>NW_024962271.1:3103691-3284913 GCF_019238085.1 Lagopus leucura | reverse complement strand
TTTTTTTTTTTTTTTTTTTTTTTTTTTTTTTTTTTTTGTTATTCCCTCTGAATAAAGCAAAGAATCGTATTAACATCAGATGTGAAAATCTAAGCTCATGCTCTAGAAAGCACCAGTGGTATAGTGTAAGTGGATTGCAAAATCAGTATCTGTTCACAGTGTGCTCAGGAAATGGCCACTGGTGCTTTTGGCTTGGTATTTTCTTCTTCAGCATCGCTTTCTAAATTGACTTTGTTTTTCTGTAGGATTCTCTATCTCCCATTTTAAAGTTTAAACAGATCTATACTTTCCCCAAGGAATTATGTGCAAACTAATATTAAGATTAAAATCTTTTATGTTTGTTCTGTAGCTTGAAACAGAAAACTAGTGCATAGACTGTTTCATCCCACTGGCTCTCTAAGGTTCAGGTATTAACATAAATACAGCCCATTAACACTTGTTCCTCTCTGTCAGGACATAAATTAAGTCTGCAGGTGTTCCATGAAGCTTTACCCTTGGTACTAATTAAGCCTTGATAATTAGGTTTGTTAAATTCAGGCCTTTAAGCTTATATTCCCTCTTTGGGCTTCCAAAATGGGGATTTGCAATACACAGAGCCTGCTTCTGCAGTTTTTTATTATTATTATTTTATTTTGGCTTTTAGTAAAATTGCAGTCATTAGAAAGTCTCCTTTAGTTAGGTGGTTAAAGATTCAAAACCTGTGAAGAGGTTGGATGTCAGCTGATATTGACATCAGAACATTTTCTTTTGCTGGCTTTTTGGCAGAGCTCAGTCATTGCAGTGGAAAGTTTCCAGTCCATATGTAACACACAGATGCTTTGACTAGACAAATGGTTGCATTTTGAAGTGGAATATACTTCAGAAATGTATACTTTGATATCCTAAAATGATAATGTTAAAAAAGATATGTTTTAAAACGATAGGAGTTTGACTTAGCAAACATTTTCTGTGGAAATATAAAGCAATAAAACTTACCTTACAGTGGGAAGAAAAAAAACCAAAAAACAAATAAAAAAACCACAGTAAAAAGTCTAATACCTTTGATTTTTAATCAAGTGTTTTCAAAAGTTAGGTTTGCACGTCATATGGACTTAATGCTAAATAAAAATAATTAAAGAAATCAAGTTCAAAGGAACTCTCTTGGGAAAAGAGTTATTTGTAATACATACATAGAACATTAAATAGTGTAATCAAAATGGATTTTCTTGCTAGTTAATCTCTTCTCTTTTGTTTCTCCATAAATATGTAGCCTATCAGATCAAATTTTTGATAAATGTCATTTTTCATCTGGAGTAAATGAAACTACTGCTAGAATTCTACTACAGGTACTTTCCACATTATTCATTTCAATCATGCTAACTTAATGCTAATAGCTTTAATGCTTTTTTTTTTTTTTAATCCATGGGATATTTAAAAAAATCATATTTAATCAAAGCCTTTTTTTTTTTTTTTTTTTTTAAGAAGGAAATACAGTAAATAAATAAATGCCATTAGAGTCTTTCAGCCACATTAGGTTCACGTCCTTCATTTTATTTAGTGTTTTACTGACCAGAAAGCCACAATTAATCTTTTTTGGGCAAAACAAGTATTTTTTGGTAAGCAAGAGGGGTTTGTTCAGATGTAATACATAAACATAATGGTCAGCTTAACATTGCTAATATTATTTTGGCTTTTAGTATGAGTTCCAAGTTTGAAGAAAATCTTCGGTTCACACTAAAATTCTAAAATGGCTAGATTAAAAAAGTCTTTAGGGTGCCTATTTAGACTTTGCTTCAAACAGATACACTCAAGAATTTAATGTAGACTGGCAGAAAAAAAAAAGTCTTTTCAATATCCAGCGTGGCATTCAGATTGTTTTCCCATTCAAAGGTTCTGGTATAAAAGAACCTCGAGGAAGGAAGTATATAATGATTACCGTTAAAAGGCATCACTTCCTATTGCAGAAAATACTAATCTCACCTTGTGATTTACAGTGTTTCTGTATTTATGATGAGAAGTAGCATGATACATTGTGTGTTTCATAGTAGCGGTGTCTTAAATACTGAATTAATTGGCAGATTTTTAATGGTGCCCCCATTGAGGCGTGTAACGATTGACAAAATACTGTAAGAGAGAACATACTTGATAGATTCCACTTATTAATAGGTCAAAGTCATTAGGAGGATAATGTATGAGAGAAGCTATATCAACTCCTCAATGTTTTGACTTTTTAGAGAAGGGGAAGAATGTGACATGGGCTACTGGAGCTCAAGCCTACAGCGTTTAGTTTTTTAATTGATAACACTTCAGGTTCTCCAATATTTTCCATTTTGAGAAGGAAAATTTTGGCTTGAATATATAATTACCATGGACTTTGGCTATGTTCTACCAGATATAAATTTGAGAGTCATTTTAAGCATGAAATGCATTTCTTCTTTCTTACTCTAATCAGCTTGGCTCAAATCGGTTCATTTTTGTGCTTCTAAACCTTTGTTTTATTTTTTAGTAATTCAGTAATTCATTCTGATTAGAAAAAAAACTGGAAAAGAGTCCCAAGACTTTGCTCAGACCTGGCATGTGTATGAGCAAGGAGCATTAGACATTCATGTATCCTTCTACACAGTCTATGCAATCACTGGCATTTTGTCATATATTGCTGAAAGTTATTCACGAAGCAAAGCGTCACTGGTGACTAAATACCTCAAGGACAAAGGGATGACAACTTTTTATGGCAAAGTCTTACGTTGTACATCGTGCAGCACCATGTGGGGAGGGGCGATGCTGCAAGGGCTAAAAAGGTGGCTAGAAAGCTGGGGGTTAAGGCATTTCAAAATGTCAGGCAGCTTGTTATATTGCAGTACATCATTCCATCCCAGGGGACTTCTGCTGAGGCCTAGGCCAAAGCTATATAGAGAACAGAAAATTTGACACAAGCTTCCAAATTTTCTCTTTAGCTCTCTTGGGCTGCAACCCATATGCCATGGTTAAACCATCAGGCTTTGCTCCACTGAGACCTTAGGACAAAGCAACTCAGTATTTCCTTCTCAGTGAAAGTGACTGTTCATTTTCTTAGCAGAAATGTTTTTCCACCCACTGTCTTCTTAGAATAAAAATAGCTTTTTTTATTCCACCCAGAATGAAAGGTTGTCTCGATTTGCATACCTTTTGCATGCTTAACTTCCCAACAATTAGTGGCATCTAACAGCAATAATTAATAAATGATGAAAGACACTGGTATTTGCATTATACGATTATTGTGTGAGGTATATAATTGCATCTGAAGTAAAAGCAGCATTTGTGGATGTTCCTCCAAACCCCATATTCTCAGTTTTATTGCAATATATACCTGACATGTATGAGAATTATTCTAACTACGTATGACTGGGGGTTCATTTTACAGAAAAAGTCATCAACCCTGTTCATAACTGCAGCCTGTTGCTCCTTGAGTTCTCAGTCTCACATTCAGTAGTCCAGTACTAATCAGTGTAAATATATTAGATTCTAGCCTGCAGAAATGCAATGAAAAAAGCAGCCGAGGGCTGCTTTGAAAGTAATGCCTCCTATTTTGTTAAGTTGACCCCTTATGTCACAGACAGGTGTTGGTGGCATGGCAGTAGAAATTGAACTTTCCCCCCAATACTCCATTCCATTTTGTTGCTATGTGACAGATGGCAGCAGAGGGGCAATCTGACACAGTGGCGTCTGACATGGAAGTGTATATGGAGCAAAGGTGTGAAATTGAACTCCTCCATTTGAAAGAAAAAGAGGTTGCACCCCATTGGCATTCATTCATGGTTGCTGGACATTTATGGAGACCAAACTAGATGTGAGCACAGTGAGGCAGTGGCTACAGCGCGTTACCTGGTGCAGTTTTTTATGGGTACAACATGCAAAATAATGCCTTGTAGCTGGTAATTTGCTCTGTGGAGTAGCGTTATTGTTCTCTTTGTATTTGTTGTAGTTTCCATGGAAATAAATAGAAAGCATTACTTTTGGAATTACCTACGTAGTTCTGCACATACAACATTGAGATTTGTGTTGTCATGTAATAGCATGGTAATTTATTATTCCCACTGCATCAATCACAGTTGTACAGGAGAGAGAAACCCAAGAACATGCCAAAATTGCTATTTGTGAGAAATTGAGTTATGGCCAACTGTAACTGAACGATGGGGCCAGAACCTCATCTCGCTTTCCATAAAAATGTCCTGACAAACAGCTGAGGATTTCTGTAGTATTAGAGAGCTTTCAGATGCTCTGTAGCTGGCAGCCTGCAGCATTGTAGCCCCCATCTGTATGAGCACAGATCAGGAATGTATAGTACGTTAAAAACCTGAAGGCTTCTCTAACGTGTCTGGGGACCCATGTTAGGTAGCATGATTTGGGTGAGTACATTATTTCCCGTGAATTCCTGCTGTTCCCCTGAAATGTTGCATTAAGACAATGTGGCAAAAAGAAACAAACAAGAACCATGGAAAACCACCACCACAAAAACCAACAGATCTATTCTGTGCTAACTTTTTATTTTTACAGTTTAGTAAACATGGATAAGTGTAATTAAAATTGGCACATTTGCATCATTTTTTTTATTTCACCCTTTTCTTTTAAGTGTACCTATGTCAGTGAGTATATGTAAGAAAGAGAAAGCTATCACGGTTTGTTTTTTTTTTTTGTTCTCCAAGTGGGATCGTTGCTGTACTGTTATTAATGTTACCACGACAGAATCATAGAATGACTTAGGTTAGAAGGGTCGCTGAGATCACCTAGTTCCAACCTGCCTTGGACAGGGTTGCCACCCACTCGATCAGGCTGCATTAAAACATTATTTGATTGTTGAAGACTCTCCTCACGATCAGTGTAACAGCAGTGTAATTAGCTCTGTAACAGCTTGCCTAGGAAGGCAGAGACTTTTCCATCACTTGAAGTCTTTAAATCAAAATTGAGTGTCTTTCTAAAAGATACCGGTTGTAGCTCAACCAGAAGTTATGAGCCATGGGCTTGATGCGGGAATCCCTTGGCTAAATTCTGCTAAACAGAAGGTCATAGTAGATGATCATAATGATCCCTTCTAGCCTTCAAATCTATTACTCTATTAATCTACTCCAGTCATGAAAGTGTCATTTGCCCACACAAATTTCGGACCTTTTTGAGCATGCATACATTTCAATGAACTAGCTTGGATAGAGGCTACTCTGTGAATGTGTGCACAGCTCCTTCTGCTGAACATCTGCTTTAATGCCAACCTGAAGCATTTCCTTCTTAAAATTTTATTCCCAAAGGAAGTAGGCTGTCTATTTGTACAATATAAACATGTGTTGTGTTTTCTTCTTAGGCACTGTAGCTGAGGTACATAAAACTGTGTAGTTTAAATCACAGAAGGAGACATTTATAATTCTTGTTCATTTTGTACACAAATCCACGTGATGCCATTAGATATGCAGCACAGCCTGTTATACAGTGGTGAATGGAGATCAAGCACTTCTGTTTACCTATGAAATTGCCTATTAAAATTACAGTAACCACCATAAAAATGACTTTTTTATGTCTCTCCTCTGAGAGGAAGTTTCAATTTACTGGTTCATGTGAAAGTATCTTGCAAGTAATTGTAAATATTTTAGGTAGATTTACTCTGATATTACTTGATGTGTCAAACTCATTGAAAAAACATGATCAGGTGAAATGTTAGAGACACAATCAAATTGAAATCTATTCAATTATTTAAAAAGGGGGGAGAAGGTGTTTAATGTTTTGTACTTATGTAGAGTTTCTTGTTATAAATAGTTATGCAAATCCAAATTCAGATGTTGAATGTTTCTCTCTTTAATATTAGAGCATGTTGTCTAGAGCAATCCTGAATTAACAAAAACTGAAGTCAAAACCTCACGCTGAGGGTGATAGGTGGTCTCCCTTCCAAGAAGGGTTCCTGTAATCAGTTATTGATGTAACTCAAAATTTTCCAGCAGAGAAGTCCGGAAGATCTCAGGTTAAGTGTTGTTTAAGTGTTACACTCTTACAGGATTTCTGAACAAACTCAACTTTGTGATCCAAGTCACAGATCGATCGGCTTGCCTTGTGCAGAAAGTCTTCTTGCACCCCACAGTGTATTTTAGAACCAGTCCAGAAGAAAGCAAGCCACTGCTGTTTGTGGGTGCTCCTGGATGTTTCTCTCACAGGACGTATTGGTCAACTGTTTTCTTTCTTTTTTTCTGAAATGTGGTGATTTCAGAAGCTGAACTGGCGCTTTGAGTTCCTTTCATTCCCCTCCTGAAGGCTGAAGTGGTTCATGACCTCTTTTCCAAGGTGAATCAGGGACTGCTTGGTGCCTTCTTTAATGGTGTGGGCACATGCAGTGAGCAGAGGGCATGTGCTGCCACTAAAAATTACACAGGTAAAATTCAGATCCTGTTTCATACAGCAGCCTCCCAGAGACGCATGTTCAGCTGTTAAGATTGTTATTAAACTTTATGGACCATAAACCCCATGGAAACAAGGAAAGTGAACAGCTATGCTATTACAATAGTGTCAAAACAGGAGACATATTTCATAGCTTCAAAACTGTAAGCTTGCCTACGTGCAGCATCTCAGCTCTTGTGGGCTGCCTCAAACTACAGCATTTATTTAATCTCTAAATTAAACGCAATATTGCTAATACATAGAGCCTGGAAAAATATGTTCCTTTTAGTTTAAAGTTCAGCTTCATAAATCTAGCTTTGCAGACTGCTTTCTGAAATGGGAGTCGATTTTTTTTTTTTATATAAATATTTGTCAGACATCCATCATCTCTTAATATTTCCTGTCACGGGAATCTACTTAATTCCAAACTAAATCCATCTTGATTTCCACTAAATGCCCCGACTCACTCAGTACAACAACAGAGTCCTGATTAGGGGAGACAGACAAACAAGGGGATGAAAACACATTTGACACACAGTTGTGGGGGTGGGAGGAAGGAAAGCAGAGATGCTAAATGCAGCCTGGCTGAACAGGGGTATCTATTTACTTTCAAATATATTTATTTTGAGAGAGGAACTGTCAAGCTCTTGTGTGACTGTGTTTAATGTGTTAGCAGGCCTGTCCCTTGTATGTATATATTTGCTTTTCAGCGTCCTCCTGCAAATTGCTTTTGACTGGGCCAAGTTACAGCGGTTTAAATATCATCTTTCACATTGGCAAAGTGAATTTCTAACAATGCTTTTAGAAAATAACTCAAATCTCAATATTCTAAACTCTGAGAGGCAGGGATAAGGTGGGTTTTTTTAAATCACCTTGGGGGAACATAAAATTGCCATTGGTTTTTCTCAGTGATGATTAGCTCCATCTCTTAACAGAATATTATAAGGTAGTTGAAGATACTGTTTGGTTTGGCTTTAAAAGTGAAGATGCTATGGTGTTTAAATTTATTAAAGAGTAAATTTTTTTCTGCATAAAAAAAAAAAAGGTGGTCTACAGTAGGAAAACAGAGAACACAAAGGTTGTGGAACTGCAACTTTTTCTTAGGAAACTCACATCCTATTGGGCACCATCTGACCACATGGTGGTTTATTGCTGGTTTCTCCATGCTCTGTGTGTTCTTGCTATGTCAAAGAGTGGCTCCAAACCAAGTTTGAAAAGTAATGGCTAAATTTTATAAGGACGGAAATTTAATATTTCTTCTTTCCCTTCTTATAACAATGATTAATAAAAAGAACAGCTTAACTATGACCTGTCCCTCCTACTACACGTGCTCTTATTTCCTACAGGCTGCTAATGATTACTGCTGTGTTTGTTGGGTGCTGTAGATCATAGGAAAGGAACGTATTTTATGCTGCTGTTTTTTCTGGGTGTATAAAACTGATATTCCTACACTTCTCCTATCGATTAGTCGTCAGTGAATTAGAGACTGTGCTTTGAAGGATTTTGACCTGCTGTTTTCTATTTACATGGCAAACACACATTGAAGCAGGTGAAGGAGGCTTATTTACCCTGTGTGATCCTGGTTTGGTGCACATCATGTGCAGACCTTGCAGTAAGATTTAAAATACGATGAACTTACAATTGTAAATATTTTCTTATGTGACTGGGAGATTGTATTTTCCAAGCACCTACTAAATAGATGTTGAAAGCGTTATATGTAAATTGAGCCACTATATGGTGCTTGCTGACAGTGATATTATTTGAATTTATTGGGAACTGTTATTTAAAGAATGAATATCTAGTGAATCCTGCTGAGAGATTTGTTTGTGAACACACCATGAAGAAACTAATGTAGAGAAAGAACACTTAAAACCAGTTCCTCCAGGAAAATTGGAAGGAAAACTAAATGCAGTGATGCGTCTGTATCAATAAATTAATTGTTATTTTTTTATTAGGCCAGGAACTCAGTTAAGATGTGGAAATCTGGAGGCCAGAAAAACCTGTATTCTTCCCCAAATGCTTCTATCATAACATTTCTTGTTCTTTATTAAGCAGGAGTCACGTCACTATATTTTATAGTTACCTTTCCAACAGGAATTTAATTACATAGTCATTTTATATGGTAAGAATAAGCTGCACAGTACACAGTTCCCAAAAAGTGAATTTATTTTTAATGTGCCATCTGTTGCCGCAATACAATACAAAGATAAATAGTTGAAAAAGAGAGAGAATTGACAAGAAAGAGAAATGGGTTTTGATTTGCCCTTTCATCACACACATAAAACAACATAAGCTCAATCAATGCACGGAAATGAAAGCTAATACATAATAGTGGTTGGCCCTGATTTTTCCCCACCTATTGTTTCAAGTCCTAATTAAGAAAGAGGAGATCTGAGTTAGTGCCGTACGTTCTGCCTGCTCAAGCTCAGCCATACTGCATTAAACTGTGGGTAATGGCTACCTGGAGGCTGACAGCACTCTGTCCTCTTAAAGATGAGCTCTGTGTAAATGGCTCATCTGCCTGGGAAACGGAGAACCTGTGTATGAATGAGTAGAAGGCCATAGCAGGAAGTTTTAATCAGCCCTATTTATGGAAGGGGTTTTGATGGATAGTTTGAGAATTCTGAGAGGGGGGGATCTCTCCGGTAATGTCATGCTTTTAGGAGCTTGTTAGACAGCTTAAAGCTGTGATTAATATTTAGCAAAATGATATATGGGGAGGCTTGAAAGCTGAGGTTATTTACTATGTATAATTAGCTAAGGTTGTTATTTATGAAAGACGCTCTGTGGATTCTAGATGTAAGTTAAAAAGCTCAGTATAAGAGGGTTTTATTAGTTATAAAGTTCAGTTAGTATCAGAAAGACATTCTGTAAAGCCCATTATTCAAATATTTGAAAGGAAATATTGAATGAAATTACAAGCATAAAACCTCCCTTCTTCAGGGACTCATGCCTCTATAGAGATTTTCTGGTGAGATAAGTTCGTCTGTTCCTCCTCTTCCCTCCTTATGCTTAAAATGAACTACATTTCAGAGAAATCTGTGCATAGACTCCTGAAGTGAAAAGGAACACAGGGGTAAGGAAATGAGTATTGTTAGCCTACTGAAATAAATTCCACCTGGTGCTGTGAGGTGACTGCTTACTTCAACAGGAGGAGATTAAAGAAATTCCACCTTTCTCATAATAGGAAATATTCCCTTGGTATCAGGAGCCAAAGCATATGTTTAATGAAAAAAATAAAAATATGATGCTCTTCCCTGCTTGGTGAAGTGCCAATTTGGAGAAAAGTGGAACAGACTTGAGTAAAAGCACTTGTTTTGTGTACATGTCCTTTTTCATCCTTACTTCCCAGGGCCAAATACTTCCTAGAGTCCTAGATACCTAAATCTGAGGGGAATTAGTTAATGGAAAGGCTGTTTTGTGCTTGATACAAAAGGATTCAGGACAGTTCCCATCCCAGGTAGGTTTTAACATCAAAAGGCCTTTTGGGCATGAGATGCGTAAGTAAATTTTGTTTGGCCTTGAAAAGTTACTTGCAGTTTTCCTTGGAGCACTGATTTAGAGCATATCGGCCGTATTCCAAGAACTCAGCAAATCTGATAGAATTGTAAATGAAAAGACCCGTTAAAAGTCTCGGTTCTGATGAGGTCTCTGTCCCACTAATCTTTGTGAGTTCTCCTTCAAAAATTAGTTGTTCTAGGAAGAAAATGAAGGAGAGATGATGTCAGTCTTGCTTTCTTGTAGCTTTATTACATCTGTAAATCCTTCTATGCTGATCATGATAGTAACTCCAAAGAGCACTTTCTGACTTCTTTACTGAAATACATGTGGGAATGATGAAGTTTTGTTGTGTCTGATCTCAGTTTGGCTTTATTATGCAAAACCAGTGAGCGGTTTCTAGTGCTCAGAGAAATCCTAGTGGAATGTATTAACAAAAGCATGTACAATTACTCTTTGCTGACTTTCAAACCATGGTAGCGTTGTCCTCAGTTAGAGTGAGCATGTTCTACTTTTGTTTCATGTTGTTGGTGCTATTCAGTTGTGGGGGGAAAGCGTTTTTCTTCATACCTGTTCTCAGTCTCTTTCATATTCTCCTCCTTGTGCTCCTTCCTTTCTTTTTTTGTCTTCATCCAGATTTCTAAATTTGGTTGGCAATCACTACATCTAGACAAATTGGTCATGTTTCCAGCCAAATGTAACATTAACCTCCACTTAACGCTTTTTAGCAATAGAAGAAAGCATTTCAGTAATCTTTGTGGGATTATGTCTGGTGTGGCCTGTGTGTTTGTTTGCAAACCTTTCATCTTTTTTCAGACCTTTTTTCAGACAATGAATTAAGCTCTGCAGGAAGGATGCTACTTTTTGCAAAAATGTGCTGTGTCAAAACAGTTACATGCAGGAAGGGAAAACACCCTCATTTTGTTTAACTGCTTTTCTTCAGTGATTAACACTGCTGCTGGGAGCTCTGGTTTATCACTAAATAGCTATTTCTGTTGTTTAGGATATTTTGATTGTTCTTCTGCATTGTGCAAAGCTGACAGAGCAAACAAAGTATGTCCATTTTGGTATCAAACCATTCATTCCAGCTAAGGTACTAGAAGACCTAAGGCAACAGAGTGACACTGGTGATCTTTCCAGGGCATAGGGCCAGAAGAATGGGTGCATTGTTCTGTTTGCTTGTCTTTTTTAAAGTTGAGGCTGCCGTATCAGTGCTTTTGCTCTGAGGAGACTTGGAAGGCGAATCTGATAAAGGAAGAATAAACTGATCCTTCTAGGACTTAAGTAGTTGTCAGCAGTGTTTGCAATGGTTAGCATGTGTTTGGCTCTGTAAAGCGTCTCTTCCAGCTCAGATTCCTAATATCCCTTCAGCAAAATTGAGTACCGTACAAATCTGTGAAATATTTTTATCTTAATCATTCCTTGCAGCTGTGTCTCAGATCCATGAGTTGTATTCCCAAATTCTCACAACGCTTCTATTTGTTTGACCTTTCTTATCAATGCTTCACTCTCACCAACTCCTGCACTCTCCCTTGCTGAAGTAAGAGTTAATGCTTTTAGCAGCTGTACTGTTTGCACTTTCAAAGCAAAGTTTTGCTGATACCTTCACAGCAACTCTCACTGGTGGTGTAGGTGTTGAGCTCCCATTCTCCCCTGCACATCAGCATTTCTGAGCCTTTCTGAAGGCATGCAGATCTCTGAAAGCACAGCGTGGAAGATGTCCTTATCGTCTGAATGCTGGACCTACTGTGCTGTTACACATGTTGTTTGATAATATGGATGTGCCCCACCTGAGAGGAGGATGGGATGGGTGGCATTCAAGGTGGCAGAGCTGCCCATCAGTTGCAGCTGGAGGAGGTACAGCTGCTTGTTAATTTCAGAGGTACCCAACTCTATGTATGATGTTGTCACTAGAAAGAATTGCATGCAGGAAGGTGGTGCTGCTGTGGTGTTACTCAGAAGTGCTGTTCCTCAGGTTAGTGTTTCTGTGTCTGGCTGCACTGCAGCTCCCTTCCTGGATCATGAAGGTTAGAAACTTGCTTATTCCTGACCTGACAGATGTCACCAGGAGCTGAACTCTGAACACAGAAAACAAAGCAGGAGAAAAAAATTTCCCAGCTAATTTTGTGTCTAATTAAATTTTTGTGGTTTAGAAGAGCGAAGAATATTCCTGAGTCCATGGCTTATTTTGCATGCTGGTGCACACTGCTGTGTCTCTTTGACAGTCCTAAGAAGGCTGTTTTTTAAAGTGTGGCAGTGTGTGGTGGGATGCAAACATATGCTTTTTCCACTTTGCTTGCTTTGTTATTAGGCTATGGTTAAGCTTGATAAACTGTGTCCAAGATTTTGTTTCCTTTTTTAGTTGCAGTAAAACACAGTAAAAGTGTATTCTGCTATCCCTGTTGAAAGGGAGTGTCTCTGTTCACTAAGTAACTACAGTGATATTGAGATGAAAATGCTGTAAATGTATCACAGATGATAAGGGGTCTGAACAGTGGGATCACAAATTATCAAAGGTCCAGGTGTGTTATTTTAATTATCTATTTCAGTATCTTGGATACCAGTTTATAAGTGATAGAGCTAGATAACATCGCTTGGGTTGATGTTCAACTTGTATATCAATAGCTGTAGCCTTTTTACAATAATTACATTAATGTAAAAGCAGCTAACATTAAAGAAAATACAGAATAAATACCACCGTATTTGCTCTACTGGCACATCTGACATGGAAACACGCATCTATATACAGCTCAGTCATTTAAGATGTGCCACAAACCTCCATGAGTTCTGTCCATTTTTCAAAGCTCTGCACGATCACGGTGACTGTCACCTTTCTTTATGCTTCCTTTAGTTTAACACAATCATGCAGGCTTTACTTCTTTGAATCAGAACGCACATCCACAAAGCACTGCATTAGTAATCAAACTAATGGCACAGCTCCCAGAGGAAGATCTGGATTTGGCACAGCTCAGTCAGCTCAAGGAGGCTGGGAAGTGGTGGCTCTGTTCCATGTCCTGCAGGACTGCATGGTTTTCATGAAGCAGCCATCTCCAGCTGTATCTTGTTGCCACCCTGATTTCACAAACAAAACAATTCCCCCCAACTCTCCAGCCTACAACCTTAGAGCACCTGAATGTCCCTTTCCCTCTGGCCATTTCAGCCTTGGGATAAATGATGGTGCAGTGCTTCTCTGTGCTTCCAGGACTGTGTTCTGATACTTTCTTTGTCAACGTAAAGCTTTGACTCTTGTAAAATGTTTTAAATTTGATCCTTGGAAAGACGGCTTTTTTTGCCTCTTTCCCGAACTTGTTATTATTTGTTTTAAAGCCCTTTGAAAGTGCAGTTTCAGAGTGGGACATTGACATACTCTTAACTGTGCCACTATGAGTCCAGGAGGGGCTCTACAAGAGGAGTAAGTTATTTTGTTTTCTTGATGAGCTGAAAAATTTAAGAGCAGAAGGGGAAGGAGGAGGGAAAGGGGGGCATGCACATAAATGTTTGAGACATAAATTATGGCAGCCGCGGGGCTGTGGTGACTTTTGTGTCCCATTTCCAAGCAGGTTTCTATGGTCCTGCCCTTTGTGTACCTTCAAGTTCCCTTTACAGCACAGTATGCGTGCCTTTCACCACCTTTCAAGTGAGGACTAGATGCTGGTGTGTGTGCTTTCCTGGCTTATGCTTCAGACTACTTTTCATGCAAGTCCCAGTTTTAAGAGATCAGGGGGATGTGCCTGAAATTGAGTCAGTGTTCAGGCTTGGATGAAATAATGTAATGACTGTAGGTATGTGCATTCCAGTTTGTTTTACACTAAAGCTCAAGTCAGGAATTGAAAAGAGAATGCTAATCGCTCTGACCTCTGGTGTTATGCTGTTTATATGCCTACAAATGCATTTTATCCTCTGCATATACAGATTTCTATAAGATATTCTCTATATTTGTGTTTCATGAAGCCCAGAAATTTAATAGCAGTGTCTCTGGACCTCTCCTTCTGCCTGTCGATTCTTTCTGCCTTCAGAATCTTCTCGCTTTGAAGTAAATAACGGATTTGGCTACAGATGTCTTAGTGCTATAGAGAGCTGTTAAAGTAATTGTACTGACTTCCAAAATGTATGAAAAATGAGAAATCCCGAGAAAAGGTTTTGACATCTTCTGAAAAGATAATAACAGTGTAGGCTAACGGGAAGAAAGCTGTACACTTTACTTTCAGTTTGATCACTTACTTTATACCTGTGCATAACTGTTTCTTTAATGTTCACATATAAAATTCGGTTAAATGTTGTTCCTAAGTGCTGCAGGCAAGCTCCTCTGAAAATACCAAGATAATGAACTTGAACCTGAGCTTTCCCCATCAAAGAAATCATTATAGACAATGTGTTTTAGCTTTTGGCTTTATTCGGTTTAAATTCACATTTTCTTTTCTATGAAAGAAAAGAAGAAAGTGCATCTTTAAGAGGAGGTGTTTGTTAAATCAATATATACCTGTTGGTATGGCTAGGAATTGCCTTTCTGCTTTCAAATTGCTGTACAAAATACCTGAGTAGGCATAATGTCAAGAATGAAAATAATCAAAGTGTATTTAAGACTCACTTAAAAAAATCCATTTAAAAAGAAGGAATGTGTTTTTCAGGCATTTTAGGACCATAAATTGAAACACAAGTATTTAAATTATTTTTCAAAGCTATTCATAACCGTAGTGTATTTGCATAGCCATTGAGTGAACTTTTTTTGTCCTCAGCAATTAAGTTTTCTAGCAGTTCTGTATTTTAGCAGACTCCAGTGCCCCATAAAAAGCAAATACTGAAATTTTCAGTTTCTAGGTACTGAATATTTTCCCTTCTGCTGGCTTTGTTTTTATAACTGTAATTTATTTTGAGAAGAAAAAGGGAGAGAAAGCAAGAAACTAAAGAAATGAATGGAAGATTTTGGAAAAGACCGTTAAACAAGCTCTCTAAAATCTGGTAGATATTGTCGAATGTTAAAATAAATATACTACCAGTGTTAGAGAGGAGGGTGAGCTGGGGCCCAAGCAGTGTGGCTACAGAGAGCCTACGCTTTGCTATCAAAACTTAACTAAAGCACTGCCAGCTGATTTCATTAGCGAAGGTAAACATCTTGAGGAAGAGTAATGAGACTACTTCAGACTCTCCCCTTCAGTAACTACAGGGGGCTCTCAGAGGCCATTTACAAGTGCTAAGGCTCCAAGCTTGGTCTTGCTGGCGGAGAAATTTCCTATAGAGGTTTATTTTATTATTCTTCCAGAAGCATGAAGGCTCATGGAATCACTGATTTTCCTGAAAGAAAAATATTGAAGCTATGGTCTAAGTGCGATTCATCCTGACTAAAAGCTCTTAAAACTGAAGTTTTATACATTTAGGCTTTAGATGCACTTCCGGTGTGTGTTTGTTGTTTTTTCTTTCAAATTTTGGAATGGCTGTAGTGAGTCCATAACAGCCATAGTGCACCATGCCAAAAATTGATAATGGTGGGACACAAACGCTGTACAACCAATTTATCCCTTTCATTCTGGGGTGCCTGATGCTGCCTTCACCCCCTGCCCATTAGCACAGGGAGACCTTCTGTGCTGGTTTTAGGCTGTTCAGCAGCTAAAGGCTGTGGTTGTGGCCACATTAGCAAAACTGGATCACAAAAGGCAGGCAAGCACCCCTGGTTTTCAAAACTAAGCTAGTTTCTACTCTCACTTGGTCTATTAGTGCTCCAAGCGATTAATGTCACCTCTATTTTGTTTGTATTGATTCTCAGCTCACTCGTTCTCTCATGCTTGTTCTGTGCCAAATTGTGGGCCACCCTTTCATCGTCTTGACTCGGTCAAAAAGGAGACAAAGTTTACCAGAGCTCACTAATTTGGACAATAGGGAGTTATTAGTACTGATGAATTACTGCCCTCCGCTATGCACCTCTTATCCCCACCATTGCTCCTCGGGGCCGTAAACCTGTTGGTAGGTATCCATCATGACAGCAATTAAGAGAAAATGTGATCATGAACATGAAATCTGTCTTTAAGGACTGGAATGTGCTGTTCAGGGGGACCAAGGTGGCATTTGCATTCAAGACTACTTGAACTAAGATACAGGATAACTAGGAACCCCATCCAAACTTAAAACAGTGCCCAAAAGGGAAGGCCTGACCTTGGCCTGTATTTCATAATGGGGAAGCATTTCTCGTGAAATGGGTGTGCAGAGATCTCCATGGGTGTCCATGGGAACCAGGATAGGCAAGAGAATTCTTTCCTGACATCTCAAATGTTGATTGAGGCAACCTGGTATTTGCAGTATACCTTTGTGCTGCGTGCAGAAATACATCATACACCCAAAATGACCTCTGATGTTTGTTTATCCTGGTTTATGAGATCCCATGAATACTATAGGGAAGAAAAATAAATATGCAAAGTGCCAGTAGACTTTTAATGGAGTTACCCAGTATTTCTTCACAGAAGCTGACCTTGAAATTGCTTTTCATGCACAAGTCAAAGTATGTAAATTAAGATCTCAGAGTGACAGTTCAAAACATGTATATATTTTGTAAAGTTCTTACCAAAGCCATGGAAATATTTTGTTTTGCAAAGACCATTCATCAGACTATGAAACCTTGGATAGTAGAGTGTAGAAAAATGCCATTGCTTAAAATACTTAGAGAGAAATTCATACTAATTTTCACTTCAGTAGTGTAATAAATCTGCCAAAATTTACTCATGAAATCTGTGAACATACTGCCAGTCCAGTGTAGACCTTCCAACTCTTAACAAAACCATAAACGAAGCTGCTATCTGTAAGTATGTGACTGATATATGTCTAATTTTCTTTGATAACATTTGCTTTGGTACTGTTCAGTGTCAAAGATGACAAAGATGAGTTGGAAAACTAACGTCTCAGAAACAATATGAGAAATGTGTGGTGCTTCCAGCTCCTTTTTCTTAAATAGTAATGATAATATCAAACCTTTTAAATGTTTCTGTCAGCTGCATTTACATGTCAACTGCTCCCAGAAACATCTTCATCTCATGTTTTGTCCCCATGTATTCTTGTTCTCGGAGTGCTGCTTCTAACAGTTTTCAGTCCCAGCTCAAGCCCTTTCCATAATAATTGAGGATAGTAACTGTTTTCCTCTCTAACCTCTGCCATTGTTTGAAACATTAAAAAAAACAAAAAGTCAGTACTGTGAATTTCAGCTATGTTTATGATTATTCCCTGTCTACAGCAATCACCACATTTGGCAAAGAAAAACATTCTGAAGTTGTTCTTGCGGATAGATAGACAAGCAGATACAGTGTGCTGGTGAACAGATGAATAGGAAATAGCTGGGTTCCCAGTGATAAATCTGTTGCAGGATGAAGAGAAAATTCAGGCAAAACATTTGGTTATGTGCTCAAACAGAAGATTAGGCACACGTTATAATTAATGCCACTAGAACTAAAAGGACATAAGGGATGTTGTGTATGTTGATTATTTCTTCTTTCTGTTTATACTAGTTTCCTCTCCTTTGCAGCTACATGGAGCTGCCAACGAAAGCCCCTGAGATCGAGCTTTAGCCGCTGCTCCTCTATAACTGCATCATTACCTCACTCCAAACAAAGTCCTTTTTTTTTTTTTGTCAATAGAGGATGAAAATGTTATTGGATTCAGGAGCTCATAGTAGTCCTGTATGCGGCTAGGGATGAGGAGGATAGATTTATGAAATGGACCATTTCAAATGGCATTATCTTCCCACAGTGAGGTACACCTTTCATAAATCATGGGAGAGCACTTGGAAAATAAAGCATTTGTTATTCCTGCCATAGATTGTATTTGCATCCTCCGCAATGTGATCTTGGGGTAGGGGATGTAGATCGTCTGCTTGCATTTGTTCTTCTCAAATAATGAGGGCTTTTTATGTTACAATTACAGGAAAAGTCGGAATAAAATTTCAGAAAAAAACCTTGCAATATGAATTTTTAACTTTGTTTAGCTGTGGAGGTGAATGCTGAGCTTTAGTTTTCTAGTATGGGTATGAGGCCAACTACTTCTTACACATGCCCCTTATTGGAGGACATTCTTTGCCTCATTATGTAGCAGGAGATCAACTGGGAAGAATAGTCGAAGAATAGACAAAAGATTTTCTTTTTGTGGCTGGTGGGTCACTGCTGTGGGATGGGTATTTTTACCCCTTAAACTGAAAGACCCAGTTTGTCCCATATTAATAAGGCTGTCTCTGCCTTTTGAACTCACCAATGTCTATATATTGTACCAGGCATGAAGAGAGCTCTTTCTCTGTTCTTGGTAATTTTGCTGTGTTTTCACAACCCAGTATTGCAATAATTTTACCTCTGAGTCTGATGCATATCTCCATTAAACCTGTAACTAGCTTGATCTAAAAAGTCAACATTTATTATAGTGATATGGTGATATTTGTGGGGATACTTTAAAATGATCAGTTTGCTCTGGAGAAGAAACTTTCGGAAATGTTGTGCGATAGCACCTTGTCATTACCTGTAAAGAGACAAAGAGAAAGGCATGGATTTTTGGAAGTGTGTTTTGACCAGAAATGATAGGAAGATAAAGGTGATGGTAGTGAAGCAAAATTGCCTGTGTTTAAGACTAGGAAGAAAAGTATCAATGGAGTATTGAAGTGTATGTTAAATTCTTAGCATTATCTAGGAATGAGTATATATGCATTAAAGAATTTTTATTTGGAAAAGCTCAGAACTCAAAGGTTCAGATAGTACATGTTTCTCTGCATGAGGTTAATTCTGCCTCCCTGTGCATCTGCATTAAAATACATTTCTTTTCTTGCACCTTTCCATACTTTTATACCCTGCTACAAGCATGCCAAGTTCAAAACATTGCGTGGGTGCACAGCAAGGCAGGATGATGTTTCTTACACTTCAAATATGTTTTTAGGATCTAAATGTTTTTATATGTAGTTTGCATTAAAATGACAAAGGAAGTGGTATTATTAATTTGTAATCTAGAGAAGATTGAGTGAGATATATTATTTCCTTTTAGCCATTACCATTATTTTCTCACTTACATAATCTTTTATTAAGACTGGCGCTTAGATGAGAGAAGTCAATCGCTGCCAACACGAAGCTCAGAGTTTCCTCTGCAGTGGAAACTGAGAGAGCAAGTCAAGGTCAAACTCACTATTTATTCCTGAAATTTCTGCAGACACTGTTATTTAGATGTAATGAGCCCTGCTTGGATCCGGTTTGGAAAGATACGAAAGCTTTGAACTTTTGAGTTGTGAGGCTCCGGTTACATGCATGGGTATCTGAATCCTGAATCTGAAGGCTTGGCATTTGAGATGTTGAATTTCCACAGGGTTTAGGAGAACACATCCCTGTGATAGTGAAAATGTATTTTGCTGAGGCCAGAGAAACTGTTAGGAGTGTAAGCTTTCCTGGTCCTGCTGCTGCTGCAGTGGGGACTGGAGCACTGCTCGTGTCTTCGCTTGGCAGAGAGATGCTGGGAAGGGGAGAACAGGCATTTTATCAATCATGCAAAAAAAAAAAAAAAAAAAAAAAAAAAGTGTATTAAAGCTGTAAGTGGCATGCAGTCTACCAATGTGCCACATTTTATTTGCTTCTGAGTAAACACAAGTTCACGCTGGCTGAAGAAACACGTGCTCTGTCCCCCTAGTGCATGGGAACACAGGCAGTGTTTCTGTGGGAAGTAATGGAAACTTTTGTCTGTGTATTTCTTAAAAGACTTGATATATAATAATGTTCAGTGTGTCATTATGGCAGAAGAATTGCTTTTGTAGCTGAGCTGAGGTATTGAACAGTACTATACATAATGGATAGAAATGGTTCTCCTGGATAGACAGAGACAGGTATTGTCACCCTTGTTTTGATGTAGATGTAGCACATTTATTCTTTTCTTTTTTTCCCCCCACATCCATTCTGAGGACACTCTGTGGATTTTGTCTCCACTCTACTGTCGGGCTTTTGTGTATCTTTACAATGTAGTTGAGATAAAGAATTTCCAATGTACTATTCTACTCAGCACCTCAATGAATGGCAGACAGCAGTTTTACTTGTGATAGTATATGGGTATCACCTTTTTGTTTTAATGCCTCAGTGTTTTAAGTTGTGAAATAAAGATAGGTTTCACAGGAACTGTTTTAATAGAACTGTCGGTAGCTGCAGTGACTCTGATTTAAATGAGTAAGCAACACCTATGGGCAAATGATCTTCCTGCATACAGAAATTAATTACAATTCAGGACTGATGAACTTTTATGAGCTAGTTAATTTTTAAAAGATGCTGTGTATGGTTTATTGAAATTAAAAGAAAGTGACAGCTTTCTGCCCCTACCCTCATAAAATTCTGTCCTGCATATGAGATTGTCCTAATTTAGATCAAAGACATGGGATCTCTTCTCTAACGATTCATCATGTAAAGGCCAATTGAAGGTTTCAGTACACTTCAGGTAAACAGAAAAGCTTGCTAGCCATCCACACTGTGTTAGCTTAAATCAGTAGAGAAGTTCAAAGCACTGTCCTTTGTCCTTGACTGCCCTCAAAATCACTTTTTAAACAAACTGCAATTTAAATTCATTTTTGGATTACAAAATGCCTGTTTATGGAGTGTTATGAATGAATATTGATTATAAAACAGTACATCATATACCACAGGACTGCAGATATTTTTTGGTGTGGACCTTCTGTTGAAAAGATTTCACTGGCCCTGCCCACCCTAGTTATGACTGCAGGAAGCAGCTCACTTCCCACTCAAGATGGGATCACATCATCTTTCATTTGTTTTCACGTACCATTCTTGTGGCAAAGAGAAGTAACAGCTTATGGCAAGAGGGAATATTATGAAGACGTTTAGGTTGGTATTGTCCCAAGAATCTGGCCTTGGGATACTCTGTCTCGTATTTAAATCAAAAGTCAAACACAGTTTACTTTGAGGAATGCCAAGCAGTGATCAAAATAGCATCTTTAATTTACTTCTTTTGACACTACTGTTATGAGTCTTCTTTACCTCCACTGACCTTCACTAATCACAGACCATAACTTTTACAATCTGTTTTACAGATAACATTTTGCAGGAAACTCATTATTTTTTTTTTTTTTGTTTTGAAGTGGCTTTTTGCTTTGATACTTGCAAGTATCAGGGTTTTTGTAGAATTCCAAACCAATTTTGAACTGTGAAACCTGACATACATAACAGTACGATGTAATTGCTGTTGGACAATGCTAGCACTACATTTCAGTGCAGATTGACAATTTACTCTAGAAAGGAGCCTTTGTGGGGTTCTGAACCCCAATAACATCTGATCAATTGTTAAAACTAACTTTTAACATAGCACAGCAAATTAGCCTTCTGTTAACAAAATGGAGTAAAGCTCAATGAAATGAGAAATCAGATAAATATGATAAACGCTGTATTTTCTCAGGCCACTTTGGTTTTTACTTTTTGTATTTACCTGAAGCAATAAAGTCAGAAGTACTGCCATTATCTTAAGAACCTTATAAGAAGTCATCTCGTGGCTCCATTCGTTACTTCCCTTAGAGTTGAATTTCTTCATCTGTTGTAGGGCAAGTGCACTGAAGATTTTGAATATAAGCTCAGATGAGTGAAAAGGTGTTCCATGTTCTTTTGGAAGATTCTATTGAGAGAACATTGAGCACAGCTGCTCCAACTGGACATTTGCTTGAGGAATGTTAATTTTCATGCTTCCATACAGAAATTTCAAGTTTCTGAGGTGAATTAGCTGTTAATAGATTTCTAAGAGTTACGACCAGTAGCAGGGGAGAAGACAGTCTGTGCTAAGACCAGAAAACATAGACTATAATCAGAAAACTTATTGTAATAAAGCCAGTGGATAATACCATGCATTGCTTGGTATTGTATTTGGCCTGCCCCATATCCTACAGTCTTCAATACTATAAAAAACAATGTAGCACCTATCAACTATTTATAACGGTTTTTACTTGCTCTGTATTCTAAGTTGAAAGCCTAATATCAGATCTACAAATGCAGAGTATGTAAAAAGTGCCCTAAAATAATGTGTTAGTCTGCTTTCACAGTCATTTCAGGGCATTGCTCTCTGGCAAAGTTCAGGTTGATTTACCTCGTAGTGGATATATAATCATGTCATTGACAAAACACTAGCAATTAAATCATTTTTTTTTCTTAGGTTACTGTTTTGTGACCAAGGACAAGCTAAAAGAAGTCAAAGGAAAGCACAGTCTGCTGTTTTTCAGAACATGGCAGGGGAAATGGGTAGTTAACTTAAATACCTAGATCTTGTGGGTTTGGAGTGGGTGGTTTCACTTTTTCTAAAAGGAATATTCAGTCTGTTATTGCCTACCTGTTTCTCTCTGATCAATATGTATCCATGGCTTTTTGGGAGATTGTATGGGAACTGTTGAGTCATGGCTGGACCCACTGATTGAGCACCTGGAGAAAGGACCCGGGCAGCCCTGGGAGCACAGGTGAAGGCAATTCAGCTGTGTGAGCAGAAGGGCTGCAGCCTGGCTGCACCTCTCTTAGTCCTCATTTAAGGGTTGACTGCCACTGGGAAGGATCTCTTTCTGGAGATCCCTCCTTGGTGAAGCTTTCCCCTGTGAACCTGGAATCTTCTGATACAGGTGAGCAATCTTCTTTTCTTTGTTTATAGCACCTTTCTGTTGTGCTGGTCCTTTTGTCATCACACCTTTGTTGTAATGCCTTTCCCACTGTATTGATCTGTCCAATTGATACAGGGATAGACAATTTAGTTGGAGTTTATTGTGCATCTCTGTGTAAATGTACGTGTGCTTTTTGTTCTACAGCATATTGCAAATGTTTATTTAAATAATTTTACAATACTTGTGTGCCCTTTGCCACCTTTTTTGACATGCTGGAACTTGCATTTCTGCTATTTTATTAACATCCGTGCTCTTATGACAGTTTTTTTCATTTTTGTGGGCTTTTTCTTTGATTTCTGTGTTTGTCAGTCAGTGACTCCCACTAACTTTTGAACTTATCAGACTAGTTTCAATCAAATCTGTTTGAAGTCTCAGTAAACCTCAGTTCCTCCCAGATTACAGAACGCTGGCTGGTATGTAGAAGACAGACTCAAATTAGTGCTCTTGCTGCAGGAAAGGTAGGAATAACTCAGCTTTTACATCTGCTGAGTAGCTGGTTGGTGCCAGTTGGCGTGTGTGGCCAGCCAGCTGGGTGGCAGTGGCCTTGCTGCAAGCTGGCTCAGCATGCGCTGCCTCCTGGCCCGCTGTCAGGGCAGTGTGCAGGGTGGGAGCATGGGGCACTGGGAAGTGACTTCAGGCACAACGGATAGGATGGAGGATGTGAAGAGAGTAGTGAGGTGCTTTGGGCTGGGTAGGCAACTGCTTTTGTTACAAGGAGTGACCGTGAGGGGTGCACAACGCAAACTTGCTCTGATTGTATATTCATATTCTAGCTTAGCCTAATTATTGCTTTTGACTCAGCTCAACACATAATGTTGCATGTCATGCTGTCCTACTTTTAATTTCACAGCTGAACACATTTCTATTGTTCTAATCCTGCTTTTCAAGCCTTGTTTTACTCCATCTGGAGGACGTGCAAGGTGTTTGACTCTGACCTGCAGTACTAATAGTAATATCTTCAGATCACCCTTCGGGGAATATCAGTAGAACTGTACAGACCAAATATTTCCCCCTCAGGTGCTGACTATATCAGTTTTCTGTAAAACATTACCTCTGCCAGAGCGAGGACTGGTGTTCTTGAATGTGCGATATCATTCAGCAAAATGATGTGATAGGGCAGTGAACCTGGTGAGTGCATTAATAAAAACAGTTGTAGCCAAGAATGTGAGAAACAGATGAAGGTGCGATAACTAATTTTGTCAGAGGAGAAAAAGTTTAAATGACCTAGTGGTGAGTCCGATGGCTTCTTCCTGAAAGTGATTTGAGATAAAGTCCCCTCTTCAGATAGGTAACATGGTGGGGTTGTTTTTGCAAATCTTACATGATTCTCAGTTGGTTGTCAGCTTTTTAAGCATAAGGAAAATCCAGTTTAGTTTTGACTTAGCAGAACTCTGAAGCTTCTTCCCCAGCAATTGCTGGAGAAGCAATCTTGCCATTGCTAGTGGTCTGATCTAAAACCATGTTTTATGGTACACAGATTCTGTGGCATATGGTAACCTAACAAAGTATTTTCTTTTAGTCTGGTGCAGATTTTTCTGAATCACGAAATCAGGTGGTGAACTTACACTGATATCCAGAGAATTTTTCAAATTGCATTTCAGCATTTTTCGTGGTCATTTGATGGCGTTTTCTTGGTCACTGCTAAGGCAATACTTCCCCTCTTTGTCAAACACAGTTTGGGAGGTTTTTGTGCTTAAAATGTAGCTTACTTTAGAATGTGGATAGGTATAACAAAGTTTGCATGCATGCTCTACCATTAGCAGCTGTAGGTTAAAATTCTAATTGAGGCATGGTTACCCTTCTTAGCTAGCCATGTGCTCATTAACTAGGGGCCATTATAAATGTGCCCTAGAGGCCTGTGCTGCAACTGCTGTGCTGCTTGGAGCACATCATCACTGTCATCAATGCAGATGCCCTTTTCAAAAGTCTGGCTGCGTTTCTGAGGAGCGTGTCCAGTGATTCTCATGGAAACCCTTTACCAAAAAATCCTAGTGATAGAAAGAAAAAATTTACACTATTTACTTCAGAAAATGCGTGTGCTGATGTTATTTATATCATAAGGCTCATTAAAATATATGACTCAATTTATTGGATTGAACTACTATCATTTTTAAGATTAGTTCTTTGGTACTTTGAGTTAGTGCTTGAATTTAGAAAGAAAATAAAAGAGCAAATCTTTGACAACAAGTAGATACAGTACAAGCCTGTGCTTTTGAAGGTCTATAACAGAATGTCTTTATATGTAATAATTATGTAGTCACTGCAAGATTTATGATGTCCTTAACAATTCATGCCTTAGAGTTTGTGATATATAAATTACATGTTAGTTTCAAAAAATACCTGTTTTTTTTTTTTTTTTTCTTACCACTGGTGCATTTTTTGTGATGCAATATAACATGAATACGATACAACAGTATCCACTAAGAAGTCATTCTCTACTAATAATTATTGAAAAGTAATCTTTAAAATGCTGCAAATATTGGTTTTTTTTTTTTTCTCAATATTAGCAGTTTTTGACAGAGATCTCTCTGTTGGCAGTCGGAGGGCAGCTATTTGTTATTGTGGTTCTCATATCTTGAATTTATTCTCCTCAATTCTTTTGAATTTTTAGCGTGGTGTTCTCATAAATGCACAGCAAACCTAGGAATTTATAAAAGGCTTTTGTCCAGCAAGAGTTTTGAAGGTAAATGTTGTCCTGGCTCGCAAATATTCCCTGATGCTTTCATTTTGGAGTTTAATGTGCTTGAAGTTGTATTTTCAGCAAGAGCAACAGAGTTTGGGTGGTTTATGCTCATGTCCCGGCTAATGGCCTGAACTTTTGTCACTTGGGTGCCAGGAGGCCGTTGTTCCCTGGCTTCAGTGGGTCACACCTTGCATGCTGGATAGGAGTAATATTACCTAATCTAAAATGGGTGTTCCAAAGAGTGGAAATTCATGCTTATGAATATTTCTAGTGAGAGAAAAGTCCTCTGAAATACACTTGTATTTGTAGAAGGATACAACTGCAACAGGACTTTGGCAGCGCGACCTTGGAGCAAGCTGCTAGTAACAGATTTTCTGTGTTGGTCTTCACGTGCATTGACTATGTGATTTAAAGAGCATAGATGGCTCTTTAAGGTCACAAGGAGGAACAGACTACAAAAGATGCTGCCTGGTCTGCAGTATCATACTTGTGTGCCCTGAACCTGTTATTTTGCAGAGAACATGATTTTGTTTGTGGAGAATAGAGCTGTCGTGGCTCCTGGTGATGGAAGGTATTTTGTGAGAAGGATGGGGCCCAGATGCCGCATGCCTTTATTATTGCATCTTTTGCCAGATTGAGCCTCTATAATTCATAACTCAGTCATATTTTTCAGGAATGTTTCCTTAGACTCTTCGAAAGCTTAAGTCAAGGGATTCCCAAAAAATAGCTTGATTTATGTATGTGAGCAGGTAGCTCATAAAAGGAGTTTACTGTATAACTTTTTTAGTAATATAGACCAGAAAACTCCCCATATTTGTTAGTCAACTAATATTATTCTGTGGCCTGTCTGTGTCATGTATGGATGTAAGTGGAATTCTCAATATTTTTGTGAACCTGCATGGCCAGGAAGGTAATTGTTGATTACACCTTTGATTTTGCTCTATGGTTCTAGTGTATTATTGTCAGTGTACCAGCAAATACAATTCCAGCACTCAGGTTTACTTAATGCCCATCTGTGTGTTGCTTATGAAACTTTCCTTTATTTGTGGATTGAAACTATGCTTCAAATATACTATTTCAAAACCTTGTAACAAAAAAAAAAAAAAAAAAATCCTAATCCAATACTTTATCGTAGTTCAAAGATTTATATTTTAAAAAGTCAGATATCATCCAGACTTATTTTTCAGCCCATCACTAATCCTTAGATGAGTGAAATATAGTCTTTTTAAGGCTCAGACTAGGTGACTTAATGTTCAACCACAGTTGCTTTTTGAGGTTTTCATTCCCATTGAAATGGACCTTTTAATGTCATCTTTAATTTAATCAGATAATGTCATCAAAATAACATTTACTCTATTACTGCAAATTCACTGCATTATTAGCTAGTGTAACTAGACAAAAAAGATGGTATGAACCCCCATGGAAATATATGCTTCCACTAAAAATGGATACAGTTCATAGAAGCTCAATATTTAATTTGCAGTTTCAAAGCACTCTCTATGGGAAGATTTTACGATTCTGAGATAATTTTAAAACACGTTTTCACAGAACCCACAGCACTCGCCAACTTCCTCTGATTTGGAAAGTTATTCCTTTGCACAGTTTTAAAGTAAGCTGAAAATATTTACGGAGTTGCAGAAATAGTCTCTGAAGCCTGCCATCTTTAAACGAGAGGGATTTCAGGCTTGGATGAACATTTGTATCAAAGCATTGAAAGTCAAATCACTATATTTTTCAGAACTGGTTGTATTATAATTTGGTGTCCTTTTACTTTTTGTCTTGGGACTTTACACCAAGCTTGTTAGGTTGCCACACAGTTAATGCATCTATCTTTGTCCCCTTTTGTGAGCTCTACCAACAGCATGAACTTCCATTGTAGCCAGTATTCTGTCATTTTGCTCATTCTCATCAAGATCTTAATATTTATTTTTTTTTCTGTTTAAAATAATGTGAATTGTGCTCTTTAAAAATTCCATTACTGTTGAAGAAATGTTTTGTAGAGTATGTTTTCTGTCACTTCTGACCAGAAGTAATCTCTGATATCTCAAAGAATTCCTGAACTGAGATGGGACTCCCCTGAATTCATTGGCATTAGCAAAACCAGGGCACACAGAAGGGAACAGAAGAATCTTAATTTGCTGAGGAAAGAAGAGGAAATTGGTTTGCATTTAATAAGAACAAACTAGTACGCACTCAGCCACTGGTGATGTCCCTATAGTCCTCTTTATGTTATCACGTGCTTATGCCATTTGTTATTTAGTTTGTTCCTGAAGAACTAGAAATGTAAAATTTCAACAACAAAAGCATTTTTTAACTTTAAATTCCATCTGCAAGGGGAGATTATCAAAATCTACTAAAACCACATTTTGGGTTTCCTTCCCATTTCTTACTGTTGGAGAGATCTGAAAAAGTATCTGAGTGCTTGTTTTCATTAAAGCTTCTTAATATTTGGTCAGTAGTTTTCCTTTATTTTCGTGTTTCTAATTGTCTCTGTAAATGTTTTCTGGTTTTTTTCCTTTATTTTTTTGTTTGGTTTTAATTAATGATTTCTTCTCTTACTTTGAAATCCTGATTACTGAAAATAAACCCATTGTCTGTAGTGGTCTATAACCCCTTGGCAAAGAATTTGGGCATCTTTGGGGTATCTTTGGCACTGTGGTGATTACAGTAGTTACCTCTTGATGGCTCTAGATGTGGTTGTAAGCTTTTTGTAGTGAGCTGAATGGAGGCATGGATTTCACTCTTTTTAAATGCCTCTGAAAAATGAGACATAAGTTTGTAAAGGAAGAGTCTCTGTAATGAGAATAACCTTACTCCCAGTCATTCAAATCTAGGTATTGTCAGCTTGAGCATTCAATAGTCACAACTTCCTCAACCTTTGAACATGAAGAAAAGAATTCTGTAATAACAAACACAGAAAACATAACAAAGGATTTCTCAGTTCAAAACCAACACTTGGAATTACACCAGGAAACAAATTAGCAAAGTCTCTGAGGTCTGGCTACTGAGATGTGCTGCGTCAGAAATGCCGCTTAGCAGTAACACAACTGCCATGGTTCCATGTGGTTTGTTAAGAAAACCTGATGTAAGGTATATTGTGGCAGCAACCCATTATTAAGGCGCGCAATAATTAACTTAAGAAAAGGCACCAAAAAATAAGGTTTTTTCCTCAAACTATTACAGTTAACGTGTGGATGCTGAGTTTAAAAATTGTTGTGTCATAAAATTGTTCAATCAGAGAGCAACAGTGTACACAGACTCTGCCTCATTGCTGCTGTGGTTTGTTATCCCATAGGGAATAATGGTTATTAAACCAGAATCTTTCATGGCTGGGATTTGCTCAGGACATTAGAGTTGGCTCTCTTCATCTTTAAGGTTATGTACCTTCAAAGTGATCTCCTTGTCCTTATCTCAACCCATGAGCTTTCTTTTATCGCATTTTCTCCCCCTTCCCTTTTGAGGAGCAGTGAGGAGTACAAGATGGTGGAGCTGAGTTAGCCATCAGTGTGAAGCCACCACATATGAGGGTATAAAATGGAGCACCTTCTGCTTCTCAGGAAGTAGAACCATATAGCTACATCCATGAAGTCCTGTAACCTGTGCTGTCGTGTGGGTGATGCTTTCCTGCAAAAGAAACCAAAGATTATACGAGTACAGCAATGAGATGAACCTAATCACAGTAGCAAGCCCATATGAAATTAAGGTTAAATAACAATGGCTAATAGCAGTTATAAGTCCCTCAGCAGTGCAAAAGCTTTTTTTTTTTCTTTTTTTTACATGATCGCGTTCAAACCAAGTTTTTGTGAGCTTTATGCCCATTATTTCTTTGCAGTATACAGGAAGAAAAAACCTCAAATGCACTGTATACATAGCACATTTTGACCAAACTTCTTTAAATATACCGAGGAGGTTGTTATTGCTCCTTCATAAGAATTCCCTGTAAATAATCAGAAACAAATAGGTGCACAAGGAACCTTTACATTCCCCCCCCCCCCCCCCCCGTTTTTTTTTTTTTAATGTTACTGTTTCACAAATGGCAATTCAATTTTCTGATTCCTCTGCATGGTGGGGAACTTCACCCTTTTGCACTTGTGTTATCAAACCAGAAAAACACACAAATTCAAATCCAGCTTCAGTTTAGTCCTGTTGGCGTCGAGCAGCCAGCTGGACGAGTCGCATGCCTCACGTTGTGTAGGTGTTGGCTTTGCTGACTGCGGGGCTCTGTGGCTGAACTTTCTTTACATGTGCTTTATGTGGTGTAGCTTGATGGTCATGCAGTCTCTCATGAGCTTATTGATTGGTAGGATTTTTTACTAACAGCATTTGAGAAAAATAGGGTTTATTTCAATTGTTTTTTCAGGAAAAAGTTGATCAAATTTACTCAGCACCACAGAAATGCTGGAGGATGGAAGCAGTTCTTTGTTTTGTTTTGTTTCAGAGTGTACATTAAAAAAAAAAATCGCACAGCGTATTTGGGTGTTTCACCACGTATATATTTGCTTTTCTGGCATATTTAATACCTTGAAATCATATGATACAAAGTATTGAAGCCCATAATGTGTGAAACCCATACCATAACTGCGTTCATATTTTCAACTGTAATATTTTAGTTTATCAGAAAGCAAATTAGACAAAACTGGGAGCTCATAACAAGCAACGCTTACCTGTTTCTGTGTTAGTACAAATAAACCAGAGCATTTTTGAAGTAGTTTGTATGAAAAAGGAAAGAAAATGATGAAAAGAAAAGGGAAAATAAATAAAAATATCTTGAGTGTGCAGGGAGGATCCAAGCCATTTTACTGTCCTTCCTTGGGTTTGATAAGTTGCTTCCTTACTTGACTATTATTTCTCTTTTCCAAATAAATATGAACTGCTTCTAAATTGGAGGATGATAGCAGGTGGTCTCTCAAGCAGAAATTATTTTCAAGCTGACAAGTATACTGAGCACAATATAACTACATGTATTTCAGGAAAACATCATGCACGCCTGTTTAAGGATTCATTAACATAGTATGGATTAAACCATTGAAGATGGCACAGATTGTTTCATTTTATTACATTCAATTGGATTGGATGCGTGCCATTTGCAAAGAGCAATATTACCACAAAAAAAGAAGTCTGGCACATTTGTCACACAATATTCCCCTATTGAGAAAGAACTGTTTCCTAACATCAAAAGGTAAAAATCTGTTTTCCCCTCACCCTCTGCCATATTAACCGCAAGAAAATATGACTGCATATGTCTCATTATCAAGCGTTTGAGTAGCACAGTTACTGCACCCAAAGTCGTCTTGTTAAGTCTAATAGGGAGACCTTTGTATTCTACATGATGCTGGGATTCAAGTTCATCAGCCTGCTGACATGCTGCTTATCCCACATCCCAGAGCTCGGACGTCCCTGTCCCCTGAGCCCTGCTGGGGATCAGGGATCGGACACGGGAGGAGCAGGCTGGCTGCATCCCCAGGAAAGGGGACACCCGGGTGAGCTGCACGGGCAGCCCCTCACCCAGATGAAGGGAAGCAGCTGCTGCTAGAGGGAGGATGGTCAGACAAAGAGTGAGATTTAAATTCATATAATGTTGCTGTTTATAACATGAATACTTTCGACATCTGTTTAAAGTCTAGTGTTCTAAATGAATGGAAGCCTTCCAAAGATGAGGCTTATAAAGCTTTATCTGTACACGAGTGCTGCAGATTGCAAGGATATGTCTTAATCATCTATAGCTTGTGTCTTGAAGTAGCAAAACTCAAAAAATAGATACATGGGGAAATGGTGATATAAGCAACAAAAATATTAATAAAATAAGAGCTATGTGTATATATACATGCAAAATATACATATTACATATATACTCCTTTTCATTCCATACCCTTAAAAAGTCCTTGTAGTGTGAGGTGGGGGAGGAGAAGAGAACAAAAGCAAATTTGCTGTCATTGGCTCATATCTAAATGTTCCATTTTAAATAAAATGGTAACAGAGTTGCAGCATATCCTACATTGTATTTTCTTTTTCTTTTCTTTTTTCTTTTTTTAATCCATTTAAAATGTATTTTACATCAGTTTTGGATTAATCTACGTTATTTTTCAGGACCTTAGCCCCACTTACTTTTGTAATTTATATTATTCGTTGCTGATTCTTGAACTAAATAATTGACAAAAACTGCAGGTAGGACACAAAGCATTTAATTCATAATGTACCTTCAGTGAGATGCACTGAAGAGTTAATGTATTTTATTTTACTTTTTTTTTTGTGGTGGTGCAGTTGGGACTCAGCTGTTGTTTCCTCTGGGATTAAACAGCTGTCAGCATTGTTAATGACATCAAATTCATGCATTAAAATTCTCTCATTCCTCTCTGTATAAAATGTGGATGTGGAAAGCGCTGCCATATCCCTCTTTGTGAAGGAATGAAAATCCAAGGAAAGATAACAGCACTTATTACAAAACCACAGACCGGAGCTTCTGTTGATGGAATCTCGTAATGAGTAATTAAGCTACTTTGCAGAAGTCAGCGCTGTCACGTTTGCAATTGGGTATTTCCATTCCCCTGTGGATACAGCTAGGAAAAGACTAGTAAGGTGATAAAAAAAAAAAAAGAAAAAAAAAAGAAAAATAGAATTATTCAGGAAATATCATCTTCATGAAGCTTGGAGGTTTCACTGCAAAAGCAGCTATGAAAAATTAGCCTACAGAAATAAGCTGTCTGGTATGAGGGATTCCTTTAAAACATTGGTAACTCATACAATCTGATAAACAGAAAACAATGAGCTTTTTGTTATCCTACGTTCTCACAAGGATGTAACAATGGCAAGTTTATTTCTGGTTTAGGGCTCGTTGGCTTTTGGATTTTGTTCTGATCGTTTTGCTCCATACATGAAAGTTTTCTGCTCTGAGTGACCAGTTCTGTAGTTCTGAAAATATTTCAGGGGCCGTGCAGTCTTTTGAGGGGGAATTGTCATTTTAGGGGAGAAAAGGATTGATACAGATTTTTATGCTGCAAAGTTCAAAACGTGCTTTTAAAATGATGCATAAGTCTTATGCCCTTAAGAACTCCAATTATTAAAAATAGTACTGAATTTTCACCAGCTTGAATGTTCCTATTCTCTTAGTTCTTTTCTATGTGTTTTTTTTATGGTTTGTTAAGCAATTAACTTGCTCTTAACTTTCCTCTTTCAAGTAGCTTTATTTTTTTAGAGACAAAAAATTCAGCTGCAGACGTAGCTTTCTAAATGTCTTTATCCCATTTTCAAGAAGCAGTTTTTATGCAGAAATACACTAGTTTTGTAATATTCCCATACATCAGCTGTTACAGTGAAATCAAATTAAATTAAGTCCCAATGAAGAAACCCGCCTGCTAACAAAATGAATTGATAAAGTAGTAGTTTATTGAATTCAGTAAAACATACTGGAACATATAGCAAGAAAGCAGTTAATAAAGCATCTTCCAGTCCAGGTGATGAAATACGGGTGTTTGATGGGTCAAATATATTAACTGAGTGATAGCTGGAGACTTTCAAACACGCTATGCCATCTTTAAAACTATTCCTTTGAAAACTCAAAGAATTTATTTTGTCAAGGCCATGTATTTTGAAAAAACTCCATTTTTATTAGCAGAGCCATAGATGGTGATGAAGACAATTTATTTTGATTTGCTGAAACATTAACAATGTACGAAGCACCCCACTGTATTGAATAATATACGTTAGTGTTGCCAGTATTATAAGATAGGTTTGTTTAACATCCTGGTGTGCAGTGAGATCCCCACATGACTCCCACATTCAGTCAACTGTCAAGTGTCTTTCCCTAGTTAATTTAATCATGGTTGGCCCAGAAATGGACCACGAAGCTCTGCAGTGTAATTTATATATCTTTTTTCATCATTACTGAAAATGTGCCCTCCTGGAACTAATGCTCACTAGCTTTACAATTAACGAGCAGTAATACCTTGTAAAAATATTTTTCCATTAGCTTATATTTTCAGAAGAGGAGAAATGAAATGTATGGAAAAAAATACCTCTGTGTTTACATGAGCAGTAAGCAGGCCCTGATGATTTTGAAGTGCACTGTGTTGAAGGAGATGAAGGCTTGTGCCAGTAGCTGCAGTTCTACTTGGTTCTTTAGGTAATTATTGTATTTGGAAATGAAGGGCTTGGAGGGACACTCTGGGAGTGGTGTCAGAAGGAAGCACTATTATTCTGGAAGTATACAGCTGATCCCATGTGCTCGGGCTGCTGTCACTCCAGATGTTACACAATGTCATCTTTTTAATATCCTGGGTATATAAAGACTAGAAAGTCCAGGGGCTGATTGGGTATGGTGGGAAAACTTAATAGTAACATCTACAACTAAGAATCCATACGTGATTGTAACCCAGGGAGTGAAGAAGAGGTTGTTTCCTTTCTCCATCATAACTGGAGGTGTTCTCTGTCCACATTTTACAACCTCTGAAAATTGTCAGATACAAAAAGTGGCAGCACGGGGAGATTGGGTGGTGGGGTGAACACCCTGCATGGTGCAGGAACACAAGGCCATGCCGGCCGGTGCAAGTAAGGTTATAGATGCTCTTTGGTTCTCCCATTCAATTCACCCATTTCGGGCTGTAGTGAGAAGTTTTTGTAAGCCAGCATCCTTCCTTCAGCAGTTCAAGTGTTAAAGCCTTCTCAGGTTAATCACTTACTAAAATAGTTTTGAATCATAATTTGGAAAAAAAATAAGAACTTTTCTTTTTAGTCCTTAGGAGGGAAAAAGGAAAAGCGAGTCATGATTATCTATATTGAAATTCATGTCTAAACTCAGGAAATTTTGAGTGGCTGTTTGTTTTGACGATAGAAAGACCAAGAGTCCATTCTTCTGAGTACAGTACTAGTTTTACCTGTGGTCTGCATGGTGTGATGATACCATCTCAGTCTTGTTAAAGTTGTTGACTTGGAGCCACAGAGGAGCAAAATGAGTAATTTGAGGTTGTGTTTTCAGTGTCAGGTGTAGGGAAGCCATTTCCAGATGCTTTCACGTCAAGTCATTAAGCCTACATACAAAACCAGTCTCTAAAAATGACACTTTTATCAGGCAAGCCCTATCAATTAGAGCAATACATCCAGGAAAGATACTCACAACTAGCTGTGAGTAATTGTCAATTATTTTTCCTCATACTTAGCAAGAACGTTCTTATGCGTAGGAGTATACCTCACTCAAGTATATGTATCTCTTCTTGGTGAATGGTATAGTAGTTGCAAACCTTTCATTATCTCAAAGACTTGTATTACTCTGAAAGATGTATATTTAAAAAGATGCTGGCAGTAACTGCCTCTGACAACCAGCCCTGTTTGAAATAGACTCCCTCTGTGGCACTGTGTAGGAAAGGCTCTGTACATTGATCTATGGATTTTTCATTTGCTTTCAAATAGTCCTACTTGTGTGTCTGCAAAGAGCGAATAAGCAAAGTTTGAATCAGTTTGACTTTGGAAGCATGATTCTGAGCAATTACCTTGGGAAAATACACCTCCTTTCGACTAAATAGATCTGTCAGAAAGAGCCAGAGTACAGCATGCTGCTGCTGAAATACACGTGTGCGCTGGTAAACCGGGCCCAGCCAATTAAACATCAAAATGTTGGCTGCATTTAGTTCACAGAGAGACTTATGTAAGTTCATTTTCATAGTGTGTGCACGTGAATGTGTCTCCAGACTTTAACTGACAGATTCCCACAGTGAATAGACTGGGGAGTTATCAATTATATGGTTAGCTGTGCACTGCAATTGTACGCTCTGCGGCTTTCTGACAGAAGCAGGCAGAAAGCGATAGAAGTGGAATAATTGTGGTTCAGCAAGACTGTTAATGCTTCAGACTAGGAACCTAAAATCATCATGAAAAGATGGAGAAAATGGTCATTTTAAGCCCAGACACTGCAATTTTGTTTGATAAGAGTACGTGAAATGATAACGACTAAGTTTTAGCCCCAAGTAGGAACTGCGGTGTGTTGAGATTGGGTATTTGGGGGTTCATTGGAATCATTCACCTCTAGAAGCACTGAATAACTTCTCTCTAATTACTTGAAACAACTTTGAGGCCCAGTATATACAAATCCATCTGATCTGTTAGAAAATAGCTGTACTGTCTGCTTTTAAAATCGTGTGTACTCCAAGCACAGCCTTGAGCTGTTATGAGCAAGTCTGAGTGACTTTTATTGCTCCTGTTTTCTACTCTTCTGTACGTCAACTTGGCAGAACGTTTATGTTCATTAAACGATTGCCATTTCAGCAGCAACATGTAGCTGCTTCCCAGCCATCACTGATGTGTTACTTTGCTCCTGACAAGGAACCCCCTGCCTGGTCTTGTCAGAATGACCATCAGTGCCATTATACTTGTTAAGCAAACTAGACAAGAACCTAAAGGACTTGTTTCTGATGGATGGTTTGTGTGCCTCACACACAATCTTTCCTCCCACTGTGGATGTCTCCTAGAATGCAGGAAAAATAAGTAAGCAAGCAAAATACGTAGCAGATTGTAGCTACCAGAAGTGTGATGCTGCAGTTTGGAATGCTCTTGTGCAGTGCCCTGCCTTCAGCTGATTGGATTCCCCAAAAAAGCTGGCTTTCAGGCCCCTGTTAATGCAGTCTGGCATTGTAAGTTCATATATATGGATTCATTTGAGTTTTCAGATTCTTTTTTTTCCTGTAACTTTTTTTTTGCTTTTTTGTGTTCTCAAGCTTAAAACTGTGGTGCAGCGGCTTCTGAGATTTCCAGGAATGCTACTGTACTTGTTTTCTGGAGTGCTGGATGCTGTGTGGGTGTAGGCAGTAAGCAGAGGATGACTTCAGGCAGCCCTTAACAACAGACTTAGTAAAACATGGTTGGGTTGTTGGGTAACCATAAGTTTCATACTGCAACAGGAAGCTATTTTGATTACATATGAAATTAACACTTCAAACTGAAATGAGATACCAATATATTTCTGCTAAATTGTGGTGAATGGACCCTCAGCTTTAAGGGCTTGAATCATTCACTGGTATTTTTGTCCTATTTGAGATTTAAAACCTGAAGGCTTTTGACTTGAAAATGTATGAAGAATACACTAAAGGTCTGCTTTCTTGTTATTATTAAGAACTTTAAAATTCTTGGGAGCCTTGTAGAATATTTGGCCATTGGATTTAAGTCTGATCCTAAATTGTCCCTAACCTCCTATGCATCTAGACAACAATTATTCTACCGTTTTCTAATTTAAAGAAGTACAGCAGTTTTTCATTTTTTTCATAGACTCATAAAATGGTTTGGGTTGGAAAGGACCTTTAAGATCACCTAGTTCCAATCCCCTGCTATAGGCAGAGTCACCTCCCTCTTGATCAGGTTGCTCACAGCTCCATCCAGCCTGGCCTTAAATGCTTCCATGAAGGGGAGGCATAGGCAACCTCTCTGGGCAACCTGTTCCAGTCGCTCACCACCCTCACGGTGAAGAATTTCTTCCTGATACCTAGTCTAAATCTACCCTCTTTCAGTTTCAAACCATTTCCCTTTGTCCTGTCTCTAGTTTATTTCAACAACATAATATTGTATTCTCCTTGGAATAATAATGAGTTGTGCAAAATGCTAAAAGGAGCATTTTGTGATAAAATAGTGATGTATGAAAAAATTCATATGAGCCAGGTCTTAGCATACAAATTTCTAAGTTTTGGGATCTCATAATTTGGCTCTGCCAGCAAGTTAGAGGTGAACTAGAGGCAAGTGCAGTTGTCAAGGTTTAGGATCTGTGCTTTTAGTACTCTTGTTCCAAGGTGCTCTTCTCTGTCAATTATTTATTTAGATTTTTTTTTTCCTGGCGCTTTTGAACATATTATTAGATATTTGGCTGCTAGCCTTTTCTAGATGTTTTTGGTTGGTCCCCCCCATCCCACTGCTGATGGATGTTACAGAAGTGCACCAATGTCATTGCTCCAGTCTGTCAGTCCACAAAGGAAAGGCTGTGAGTAAGATGTTCAGACTGCAGGGCAGCCCGAAAACCATCACTGTGCTCCCTTCTGAGGAAAACAGAGCTCGGTTTTATAATTATGGGAGCTGGAATATTAACGGACACTCTTGTTATTTCTCAAATGAAAGATGCTTTCAACGAGAGAGGGTCTTAGTCCTTCGCTATCCTGTGTGCATTTAGGATCCTGTACTCTACTGGGGATCTTACAGCTTCTATAATCTCCAACTCACAGCTGATAGTGACAGTGGGGAGGAGCAGGAATAAGCCATCCACCTGGAGACCCACAAACATTAAGGCTGGATTTGCTGTAAGAAGAAACGTGCCTTTAAATGCTAATTTATGGAAGTCCTTTCCTTTCAGCAGGAGACACATCTCCCAGTGCTGCCCAATGAGCAGCTCGTGCACTGCCCATTTGCTCTTGGACCTCAGGATTTTTCTCTCCTCCCCCAGCTTCCTAATTTTTTAATATAAATGCACATTTTCCCCTCCTTTCGGGGTAGAAATGTAACTTTTGTAGGAGAGCAGCATGTGTTCAAATGACACATTTCCCAGGCATTACATTTGATAATTTCTCAGAGATACCGGAGTTACCTCGTAGCAATGAGTTAACGTGACAAAAGGAAATCAGTTTGTTTGCAGTAAGCAGAGGATAACGGTGCCTAAACTTTACTATTGGAGAGGGGGGAGGCAAGCAGGAGGCACCGAAAATTGCTTTTTATAATTAAAAAGGGAATCTCAGATGTTTTATATCTTGAATATTTACAATAAAACCTTCAAGTGCTTGTCAAGAGGGTAATGTGTCATTAGCAGGAGCCTTTGCCTCTCTTCTCCTCTCGGACATGACAGTGCAGCGGGATAAGAGAAGAGTAATTATAGTTCAGCAGGGCTGCCAGGTGTGATAAATGAGTAATCAGCACGCAGGAGCCCCGGCCCTCAAAGGAGGACTATTACAGCCTTATCAGCTGCGGGCCTGGTGCGCATGGCTTCGCGCTGAGCCCAAGCCAGGGCTCGGTGTGCTGGATGCGGCCGCCCGCCTGCAGAGCTCCGCAGCCCCGCTGTCACTGTGCTGTCACCCGCTGCTTTGTGCCGCTGCCATGGCAGGGGATGGGAGGGGGAGAGGGGGAAAGCAGAAAGCAGGACTCTTTGCATTGCCGGTATTCACTTAAAACTCTTCCCCACTCTTCAGGTGAGAAGGTGCATCCCTGCCTTTACAGCTTCTCATGGCAGGGTGTGCAAAAAGCAAGCTGTCTGCGCTTTATTTAATGCCTCTTCCTGCTACTTTGACCTCTGTGCGTGTCTGTGTTTGTGCAGGCAACACCTCTATTCCAACTTGGCTGCGCCAGGGCAGAGCTTTCTCTCCCAAACAAACTTGATGGCAATCAGCTTCCCGGCGGAGCTGAGCTCTCATTAATGTTGGATCGCAGCGTGGAGCTGCAGCCCCATCCTCCTCTCTGTGCTGGTTCTGCTGCCGTGCTTCAGCCGCGTTGCTGCAGGAGCAGTCGCATATCGGAGCAGGGAACCATCTGATTAAAATTAGTCCAAACCCAATGCAACCAATCAGTGCAGTGCCCATCCTCTGCTTGTCTATTTCCCTTCAAGTTCAGTGCTACCGATGGCAGGAAAAATTTAAAATAATTCATAAAATAATTCTTGTGAAAAAGAGAGTGCCTGTAATAAATTGTTAGCAAGAAAAAAGGACATAGCGTGCCTCAGAAAAACCAGAGGGCCAACACTTGTGATGCAAGGTTATTTTTACAATACTTGCATTTTTATCGGTTGATGTATTTTAACTGGAGCCCTGACAATAGTCACAAAAAAAATTATTGCTCTGGCATGGAGCTACTTATCTGACAAATGCAATGCGAATGGTCTTGTTCTTATCAATGAGATCAGATTTCAAAAAAAAAAAAATGAATACAAGGAACGAGGCGTTGCTTTGTGAACAGATAACCTTGCAGGCATGAACTCGCAAACCTGAATAAAAGGATGTCTCTATGAAATAATCTGTGCATAAGTGCAATCAGGTCAGACTGTAATAGACAGCGGGGGGTGGAATCAAAAGGGGGAAAAACTCATTTCATCACAGTTAATGGCAAGGAAAAGAAGGCAAGGAAGGACTTTGGAGCGGAGCTATTGCGACAAAGACCAGGGCTTCGGCGTGTCATGCACCATTTGCTGTTGCACTAGCGCTCTTTTCAAGAGCTGTGAAGCCATTATTGTAATGTGAAAAAAGTAGAAAGAAATACTCCCTCCTGGTCACTGGAAGGGCAAATCAGGTGCAGGCTTTTTTTTATTTTATTTTTTCCTTTCTCCACTATTTGTGCAGGGAGGTTTCTAGATTCCCCCTGGTAAAACTCCACTGGGATGCAGGAAAGATCACAGTGCCCTTATAAACAACACTTCTTGGCACTGTTTACCTTCTTTTGTGACTTTGCCTCCTGAGAAGGAGAATAGGAGTATCAGAGGTCCAATTGCAACTAACATTTACCCTGCCTTTGTCTTTCAAGAGGCAGAACCTCTTTAGAAACCTTTAGAATATTAATTCTCAAGCAAAAGTTTTACAACGTGTTTCTGTGGTTTGGGTTTTGAATTAAAAAAAAAAAAAAAAAAAGCTCAGTACATTCCTGTATGGTAAAGTTATCTAGTGGTGATAATAAATCCAATAGTCTGTGGATTTTGTGTGTGTTATTAAAAGGGAGAAGAGAAAGAATCCTTTGTTCGTTGGCATAATACAATCCTGTCTCTGAACAGTTCTAATTTGCAAACCAAGTACTTTGTAAATTGTGGAAACCTGGTTATAACTCAGAGGCTGAATAAAATGGGTCATCTCGGAGCTGAAAGATAAATATAGATGTAAAATAGAGCCACAAATGTCTTTTAAGCAGAAAATAAATAAATAATAGATTTGAGAGCTGGCTCGTTCCTGTATAGTTTATGGGTAAAGCAAGATTACACATACAGCCCTGCAGCCGATTCCCAGGACTGCTAAAGTGTGAAGAACAGGAGTGACATTCTAGTCTTCAATAAATCACTATAAAAATGTTTATGAACCCTGCAATTTACTGTCTTTTAAATGCAAATTGAAAGGGGCATCGTTGCAAATGTAAAGGAGACCTGCAGTGGCCTAGAGGAATTATAAAATGTTGCAAAAGGCTTCTGAAATTGTGTGATCTTAAATGGTTCTATTTTAAAAACTGATTTCCCATTTATACTTCTGTGACAGCTTTGTTAATTTATTAAAGGGATCTCTCTGAACTGCAGGAAGGTGTTTATGAGCACTGTGCTTCACAGGAGCTGTTCACAGAGGCTTTCAAGGAGCTGCAGCTTGATTTGGCAGGCACTGAACTCTGCTGTTCACGTACAAATAGTGCGGAGGGCCATGAGGGTTCAAAACTGCATAAAGCAGTGATTGCACCTGATAAATGATAAAGTATTGGAAAATATTGGAAAGTAGCAATGATTTCCTGACTTCTCCTAGCTCCTCAAAGTGGTCATGTGCTGTGAAATTCCTAAATATCATAAGTGAGTGTGGTCCTTTGCTCGAGGACGTTTCGGTGTCTTCCAGCCCAGAGTTAGTGAAGTCCAGGCTAACTGCAGACCGAGTCCTTTGTTTGCACTCTAGTCATGCTTTTTCAGTTGTAATGAGCTAATTTCCTCTTATACGTTTACCATTTTAACCAGAAAATACTCCTCATGGTGGAAATAGGAGCATTAATTGCATTGGAAGAGTTTTCATTAGTTGAGTGAGTTCGGGGTCTTTTTTAGTTTTGTTGATTGGTAAATATTTATTTATTGAAGTTTAAAAAGCTGCAATTTTCTGCATTCAGGAAATGCAATTACCACCAAATCTAACTTTTTGTAGTGCACTTAGAGCGTACATGGAGACAGTATGGGATATGAATGTGTCCAATTGGAACCCTGTAATTCTTTGCCTTGCTTACAATCCCCCACAGTGTATTTAATTATGTCAGGTTAATCTAATGACATAAATAAGCATGAAAGGCTCACATGATATTCATGCTGTTCATGAGGAGGCATAACCTGTATGGATGATGTGCCAGTGATAGTTTTCCCAATTTCTAAATCTTTGTGCTCCTTAAGGAAAAAGTATAGCTGCCTGATCTCTGTTGTCTCTTGAGTTAAATGTGTTCCTTTGGCCCTTACTGATCCTTCAGCTGTTGGAGAGGTTGGAAAAATCATAGAATTGTTAAGGGTGGGAGAGACCATTAGGATCACCAAGCCAGCCTGTCCCCACCATGCCCTCTAAGTTATGTCCCTCAATGCCACATCTCCACGGTTCTCCACCGCCGCCCACTCTACCAGTGGCAACCTGTGCCACTGCATTACTCCTCTTACAGAGAGGAGATTTTTCCAAATGCCCAACCTGAACATGTTATGGGACTCCATGTCAGTGGAACATCTGCTTGCCCCGCCTGGGCAGCTTCCCAGCATACAGCAGTGCGCTGCACTTTGGAGCCCAAACTGTACATTTGGAGCACGTGGGCATTTGCGTGGTAAATGTCACTTGGCTCCATCCCACTGAAGACTTTCTGACCTCTAAATAGAGCAGTCATGGTTTACAACTCAATAGCTTCCTGAATGTATTACTGCTGATCTTGTTGTCATGCAAAACTGCTGAAGCACTGTACCTCTACCAGCAGCCATGTGTCTGCCTGGATATTTTTTCAGTAACTGAGTTTAATGTGTAGGTATCATTGCCTGACAGGATTAAAAATGCTGTAATCCAGTGTTTTCAGAAAGAAACTCCCTCCTCCCTGTGAGTACTCACTGAGCCTGCTGTTCAGACCTGCTTGTGCCGCATGCTGACAGCCATCCTCACCTTGAGTTGCTGTGATCTGAAATCTGCCCCTCCCTGTCATCACAGTATATCTTTGTACGTGGTAAGTTAAGGGGACAGAGCTGTGACTGTTCAAAACGCGATGGTGGGACTGTGTTTCAATACCTAAGTTTTGGAAAGGGCAGGGAGGTGTTCTGCTTCTCCGTAATGTTCCATGCTCACTTTATCCAACAATATCAACTCATTTAGAGCAGGCTTTGGCAGAGCTGAGCTTATCCCCAGGAAAATGGCTTATCTCTCCATCTTTGCATTGCTAATACACCCATTATCAATGCCATCTCAGCAACAAATGTAGACACTTAGGAACTGCACTACGTATCCGTAATCTCACAAGCTTGAAACTTATGCAAAGCCCTCAGAAATCATATCTATGCTCCTTCAAAACCAGAAAGGATCAAAGACTCACCTCTGCACAGAGAATCCGAGTAGCACTGGATCAAATGGCTTGTCACTGTCTGTACAAGGCAGGCACAGTAGTGACTCAAATGATGATGGGTTCGTTAGCTCGTGAGCATTAACACAGAGCTGTTACTCTGTTTCTAGCATAAGACCTTATTTCTGCATTTGAAGTTAAAGCATTTGTTAGTGAAGAGGGAGGAATGACACGTCTGTTTCGTGGTTACTGATGGCAAAGGTAGCTGGCACGTTTGCCATGCCATGGTTAGACCTGACAAATTGAGCTGCACCATGGGTGTCTAGGCACGCTTCTGCACAGCAGGGACATCAGATTCCTTCAGGTTGCTAGCATGCATGGAGCAGGGCAGAAAACTGCAGTACTAGTTTCTTGGTTAAAATTAAACAGCTGGATACAGTGTCTCAGTTGGAAAGTGCAGAAAATGGCCTGTTTTGTGTTGTTTTTTTTTTTTCTTTCAGCTGAGGTAGAAAATGCTTCCTTTGTTAGTCTATCCTGAAAACGTACTTGATGGTATGAATCTGATCTATCTGCGTAACATGGTTTGTTTAAACATATTAATCCAGTTTCAATAATACTCTGTGTGCTTGTGGGTAGAGAGGATCTGAGAAGCTAGGTCTGGCCCAGCTAGTGAGAGGAGATACTTCAACTGCTCGCACCGATTGCTTACATCCCATAAGTAAGCCTGGCTCCTGGCTGAGCACTGGCAACGAGCAAGGAGGCTGGAGATCTGAAAACAAGAATCATGCCCAAAAACGAACAGAAGGAAGATTCAGAGCACAGCCTGTCCTCTTTCCTCTCCCTCCTCTCTAAGATGAGCAAAGGTTGCTAAAACAACACTGATAATGAGGTTTGACCCTCCCATTACCCTCGACCTCTGCCTACAAACCATCTGTACTGAAAATCCCTGGACTCCACCCAAAGGGTTTGAACTTGGGAACTGTTAACCTTCCAAATACGATGTGCTTTCTGGCATTACTTGTTTCCTAGCCCTTATAATACTTTAATCTTTCAACGTGCCACAGCACTTGACCCAAATACAGAGGCCTGCCAGCACCAAGCCATCGTCCCTTCCTCTTGGATTTCTGTTCCTCCCTCTCCTGATCATGAAGTGATCCCTTATAAACAGGCTTTGCTTTGTCAAGAATGAGCAGTACGTACATGAAATAAATGAGCTATCAAAGGGAAGAGCAGCTTGGGGTAGCTGAGAGTGGTGAGCATTTAGGAGACTCTAGTATCAGCATCAATATACATCTGGATGGAAAATCCAGAACACAGTCCTCAACTCAGTTGTTGCTTCAGAAATATAGCTCCTGTTTTGGTGTTCCTGCCAGGAGAACATATTTACTCTCTTCAGCTACCCCAGGTTTTGGGACTCTCTGTTCAAATTCTGTCCAAAGTGGTCTTTGCCTTTTAAGGTACTCCAGCTCATTTCTGCATGTGTAGGTTGAAACCGTGCTTCTGTTTGCTGTCTGCGGACATTTATGAGTTCCTGGCATTTGTCATAAGTAGAGGGCTTTGCCCCTCTGTCCTTGGGCAAGAATTTCCCTTCTGCTATAAATTTGCAGAATACTATGCGTTGTTTCCATCCTGGCTGCCACCCTATACCTCATAAGTGATTGTACTCCAGTGGGGAAGTGATTTGTATGTATATTTTTATAAAACACTTTGGGGTCCTTGGGGAAGAAAGTTGTTATATAAATGTATTTCCCAGGGGAAAGTAGTGGAAATCTCATTACTTGGAACATACAGCATATTTAAAAGTAGGTTTGACAAAACACTAGGAAATAAAGGAAACAATTCTGAACTGGCATTGGGATGGGCTAAACGATCTAGCAGATCTTTTCCATCCCTGAAGTTTGTCTCATGATTTTATTTAGTACATTGGAAAAAGGGAATGAGGAATGCTAAAGCCATGCACATATAAAATATCCTTCAGCAACACTGTGGCTTATTTTAATATAACCTTTAGCAAAACACTGTGGTTTGCTTACTTGCTGATTTATTTTAGGTAGTTCAAAATATTTCTATTAGTGATCTCTTTGAATTACTTGAGGTAGTGCAATGGATTTGTAGCAAAACACAGCATGTAACTTGAGTGTACTCTCTGAAGCCAGGTGCTCTGTGCCAAGCAAAATTTGTATGTGTAGCTTCTGTTTTAAGCAATTATATGGTGTGTAATACACAGTAGAGAAATTAAGTAGAAGTACATTTTGCCCTAAGGGATTACTGTAGCTGTTGGATTTATTTTAAACAAGTTTTGCCCCTCGTACGGTAAGGTTCCTGTAATAAATCACTTATATAATAATCTACAGTATATTAGCCTAAAAAAGAGTAAATAAATAAAAAAGAAGAAGAAATGTCAACTGAAAAATGAATAGTAAAAGTAAAGGTGTGCTATAGCAAGGAATCGTGTTTATGTCTTTGGAGGAAAGCAGATAAATAGTCGCTGAGATGTCTAACAAATGGAAACCGTTCTATGGCCAGACTCAATAACATCACTGCAGTAAACTAGTTATGTAATAAACTGCATGGATGTCACTGCAGTGTAACCAAAACCATCCATCTGAACTGTTTCTCAGCTTTCTTAAATTAATGGTGATCTTTTCTGTGAAGGAAAAAATCATGAAAATACATCAGGAACGTCCATGCAGAGATGTTATGAAATAAAACTGGTGTGGTTGTTAAAGTTGGGCCATTTTTAAGCTTGGAGAAAGAACTGTCTTCTGGAACTTTAGCTTTTAGAAGTTAGTTATCAGTCTTCTGCCAAGTTATTTTAGCTCCTGTTTACTAGAGAAATAAGAAGTGTGCGATGAATAAGAGTCTTACCTACCTGCCATATAAATTGGCCAAATGGTTTTCAAGACCATTTATTCTTAGGAAGTCTTGTTTTTACTGCTCTAGCATATAGTTGTGTATTCTTTCAGATGATACAGTAAAATGACAGCTACAGCCAATCAAGCTGCATCACTGTGCAATATGTCAGCTCCTTTCAGCAGACCTGATTTGCAGTATAACCTTTTCCCTCAGACATTCGTTCTCCTTTGATTCCAGCAATGATACTGAGAGGAATTTCATTCAAAACAGTTGTGACTTCCAGCTTTGTGAAGCCATAAAAAAAAAAAAAAGAAATGAAAAATCTTGGAAACAATTGCATCGGTATGCAAATTTCAATTTTGATTTGCAGACCCTCCTAAGAATCACTACATAATGTGGCAATGTCAGTGGTGCCCTTTGTACTTCAAATAATTTGCAACTTGTTCACGAACTTCCACTTTTTCTGCTCTGTATTGTATTTCAGCTTGTACTGTATGCAGAGCAGCAATATAACAAGGAACATCTTACAGGCTTGGTTACGGACAGATTCTTCCTTGCTCCTCTGGCCTGCTGGACATTTATTTATCATGTGAAATTGAGAAAGTCTCATAGCTTCCTCTTTTATCCTTGTTTGTCAGCTCTATAGAAAATGCCCACTTTTAATATTTGTTACTATTTGCCCACTAGCATTCACAAAACTCTTCCTAATCTGTACCAGCAAAGTCTTACTTACACATGACCAGCTGCCTGGTTGTTACAGTTTTTGTAAGAGTTGGTGCTTTCCATAAGAAATAAAAATTGGAATATAAGGTGGGTTTAGCCTTAAAATTGTAGTCTGTGATGCGTTAGTGCTCACTGAGCACATGGGAGTTCTGTAGTTTTCATAACTATCTGTTTTCCTGTAAGGAGTTCCTCTACACCACATCCTGCTCCTTTCATACTCTTTCTTTCATTCAGCTTTTTAGCACTGAAAAGAGATTGCAGTATAAAAAGATAAAAGTGATTTCCTCAGATCTCAGTCTTTCAATAGATTTGGGAAGTCCTCCTCAATGAGACTCTTCAAATGTTTCTTTGTCAGAGCTTATTGCATTTCGGTCTTCCACACAGATGAGATGTGTTTTTTAGCATTTCTTGTGATATAAATGTAGACAAAGAGATTTCTCACTTCTTTACAAATCTGTGGTCACTCAAATTACTACTTCTAGCATTTTAGAGAACTGCCAGTGGTAAGTTATATAATTTCAGTTGTTTCCATTCTATCTCAGGGTTTCTGTTTGAGTCTTTCTTTGTTCCTAATGAATGCTTTGGTTGTGGTCATTATTTCCCTTAGCCCCTTCATTTTCTGCCATGCTGTTGGCTGACAAAATCGTACTTATGCTGCAATATAGAAGTAACAGTTGACAGCAAGTACAGAAGAAGCTTTGATGTAGAGCTCAAAGATTTTTAAGCTCTTCTTTGGTAACTAGATAGATTTGCAGTCCACTATTGTATTGTAGTGATAAAACACTTGCATCATTTGGAATTAAATATATTATGTTTTATGCAAGTTTTTTTGTGCGTAGAATTGTACTAATTTCTTTAGAATTTCATCTTTCTGCTTTGCAGTCCTTGTGAAGTATAGTGTATCTGATATCACCAGTTCCTGGTTTTGTTCAGTTACAGAGGACTGTGGAATCATATCCTAAACACACAGTGTCTCTTAATAAAGGTGTTTTTCGAAGATGGTAAAAATTTAAACAAAAAATATGGAACTCCAGAGGCAATAAGGCTTTTTTCTTCATTAATGCACCATCTTGTGCTAGTTTTTTTGTTTTTTGTTTTTTGTTTTTTTTTTCTGATCTGTACCTCTGCTTTGCTTTTCTACACTAAACTCATTCTTCAGTGTCTCTATCCTGGATCTTGCTGCACAGCAAGCTAAGTAGAGTATTTTTTACCCCCATTTAATATTTACTCATGTATTGAATGCACAATGTGAAGACCAATTTCAGTTTTAAAAAACAAAACAACAACAAAAAAGCACTCGCATAAAAACTGCCACACCCATGCAATAAGATAATGATAAGGAAAAACAAAACTTGAGAATGTCCTTGCAGATTTGAATGCCAAGTGATGAGCATGCATGCAAACCACAGTGCTGCAACTGGATCGCACACCCCAGACCAGCCATCCATGGCACTTATATTTAATAAGGAAAGAGTGATTGTCCCACTAAACTCAATGCAGATGTTAAATGAACGTCTCCATCCCTCACACCCACTGCCTTTATCATGGCTGTTTCACTTCTATTAACTTTGCTTCTAAAGCTTAAATTAGAAGGTTCTTCTTGAAGTATTAGAGGCTATTATACTGTTAAATACCTTGCAGAAAACACTGTCTCTCTCTTTTAAAATGGTTTTACCTGCTTTAAGTAGGCATAGAATAAAATAATCCCTTAAGGAAAGACACACCTGAAAGTTTTACTCAGCAAAGCCTTTGTTGGTGTTTTTTCTTTAGTTTGATAATTACTACTTAAGAGCTCTTAAACCTCTAGGGAAGTCTTGTTTTGTACAACCTGTCTTTATTCGCTGTCAATGAAATTAGGGGTTTTACAAGGCCAGAGCATCACAGGTCTCACTTTTCCTCCCAAATAAGCAGTGGTGTTGGTGCATAGAATGTGTGCACGCTGTTTGTCATATGCATCGCATTTATACTAGAGCTTATTTGTCTGAAGTGCCACCAGAACCAGTTTTGGAAGGAATCTCCATTTCCAGACCTTCCAGTTCTTATCTGGCTCATGCGCTGTGGAAGATAAAACACAAATCCTCCTAATGCTAACAAAAGTTCACAATCCCCACAACTAAGGGGAAGCACTACGAGTGACGGTATTCCTACTTTGGCTGTGAGAAGTTCTCTTCTAACAGCCAGCCATGTCCAGCTTGTGGTCGCTGGGTAATGAGCTGCATCATCAAACAGGCAACAAAAGAACTGGTAGGTCCTACTTTGTATGGTTCAGAGAGTAGATGTGGGATGTCATTGCCTTCCCCACTGAAGCTGTTTCTGTTTCCTTTCCCTATTTGCTCTCTGCTCTATAAAATGCAATCCCATGTGAGAAATTCAAATCTTCTGTGAGCGTGGCAAGGACGTTATGGAAACCAGGCAGCATATTTGCATATTTTCATAACCATAAACATGTTGTGTTTTTTTTTTTTTCCATTTGTGCTGTGATGTTCTCCATTCATATTCTAAGTGGCAAAAGCTTTTAGCTGTGATTGGGCCTGGTCCTCAGTGGACGAGATTCTGCTGCATCACGTGGCATTTATTAATCTAAAAAAGTTGTCTTTCAAAACATATGGGAGTTATGCGGAGCAAAGCAATTGCAAGTTCATTTGTTATTTCAACAGGCTCATTCCTTATGATTTCAGTTGTATAATAGATGTGGAACTGTTTGCAGGTTGTTTGTAGTCATATATTTTTCATTTGATTGCTTGGGTTAAAGAAACGAAAGACTGGAATGTATCATCCCCTCAGAGGAATGGATGTTACACAACCAGTAGGGCTTTTTTCTCCTCCTCTTGTTCTTTTGTCAGGCAGCATGCAATATGCTTTTCAGGCAGTAATTTAGAGGCTGTCAGTTCTGCAGTGGTCACTGGGGTTGGAGCCATCATCTGACTCTCTGCTTATAGTGTTTGGGGTTCTTGGCTGGAGAAGGTGTAGGTCTGTGTCTGGAAAAGCATTTACAGGGTTAGTGAATCACTGGGCTATGTCAAGTACGAAAGATTTTCAGCAGCTTGCTCAGTAATCGTTTACTCACAATTGCCCTGAGATGGCCTGTTATGTTAGTTACTTCTACAATGGATTTATGAAGTATTGTTAGCACACAAGAAGATATTTATTCTACAACAGTTCAATATACGCATTTCTCTAAAGCGTATTCTCTGTTACATCAGTGCTCCCAAAGGAGAGAAAATATATCACATATTTGCTGCTCGTCATTTTTAGTTTTATCTCATAGTTTTAGTATATATATTCTGTCTCCAACCTTTTCCAAGTAGAATAGTGTGTGTAATTTTGTAAGCTGAGGACTAAGCTGTGGTTAATATAGGTTGCTTTTCTACATGTGACAAAATGCTTCTACCTGATGAGCTCCTCTTCCTATTTAGCAGTGTCTTGAGGGAATGACCTTCATGTGATGTTGCTGGTGAAGATCTGGCTGTTGCACAGTGCCAAATCTGTATTTACATGTCCATTTTATCTAGATGACAAAACAGGAACTGTACAAAGATATGCTGCCTTAAAATCCTTTTTTCCTTGCTGCCATTAACTTTAATTTAAGATAATGCAGGTCAATATGATGGATTGAGTGGCTTATTAATTATATTTTAATGTACCAGGAGAGAACTCAGGAGGTCAAGCTTATTGAAGGTGGAAAGAATGAGAGAAACTGAACCGGGCCAGTTCTGAGATAGGAGCTGCATGGATTTTATATTGGTAGAAAACATGTGCAGATGGAGAGATGATAAGTTCCTTCATTTGGCACCAGAGCTGGTGGGAATGTTTGGGCAGAACAACAGAGGAGCATGGGCTGCAGGCACCAGCACATCCACAGCCTATGAGCCTGTGTGCATTAGGGACAGGGCTGTTTGCTGCTCTTGGCTAATAACTGGAGAATAACCATCCACTGCCCCGTTGAACTGGGTTGAACTGGAAGTATATGTTTTTTTTCTCTGAAGAAATTCTTGTTAGCTGGACTTTGTGTGGAAGGGATATAATCCATCAACTCTTCTGTAAATCTGGTCAGGATTATTTCTTTCTCGATCGTGTCTCTCAGAAAATAAGAATGGGATAAAGTAGTAAATGAACAGATTATAGCCTTAATTGTAATTCTGAATGGCGATAGAATTCCAATAATTGGAAAGGTGGTTGGATTGTGAGGGTCTTCTGTACACAGGAGAGCGCTATCTGTGTCCATCTTGTCTGCCATAGTTTGCTATAGGCAGTCATGCTGAGCTGACGATTCAGTGGCTTTTGTCAGAAATACCCTGTCAAAAATAGTTGTTGTGTATTCTATTATGGCTTCATTTAAAAATGAGTAAATATAGAAGAGAAAAAAAGTGGCTTGGTAAATCATAGTCTTGCCAGCCTATCTGATACACCATTGGGTCCGCTTTGCTAGAAGACATCTTGTGTTTCATTACCTTGTAGTAGATAGTCATGTTTGAGGCAGCACAGATGTTTCACTGCCTTTTTATTTATTTTTAAAGGCTGTCAAAAAATCCCATATTTTTCACCTATTTCTTTTCTTTTTCCCTCTTAAAAGGGTGTCAGAAATACCATACACACTCTAAACCTGTGGCCCGGGGTGGCCTGCCATATCTCTGTGTCTTACCTGTCAGCTGTGCTGGGGCTGACATGATGTACTTCAGTAATGCGGATGATTTAAGACGGGAAGGGCCATCCATTAAAGGGGGAAACTGAGCTACAGGGATTAACATTTTAAGTCAGCCTTTGAATCAAACCAAAGGCAAACTGAAGCTTAAAAATAGCTGAAGGGAACAATGGGAGCTAAATGCCCAAACAGCAGGTGTCGTGAAGCGTCAAACGAGCTTACAACCCAGTTCTTGAAAAGTTGTCCAGGGAGTCCCGTTTCACTACTTCATGGATGAACATATAAAACATAGAGAACAACAGCTGTGCAAAGAAAAATAACAACCTGATAATCATGCTCCTGTTGTCATTAAATAGTCGTGAGAGTCCAGTACTTGGGTATCATAACAACAGCGTAACACGAAATATCCCCCCATGGCAACATAAAATTCCTCCAATCTTTAGGAAGGGCATAGGGGAGATCTCTCATGATCTTCTGATGATATCCTGTACCATTATTATCTTTTTTTAATCCTAATCCAGATGCAGCTATATTCTCAAATATTATCTAGGCACCTGAGCCTGTGTGGCTAAATTAGCTCTGAAGAGTTTGGGTGCCATGCACATATAATATTCATATATAGCTCTGAGCCTTTATGACAACAAAACATGCAGTTAAAGGACTGACATTCTCACAAAGCCGTTACTGACCAACGTTTCATCTCTTCTGTCCTTGCAGGGCTGTGATAAACACAACAAAGGTTTTCCAGAAGGAGGTATCTTAAAATTGCCTCAATGCTGATACTTTCTTTTTTTTTTCATATCCAGCATTCATAATACTTACATTGTGAGTAGGCTGAATATTTGTTTGAAAATTAATGCCTGGTAAGTACATGTGAACCCTTTAGTTCTATTATCTTTTTACACCGCAGTTTGCTCATCAGTGCAAAATGACAGTAAAAATGACAGAGTGGAAGAGCAAGAATTTTTGGACTGAAGTCTCTAACTTGATCAGTTCCAGGAGTCTGGCAAGAAGTATGGGCTAGACTAACGAGTGAGTAATCACATCAAGAAAAATCATGGCTTTGGACTTGACAGAGTTGGAAGGACCTTGATACCTCACTAGAGTTATGTCATCTGAATATCATCTCTATTCTACTTTGCTCATCCCACTCTGTCAGCTCTTGAAGCAACGAGACCACATAAAAGACACATGGAACCCTTTCTTTCAAATGATAGAAAACTAATCTTTAAATCTCCTAGCATTATTTGTGATATTTTAGCTCACAGTGGAACTGAGGGAGAAAAAGCAAGATGGTTATCAGAGTTGTGTGGTATTAACTCCCATTACTTCACAACCTGCTGTTAGCAGAAATACTTAGATGTGAAAACAACCAAATCCCTGCCAAGAGGGAGGTATTTCAAATACAGAGGTGGGTTCAGTATCAGAAAAAAATGCCGGTGAAAATTTATGCGTAGGCGATGCTGTAATGAATGGCTATTTTTCTGCAAGTCACTTTGTACAAAATGAAATAATTTATTTCTAGAAGTTAACATAGATACACACGCACAAAACAAACAAACCCAGTGATTTTTTCCTCTCCAATTGAAGACTGATATATTTATCCAATTGATATGCCCTTGAAAATACGAGGACCTTTTAGTTATGGGTACTGTGCACTTAATGTCTTTAAAATGTTTAACAGCAATTATAATTTAGGACTACTGAAAGTAAACCCAGGATTATTGAAAACAGTATTCTTGTTCATTCATTAAGCAATGTGCTGTTGATACTGCTGTGCCCATTTCAGGAGAGCTCACTAAGTACACATATACTACTCTAATAGATATACTTAGCATAATTAGCGATGTTGAAATGCCTGGAACTTCCTCTGACAGCTGGGCTAACTCAATTGCAGGTCTTAGGACTTTTCTGTCAGGGTGGGAGTCTTCCTTCTTGGCTTAAAGCTGTGCTTGAAATTGGAGAGGAGCCAACCCAAGAATATTAGAAGAGAAAAAAATGAATGACAGAAGAGAAGGGAAAACCTCAGCCCTACAAGTAAATGCCATTCGCTCTGCACATTATTAACGGTGAAAAACTGGAGGAGTGAGATTTTTAACCTTTTAATAACAGAAAACAAAAGTGTGGGACCTTATATCATGCATTTAATAGAGGAGATCTTGGAAATTGTATTCTAAAATATAAAATACCATTTAACACAGAAAGAGAAAAATTGGTGCAAAAAAAAAAAAAAAAAAAGGTAATAAAGAATGCTGCTTAAAAATGTATTGTGTTATACTTCCATATAAGTGTTATACTGGAAAATCTTTAAGAGAGGTAGCCTGCCCTTTAAACTTTTAGGCATTTATGGCCTTAATTATGCTTTTCACCAAGATTTTGCATATTTAATATTTCCTTTTAGAGCTTTCAAGAATCTCAATTATTAATTCCACTGAGGATTTATAGGTCTTCTGAATATCCCTTAAGTATAAAGATTGTAGACTCATCAAATACTGTTTTCTTCCTTTAAATTTTTACGATTTCTATATCAAATAGTTGACTGCAGTTTTAGAGCTGAAAGTGGAATATTTATCACTCACAGCTCACTCTGCCTTTCCAAACTGAAGCAATTCCTGTGTGATCTGCTCTGAGATCTGTGTCTTCAGATGTGGTGACAGAATGCAGAGAAGGGATCTCTGTTCTCAAGACCGGGTTGTTATTTTTCATATTACACGGCCAAAACAAAGCATCTCACCTAAAGATGCTATTTATAAAGTGATCTGCCTGAAATGGAGAACAGTGTTAACCAGAAGCCTATGAATAAGTCATGGAGCCTAATTTTCCGTTATTACAGCCGTTGTTTAAAAATGCATGCCTACCTAGGACTTTGTAATGATTTTGTATTACTATAAAAAAAAAAAAAAACCCAAACCAAAAACTTTTACAGTTCTTCTTTCCCCTCAGTTTTTTCATTACTTCTTCATTAACTTTGCTCTCCCACCGTGTTTGTAGGGCTTCTGAAAACCAATCTGACTAAAAATAAAATAATATCTCTATCTCTCTCTCTCTCCCTCTCTCTGGATATATTTATAAATTGCCCCTGAGACTATCAGTGCTTTAGATACTTTTATACTTCTTTCTTCAAATGCTTTCACCATGTTATGCTTTGGCATCCGTAGCAAAACCCATTAGCTGTGACAGGTTAAGATGCCTCTGCAGACTTCACCACAAAGGAACTGAGTCAGTGCCAGCCATTATTTCTTACAACGTGCCGTACCATCTCTCAGATGAAGGCCAAATCTATAACTCTGCTCTTAACTTTGTGGTCCTGTGGGGGTAGGTACTCTGAAGAATGTTCTCAGTTGCCTGGTTGAGTATTTTTCAGTCCTGGCTATACCATGGTTTCGGTTCATTAAACCATAGGCAACAAGGACATCCTTCAGCCACTCAGCAGATATTTTATCTGCAGGGCATATGTAATTGTTACAGGTTCAGAGAGCTCTTGTAGATGAAAGATACAGTGTATAGCTAAATTAAAATTCACAGATTGTGGAAATTTTACCAGCAGTACAAGCCAACCTGTGCTTTCTGTGTCTCTTTGTACTGCTAACCAGGAGCTAACTACTCCTTTCCAGCATTTCTAAGCAGGCTCCCAACTTCTTGGATCCCATGCCTGGTGTTGCCATGCGATGCATGGTAGGATTTGTATTCCAGATCAGAACATCTCATGTGAGGACTATGCCTGCGTCCATTAGTGTCACAGACAATGAATGAGTGTAACCTCATAGATCCTCATGATGTAGATGTCATAAAAGGTCTGAATTATACATTAATCTAATAAAGCCTCAGAATCTTCTCGCAGTTACAGATGGATCATGTGTTTTTATGTTAGAGGCCGTGTTTGGCAGAACATTTTTGACGTGGACTCTGAGTAGCAGGGTTGAATCAATGGCACTATTGGGGTGGAAACAGGCAGTAATTTCATCATTCCAGTAATGATGGCTTTATTTAGATGAAGTTGTGATTGAAAGCACTTCTAAGTGTGCTGAATGCAAAGTTACTAAGGTTAGGAAAACTAATATATTGGAAACACAGGGGATAGATAATGGTATTACTGATACAAATTGATCAGATTACCCTTTTCCTGAGATACCAGGTTGGTCCTTACTGCTTTTTTGCAAGTAGCTAAATTCTGCAGTACACTGTGTTATTTTGGTTCCATGTGAATTATGGACCTAATCTTCCAATATAAGGCCAATATTTCCTTATGAATTTGAGGGTGCACCATCTGGTTTTTGTTGAGAAATCTGGTTTAATTGTTTCATTAGCCATTGGACAATCGTTCCTCTCAGGCTTCTCATTTTGAATCCCTCCTATGAAAAGATTTCTAAAAATTTCTTTACAGTGATTATTATTCAGCTGAAGTATAACATTGCAGTGGTTCCTTTTTGTAGCACTGAGTATCTGGTTGCAGAGGCATTTGTTCCTCTGCAGAGAGCCAAGTGCTTTTGGTTGGAAATTCAGTGCAGCTACATCCTTCTGTGGTTGGCTGTGCCCATGGAAATGGCAGCTGGTGCTGAAAAGGTGCAGTCTCAATCAAGTCTAGAAAGCGTGAAACATGCCACTATTTCCTGGTCTGCCTTGTTCCCTGAATAACAAGGAAAAGCTAATTAACATGAGATGGCAAATGAATTGTGGTATCTGCCAGTTCAGTGACGCTGAGTCCTCTTTAGCATTCTCTATGCTTCCCTCTGCCACAATAAATTCAGATTTAGTACCCAGTTGAAAAATATTCTTACTTTTAGTGTTTCATAACTTATATTTTGACTTATCACTTAAGATTTTTGTACAAAGTGCCCTACGAAGCATTGTAGAAATATAAGAACAGGAATTAGATTGTGGTATCACCTGCCCAATCCAAAATTTTGACAAATATGGAATAGATTGGACTTCCTCTTTAGGGAAGGTAATTTTTAATTATCCATCCTACTGATATAATTAACTGCCTTCACAACTGTAATTCTAATATCCTCACATTACTAAAAATCCAGTTAATTTTAATTCCATTTTTCAAATCTTAACAATGCTCTGTTACCTGCCATAAAGGGATTATTTAGTAGTATTAAAATTATATTGCTGGTATTAAGTTCCTGGATGGAGGCCCTGGAGTTTTAAAATGGAGAAGCCAAGCTGAAATTCATTAACAATTTAAGAATTACTGAATTCAAACCAAATGTAAAAGAGCTACCTTGTTTTTAAAAAATATGCTTCTGTATCTATAAAGAAAGGGGAAGCAGAGCTAGACAGAGGAGGAATGAAAATTTTTTTCCACAGTCTTTTGTGACATTTAAACTCTCAGGAGACCAATCCTTGGATTTTCCAAACGAGCATCATGAACAATCATTACACAGAAATGAAATCTTTTATCTCTTTCTGAACTTTCTGAAACTGCATTCAGCACAAGAGGCATTCTTACAGGTCTTGAACCAGTTGGTAGACAGCACATTATTCTTTCAGCGAAGCTTTTATTCTGAGTGTTTTCTCTGCTTCAGCCAGTGTGGGCTTTCAGTGATCTTTTCTCCTTTTCATTCTGAAATTAAAGTGCTGTTCCTCTTTACTTCAGTGGATGGAGCGTAGCCAACACCTCCATGAGGATGATGTGGATTTGCCTTCTCTGTAAAGCAGGTGAAGAGTAGCCAAAGTCACAGGATCATGAAATGGCTTAGGTTGGAGGGGACCTTAGAGATCATCCAGTTCCAAAAGTCCATGACAGTTGCTCCCATTCGTGTGGAAAAACTAAAAACTGTAATGGGCTGCAAGGGAGCAGGTAGGGCAGCTCATGTGGTGAGCTGAGATTCAGCTTTTGGATTAGAAACTTTTAGTTTTTTCTTCCTACTATTTTCTGTTTTCAGTTAATGTTTAAAATGTGCTAAATAATTAAAAAAAAAAAAAAAGCTTAAGCATATTTTGCTGACAGTGCACTGAGTCGGTTTTAAGATGTTTCATGGCCAGGACTATGGCCTGAATGCAGATGATTCATGCAGACTTCAGTCACGCTTGATCCACGAGTCCTTAAAAATACTGAGTCCATTTTGGCTCAGTCGTGCTATCTAAAAGTTTACAAGGTGCGAAGTGTTTCTCATAGTGTATGAATGGAGAATTATGTCTGAGGGTGACAGTGGCTACCTTAAGCTCAGCCCCCTGTCAGGAGTGTTGTGAGCACAGCAGCCCATGTTGCACCTGGAATAAAGGGAGCTTTGCTCTCCCTGGGGAGCTAGAGATGACTTTATCTAAACACAGGTGAAGTCTCAGAATCGTCTTGTTTTGACATCTTTCAGTCTTTCTATTATATTCTTTCCTCTTTACTCAGTATTCATCTTTGTGCTCGCTTTTTGAGAAGGCATCTCATTGCTTCAAGGAAGGGAATTTGCAGTGTTTAACAAAACATTTCCCTGAGAGGTACAATAGGCAATGCTGGGATATTTTTATTCCAAGATTTCATGGATTCTGTTCTGCTAGACTTGTCAGTGCAAAATCTCTCCAGGACATGTCACTACATATCCATGCATGAAATTAGTTGCATTTAACCAAATCAAATAGAAAAAAAAAAAAAAAAAAAGATATGTTTTGTATACAATGTACTAAGAAAAAGTGGACTCTAGTGCGATCCATTTCCAGGTTTTCTATTTAAACATGAAGGATTTGACTGGTCTGCCGGCCGTAGAAGACTATGAGTTAAAGTCATTTGGCTACACTTAATCCATGCCCTGGAAACAATCAAGAATTGTTCCCCACAGTATATTTTGTAGTATTTTTGTCTTGTGATTGAGGGTAAGCTGCAGTCATGAGATAACTGGGTGCAAGTTCAATTCACATGCTAGCTCTTATTCCCGGAAGAGTACTGTGGAGACATTATAGTAAAGCTTTCTCCTCTGTCTATACCTCCGAGCATCATTACCAGGCTCTAGAGAGATGTGTGCACAGCTGCCTTCTGCTGGAGTGAAGGCTGTGTCCGAGGCTCATACAGCAAAGAAAGACAAATTCAAGAAATTTCTTCCTCTGCTTCCCTTTGCTCATTAAAAATTTAATGATGCTTTACCTTAAATTAAACTTCATTCAGAATTCTCAGAGTACCTTGAAGTCCCACCACCACAGGCAGTTGTTCATCATTCAGGTACACAAATCACTCACGAAGCTATTAAATGGAGTTTAGTTATTTTCTATTTTTAATTATTATTCTTTAAAGGATTTAATTACAAATGTGCTAAAGAGGATTTTTAATTGATGAACCTTCAGTGTTTTCTTAGCTTAAAAATGCTTCAATCAGAACTAGGATTCCTATGGAAGTAAAACAAATATAAATATCTTAGTCCTGAAATAGCTGTCTAACAGACAACATGTGATGTCTGTCTTGTTTACATGATTTTAGAAGATAGCCTTGACCACAAGCCAATGTGCAATTGTTTTTCACATAGTTTTGTCTGTGTTTAGCATGGTTTCCGTTTCATTGGCTGCATGGTAAATTATCTGTCTTCATTATTCCTTACAAGCATGCCTCGCCCATTGGGGCAAATTGCAAACTCATCTGAGCCTGTGCAGTCAGATGACCAAATCACTTTTGCAGAGTAGTAAACTTTCAACCATGTCTGACCCTTTACTTTTGAACATGGGAGTTTATTGGCTCTATTTCCTAGCAGCAGTTACTAGCAGGGCCTTCTTTGCACCAATCAATCCATATCATTTTGCACAGAAACAGAGCATGCTGTTGTTGAGATTGATTTACACATTATTTATCTTTTTCTGCCCAGTTTAAATTGGTCAGCCTGATCCTATTCACATGATAAAAATCATAATGCCTCAAATTACTTACTCAATAAACTGTGGGTTTGTCTATTATTAGTGATCATTAGTGTTATAATACAGCATGAAAATTTAGAGCAAATTAACTACATATGCAAGCTGCTGGGCTCATCTGCAGTTAATCACAAGCATACTGTTCAAGTGGGCAGAGGATTTTGCAAGAATATTTCCAGGAAGAATTTGTGGGAGGAGAACTAAATATCCTTGGGTTGTTATATATTTTTTTTTCCTCGCCATAATCTTGGTCTCCCAAATGAATGTTTATCTGAGACGTAGTCAATGACTGAAAGTACAAAAGAGAATTATAGCTCAAATTAAAACAGCTTTTCATGCTGCCAATTCCAAGGCCCCAAATTTTTATGACCATAAATAATGAAGTTCCGTGTCGATGCAACCCCCGCAGCCTCCCCCACAGATTTGACAAGGCTCCTGGTTCAATCGTTCCCCTTTAATAAAGGCTATCGAAACGATGCGGTGGGATGTACAGCCTCGCATGTTATCTGATGATGACACACACACCGAGCACCGTGAGTTATCACTTCCAGTCACTATTATTTCATATGAAAATAATAGCTTCCAGTCACCGTGGGTTGCTCTGAGATTGCATTCATACTGATGTAGATTAAAAGTGAAGGGATTTCTTGATAATTACTGATTTGTCTGGCACAAGAAGGCACAGATGGAGGGAGGTTTACTGTAAAAAATCGTTAGAAAACAGTCCTAGCTTTCTGCATTTGCTGTATCCATTCCTTACCTTTGAGTACCACTGAGACCTCCAGCTGAAATTTGGTAGCTGGGGCTACCTGGTCATCCTGGAGACCCTTAAAATAGTACAGCAAAGACGCAATATAAATGTGCATTAACTTCAGCAGTATTTGCACCTGAGAGTGCTTCTCGCAGGATGCAGTTCTGTGAGCATGGCCTGCATAGGCTGGTGGCTACGGTTGGGGCTTCTGTAGGGCCACGGTTTTGGATGCTCTGTACCTGCACAACATAACTCTGAAGCCTATGAAGCTTCCTGGCAGTTTCTAAGCAGAGCGGCCCATTTTCTTGTTGATTTGCACAGAATTGCTGTGCGTGCATGGCAGATCTGCACAGGATGAGCTAATGTGCTTATGTGCTTGGGTTATTTGCTGGCTTTTTTTTTTTAAATCTGCTAGATATCTATGGTAGCAGCATAACTGTAGATGCGCCTGCCAGGTAAGCACCAAAATCTCCAAAATAATTAAGGATATTTCACATGCTGTGCTGTCAGGAGCTATTTTATGATTCTGCTTAAACCCCCAGGCTGCAGAGAAAAGCAAATCTGTACATGTGTGAATGCTCATTCTGAGATGCAAGGATTTCTAAAGTATTTTCCCTTCCCATATTTTTAATACTACAAGGCTAGGCTCTCAGCTATAGAGCAAAGCTGTCCTGAAGCAGGCTAAGAGGGAGCAACAGGCACATTCCTCTAACTTACTAAAATGTGCAGTCACAGTATCTCAAGATCTCTCCAATCCATTCATCCCAGAAATGAGTACCGTTAGCACAGTTCTTGCTGGAAGCCGCAGCATCGTGTTTTCCATCTCCCCCTCCCGTAACTGGCCACCTAGAGAAACAGCAGCAGAGGAAGGAGCATATCCTTACCACCACCTTCATTAGGTTTCTTCTTCTTCAGCCAGGGAGCACTGCATGAAATATTTAGCTTTCAGCGGAGTAGGGAGTGGATGGATGGCAGAACACCAAGTCAGCTAACTTTATCTCTGAGCTTCACACGCACAGGCACTGTTTCTGCGTCTCACCCACAGGCAGTATTTCTTTTCCTGCAGACATCCCACTGCAGTGGTTATCCAGCTCTCGTCTGGGAGCTGAACAGGGGGTTGTGTCAGGTGGGCGAGAGTGGCTCTTTGGCACTTCTTATTGAATTCCCTTGGTTAAGCTGAGGGGAGCATTCAGCTGCAGCACTGGCGCCATGGCACAGATGGAAGTCCCCAGTTCGAAGCCCCTCTGCCAGCCCTGCACACATGCTGGTGCACCTGGATAACAGCTCTACCTGTTTACAAATTACCCCAATTTTCTGCTTGATTCAGCAGTAACAGCTTACCCTCCCCCGTGATGTAATTAGGCCTTCAGAGTTCACGTGTGCCTATTATGATCTCTCCTGTGTTTTGTCTTTTTTTTCTGTAGCCGTAATCATATATATATATGTATTAACATTTCTTATCAATTGTTCAGCTAAATTATGCACAGTGGGCCATGCTAGCCCTCCATTAACATAAAGTATGCTAAACAATGTGTTTTCTTTCTGATAATTATACTCTAAAGCACCAACTGCTTATTCTAGTGAATTTACCTTCCTTCTAGTTTGCCTTGTTTCTTCAAACTTTTAGCCATCTTCATGGCAGGGGAAGTGCTCCTTCTGCTGTCAGTGAACCAGCGTAATTATCTTATTATCATCAGAACTTCCAGCTGCCTAATAGCTGGCTACTTGGTGTTGAGACGAACTATAATGGTCCACCCACAATGATTGTTTTCTGATCACATAAAGACCTTTCTAGCAGTCGCAACAAAATATTGCTTCCTAACCCCATCCAGGAGCTAATTGCATGATACCTGGGGCAGAGCTGCAGAGGGAAGCCATTTGAATAAGCCTTTCTGCCCATTTAGGGGCATGCCACTGCCACCTGTGCTAGCCTGGCCGCAGCTCTGAGCTTCTGCTTTGTCAGGCATCACCAAATGTATGCACAGTTGTGGTCAATGGTCAGCAGATGTTCTTCAAAACCAAGGTGCGTGAGCAAAATGCTCCCAGCACACCAACTCCTTCTCCTTAGGCTCTCACAATGCAACTGCCCTGCTCTGAAGACATAAAGGGTTGGATGAGGGTGTCTGAATGCATGAAACAATGATGTTAAAGTCCAGGGAGTGTTTCTAGCAGTCATTTTATGAGTAGTTAATTTAGGAAATGTTGACGTGTGTCTTCAGGTTTCAGTGGTCATCTCACATCAATAGTTATTTACCATTTTCTAAACGTATTTAACTTCCTGCGGGCCTTGTAGAATGAAAAAGTACACTTTGATACAGTGCACTCTGCTTCTGAAGTGTTACATAGCTTACGTGGCTAAAAATAGGCAAAGCAATTCTTTGGAAAACTGTTAAAAAAATAATGGTTTCATTTTACCTTAGATAAGGATGAGTAACAACCTTAAGAAACTGGAACAGTCAGTTTCTTTCTTTGCCCACAAGATCAAAACAGACATTATCTTCAAGATACGTACATATATTTTTTCAGTTGTGAATGAGCTAATGGAAATATTATTATTCTTTAATAGACTTTTTACCAAAGAAAAAGAATGTCTGACCATAGAGAGCATTGGTGATGTTTCATGCACTTATTACCTGCTAGGAAGAGCCCACAGCACCACCTCAGCAAAAAAGCCGGGATAGGAAAGTCTTTTTTTGGTCCTTATTTTGGTACTCCTCTGGAATCTCTTTTTATTCAGAAAAGAGTATTTTTCAAAGAAGGAGGGAACTGTTGTTTATTGTACACAGCCTTAGACTCCTAATGAATGCTCACATGATTTGAGACAAGAGGAAAAAATAGCGTGCCGCACACTGGAAATTACATGCACTTTTAGAAGAAAGGCATCTAGATCAGAAAGAAGCATCGAACAAGCAACCAAACCAATCTTTTGATTTCTATAAAGAATTATTTCAGACTATTTCAACATTATCACTGTAAGATTTATAATGAGGCTCTTTTGGACTTTTCGTTTTCATGCAGATGACTGAAACATTTTTAGCTTTTATAAATTTAGGTCAAGATTTAATTTTCCCTAGTTAGAACAAAAGCAGAGCTGTTCTAGCACAGTGGCAGTTGCAGAGGCAAGGAGCTGACTCGTACTGCAAACACAAGAAAATAATGTGGGTGTCAGTTTTGAATATGTAAAGTTGTGTCAGTGTGTGAATGAAGATCCAATTCATTTTTATGAAACTTTAGATTAATTCATTTTATTAATTTGCACAGTAAGGTAATGTAAATGTGTTGCTGCTGCTTGACTTTTTGCCTAATCCTTTGAGTGGATATTTAATCTTTTTTTATATATTAGAATTAAAGCAACTTGGAAGATATGAATAATTAATCTAATTATATGCCGATCACTTTAATTTCTTTAATGTTTCATATTAAAGAAAAACAACAACATCGCAAATTGGTTTAGGTTGGAAAACCCTTTTAGAGGATTTTGTGTTTCATCAGTAAGTGCAATTTAGGGGATATAAGCTCTGGAAGTGCAACATTAAGTTTACCGTTATGCAAATGGCACCGTTAATCCGGCAGCTCTGGTGACCAGGTTCTCAAGGTGTGCTTCGTGAATTTAGAGCTGGAATGTAAGAGGTGAGATTTGCCAGTTAAGAAAAATGAGCAACCAAAGAGCTTTAAAATACTGAAGCCTAGCAAAGGGAAATGTTGTAAAGAAGCAGTAATCTTCTTATCTATTATGCAGGCTGAAGGACAAAAAAAAACACAAACTGAAGGAATGCATTGCCTGTGTCTCACAGGGACTCTGTCTTGCAGAGTGGAGGATGGAAAAACTGTACATACAATAATGCTAAGGTGTAACTCTTAATTATATACAGGAGGAAGATGAAGTTATAGATAAATTGAGAGCTACCTCGTTTGCATACATCTGAGCATGTCATGCATATGGAGTGCTGAGTGCTTAACTTGTGGAAAATGTAAACTCAGTGGAGATCATCACAAGTGTAGGAGTTTGTATCTGTCCTATTACGGTCAGCTATTTTTGGTGGCATCCACAAGCACTTCAAATTCCTTGGCGTTTTGAAAAATTTCCATTTTATATTTTCATTTAATATGCATCATCCACCATTTGTGGAATTAACATCTTTGAGCTAACTCCCCAGCTCTTTCCCTGCAGTCTGTTATTCCCTATTACATGACTTTGTCTTCTGGGTGTGTTTTTTTTTGTTATTGGTGGTGGTTTGCTAAGGGAAATGAAAGTACTGATCATTACAGTAGAATTAAAAATAGCTTCTAACAGCTTAGCCTGAGGTACAAAAATAGGCTCTCTTCCGGCTTATCCTGTCAAATATAGTGGGAACCCTAGTAAGGTAACATCTGTGAAAACCTCATTCTGGGTTTGTCTCTCTTATTTTTTTTTTTTCAGAATCTTTCCCTTGTGTCTGCGTAACATAATAATCGAAATCATGCTGTTGCTTTTTTTCCTTTCAGATAGTTTGCCATTGAGCTTCCAGGAAAGGTCATTGGTTTTAGAGACTTATTTTCCCATATGATGCTTTGGTATTTTATGATATATTTGTGTGCCACTGCCTAGAAAGAAACAGACACACTAACTATAGAAATTTGTAGACAAATACATACTAATTTAAATGTTGATCCTCCTGTGCATAAGATTTCCATATTTCTTACCCAGTTTGGTGTCCTAGTGACTAGGAATTTGTCATTCACAAGGACAAGCTTAGACTTTCTGTCCTGTGCTATTTAAGTTAAGGCATCATGCTTGACCGATAGAGAAGTGCAAAATGTATTGTGGTAGTATACCAAGCCAGTATACCTTCTCACCCCGCTTCTCTAGAAATGTCTGTGACATCAGGCATAAAGTGAAGAGGTAGGCAATACTCTATGTTTAGAGGCCTGGACGTGCCAGGGCACACAACCATCATGATTTTCTGCTCCAGTGCCGAGTCTCAAAGGTCATATAGAACCTATATTCTGTGATTTGGTGCCTGAGGGGACTGAAAAAATATTTAGCCACAGAGCTAGAAACACTGCTGGTAGTCCCAGCACTTCCTCTCTCCCACAGTCTTTATTTTTTCTAGAGTTTGAAAGTTTGGGTTTTGGAGGTTATCTCCATAAACTGGAACTTCTTGCAGAGAACTTTAAGACATTGCTGCCATTTAATTTGAGGTGTGTGATAGGCAGATCTAGGCACACACAAAAAAGAATTGTACGTTTATTTGCTTGTCTTCATTTTCACATGACTTTTTAGAACGTGATAAGTAATGTCTGCCAGGCCAGGATCCTTCTGTAACACAGTACTTGCCCTATGAAGCACAGAGTCCTCCCAGGTGAATGGCTTATTAGTGAAATCAGTTAATGCCATAGCTGAAATTGCTCTATGAGCTCTCCTATCAACATTGGTCTGTCTTGTCTACCAGTTTAGTGGCTTCTTCCTCCATCTCCCTTAGCTTTATGTGCCTTTGTGAGTCTTCCTGGAGGCAATGCTTCCTTATTCCGACACCTGGCGTTACTGGGTTGTGCCTGGGAATTTCCCACTTTCCAAATGAAGTTCCCTGCAGAGAAAAACAGTTGTTAACTTCATCATAGTAATCATTTGGTCAAAGCACATTAGTTCAGGTGAATGCTGCCTGTTGTCTCTAGCCTAGTTACTCTGTCCTAAAGGTGTTATCAGCAAAAGCAGACATACAAAGCATAGGGGCTTTTTATGATACAGAATTTTGTGAAACAGCTTCACCGTTATCAACCACTGTTGCACATAAACAAGTTCTCTATATCATCTTTTATGTGAATGTCATAGAATTCCTGTGACTGCTTAAGGAAAAGATGATACATGTGACTGGTATGACTTGTAATTCCATTCTGTGGATTTCTGAAAGTGTCCATAGCACTATATGGAAGCCCACTCCTTTTAAATTCTGTAGGATTTTTGCTGTGAAGACAAGTGTGTGCAGCAGGCTTCCCTATAGCAGGTTAATGTTTCTGTATTGTCACCCTGACTGAACCCAGCATGGGAGCTGAAGTGCAGTAGAAATCAATGAAATAGCATTAGGATGCAATTGCCACAAATTATCAGAGAAGAAGGAAGACAACTGTAATTCACTAGAAGTAACACTTTACCAACTACTCTCACTAAGCATTAGTTTAGTGTGTTTTCAATTTCAAGGCACTTTCTCTGAAAAACACTTGGTCCGTAATGACCATTATTATCACCTACCTAAAATTTGTGGAATTTAACCTAAACAAATTCCTCAAAGCATGTACTTAGTTCCGATCTGCTCCATCCTATTTACCACCAACTTCAGTGGTACCTGTGCTATGACGATTATGCTTTGTATCATGAATGCTCCATCACTGCTAATATAGCTGCTATGAGCTGTGTGAGAGCACCCTGGGCTTGGGCAGGCAGTGTTTCTGTGTGTCCTATTTTACTCACAGTGCCCTGCAGGACAAGGTCAGTGCAGAATTTCTGAGAGGGCCGATTTTCTTCAGTTTTGTTGGCATTCATCACACCCATGCTTTTGTAACATCCCTGTGAAAACTGAGAGTGATCATAGTGCTATGCATTTACATGGCAGAGCATCCAAGATTTTACCTTTTCTTTGTTCTGTTCCCTAGAAAATGCAAACTGCTGGTACAGTACAGAATGACCACTAAAGGCAGATAAATATTACCTTATTAAAAAAGCATTTTCTTCACACACACATACACACATATATCTAAACGTGTAAAGGTTACTGTGATGATTTTCTTTTTGATGCAAGGTAGCCTTTGCGTTGTCATTTATGCAAGGTTTATTTTCAAGGGGTAGGATCACTCAAGGGACCGGTTATGTCTTTCATTTCCTGGTTTTCCATTCAGCTCCTGCTTGTGCAAGCAGGCATTGAAAGCTCTTATCAATACTGAGAGCAGGATTTATGTGAAACAAGGATGGGATGTCAGTCAATCGCCTAATAGCAAATCGTTCATATCCCAGTAACCACCTCACAACTATCACGTTGTCCAGGGGCTCAGCAGAGGATCAAAGTCTAAATCATAATGAAAGCAAAATTAATCTCCATACCAGGTCAGGATGGAAACCCCTGAGGAATGTGCCCATGTGCAAATAAAGACGCAAGTTTTCTTTGAGCATGCTTTTGGTGCAGCTCTGCCCCAAACTGGCCACTCGAATCAGTATGTCTGCCAAGCTGCACTGAGAGTGCACTTATGAAAAAAAGATTGTTGTAATTAATAAACAGATTGCTTTGTATCTGATTACAAAATCTCCCTGCATGAGAATGAGATGAAGATTACCATGTCAGGAAGGCAGGTGTGAACCAGCCCAGCAATCAGGTTACACGGACTGAGACTGAAGACTGAGACTGCTTGACTGTGGGTCGAGCAGTGATGTTTTGGTTGCTTACAGTGTAGAAAAGGATAAGGATCACTGGCCAGGTGAAGAAGAGACTGGGGATTTGAAGAATTAGGGAGATGGGTAGGACTAAAGAAACCAAAGAGCTATTCAGATTGATAACTGCTATGGTGTGATACAGCAGCTTATGTGAGAGTATCATCTCATCCCAGCTCGCTTCCTAGGCTGCTGCATTTATCTCTGGTCAAACTTATCATCCGTTTCCCTTGGTGTGAATAGGGTGGATAGGTCTTTAGTATCTCTACTGCCCTGCTGGACACAATCTCAGCTAACTCTTTTGTCAGTCTTAGGGCTTCTCCTTTTTCTCTTTCCTCTTAAAAACAAGTTGCAGTGCCTGCTTTCCTAGAGATCCAGCTTTAAAGGTCCTCTGGCTACAACTTTTGTCCCTTAGGACTTGTGATATCCAAAGAAGGCAGAACCTTGCCAAAATGAATTACCTTTATTTCAGATAGTGCACATCAATGAATCTCTGCATCCCTTTCTATGCCACTATTGATTATTCTTGAGGATCTGATCACAAACCTTTTGATTTAGTTTCCTTCTTTGAGTGTGTAGCTTCTTTTCTGAATCCCACTGTTTCACATCACTTTCAGCCAGGCTTTTTCTAGTCTTCCTTTACATCTGCTTGAATATAAGTGTATCTTTGCCTTCCTATTACCTGGGGAAACTTCCCTGTCTCTGCAACGCTTTCACAGGTTTTATATCTAGTTTCATTGTTGTAATTGCAGAAAAATTTATTCCTTAAAGTCTGATCCACTTTGGAAAGATGTGACTTACCTAGCAAGTAATTACCCTTCAGGTAGTCAAGCACAGTAAGCCTTTAACATGAATCTGTTCGTGGATAGACGTGCTGGTATCACTTTCTTGTCACCTGAGCATGGATAGCACAAGGCAAAACACTGCAAAGTCAGTCAGGGGGGATGAAGACTCAAGCAGTTCATAAAGTAAGAGTATAATTAAGTGCTTGAACACAGACAGATTCCTGAAAGCATGACAGAGATGAGGAAAGGAAGCAAGTTTGATTTGTTGAGAAGGAAGGAAAGATGACAAGTATGGCAAGACAGGAGGAAGAACACATACAGCTCCTTCATATGTATTTTTTTTTTCCTGAAAACAGAATTCTATCTGTAAAGGATCTGGAATATTGAAGCAGGGGTGCTTACTTTGTTTGGGCTCTGTAGAAGACAGGGGGAGAGGCTGGTATATGACAGTGTGGGAGACCTCAGAACAGTCTGAGCTGAGACATGAGAAAGGCAAGAAAAGTCCAAAAGGATGTGCAAAGTTTGTAGAGAAATAACAGCAAAGATTGATTTAGTACCAGATGTGTTCAGGAAGAAGATTAGAGAGAAGTGCATGTGGGAAGAAAATCCAAATATCAATATGCCTGCAGCTCTAGGAGTTTATGTTAGGCTACTGAGAAGATTAATCAGATTTCAAAACACCCAACCAGGAGAGAGCGCGTTGCAGACTATTCCACAGCATACAAGTCGTACCAGAATGTGCTTTTTGCAAAAAAACAGGGTTATATATTCATGTGACTTCTATTTTTCTGGCCTTATTTTTAACCCATTTAGTAACCTTTATGACCACAGTTCAGTCGACTAGCAGCAGTCATGCTAGTAACAGCATCTCAGCTGGGCTAATGAATCCACATGTGATTTTGGGGAAGGAATATATCTTTTTTGACCCAATTTCAACCTTGCCCATTTCCAGCTGTTTAATTATATGATCTTTTGGTTGGAAACAAACACCTATTTATGTGACATTAAAAGTTTAAGCAAATTCTAGCTGTAATTATTTTAGGCACTGAGTGTCTGTGATTGGTTTGTGTAGGTAACAAATTAGTCTGTTAGCAGCAAACTTCTAATTTGTGGCACAGTTGATAAATGCTTTTCACAGAACAGATGCAAATAACCAGACTTCTATGTTCCTTGAGTCTGCATGATAATAGGTTCTTTAAGCACCCTGCTAAGAATTAGAAAATTAGTCAAATGGGATCATATTTAGGTTGAGCTAATACTGCACAGCTGAATTTACCCACCATTATCTATGGGCATAATTGGAGACAACTGTTTTTTGGACCAGCTGTGCAGGTCACAAAAGGATAATAATGGGGGGCCCAGCCTTACCTCGTCAGATTGACAAATGTTTATGGCAGCGTGAGGCTGGAGGAGCTGGCTCTGAACAGGTACTATTTAAGGTTTTTATTTTTAATTTAAAGAGTCCTAGAACTTGAGCATGCCAAATCAAATACTGCGTTGCTCATTATTTCTCATAGTGTGAGTTGGTGCAATTCATAGGGAGAAAAGGTGCGGTAAGAGGAAAAGTAAGAGGTGTCAGATAAAAGTTTTCCACCGCAGTAATCTGTTTTACACTTTTCTGGTAGATGCTTTTCCTGCTATTTTCTCACCTTCCTTTCTCTGGGTGGGCAGGGAGGTTTACATCAATTTGCGCTGATATTGTGGAACTTAAAGTGCCATTTGTGCATTTCTGAATTTGTTGCTGGCTCTTTCTTAGCATGTAGGCTTAATTTGTTTGAGTAGCTGTTCCCGTTATTCTCACTAATACTTCTTTTAAATATTGCATTCGAGTACGGGCCTTAGTTGCTACTAACCTACAAATACCTTAACAACTCTAAGATGTTTAGAAAATACAGTGTGATATTAATGTGAAGTGTATCTCTGCTGTACCCATTAGTCATAAGCAGGTAAACAAAAAAGCACATTCTGATTTTAATTGCACTGAATGTGTTTCGTGCTGAACGTCTGTCCTATTTTTGGTTCTCTTCAAATGTGCTGTTAGGACTTCTGTTTGTATGTCTGATGTACATACCGTAAGTTATGTTCCCTTCAGCAAAATTCACTGTTTGCAGTGAAAAACAGAGAAAGTTTAGTATCTTCAACAGCTGTTGTTAAGGTCTACATTGACAAAGTGTTGGTTCTGCTGAGTGCTCTCCTGTAAAACAGATCCAAATTCTTGTTCTAATGTAACAGAAAGGGGAGAGGTGAGAGGAAAGGTGACAAAGAGGGTTTTCATTTTGTTTTAAATCATCCATCAGAATGATGCTCCTGCTAGTTCTTGTGAACTTCCGGGATTACATCTGTAGCAATGGCCAAAAACAGAGTAAGAGAATCATTAAGATTGGAAAAACCTCTAAGGTCCTTAAGTCCAACCCATCCCCACCTGCCCTCAGTACCATGTCCCCGCTGTTCTTGAACACCCCAAGGGACAATGACTCCCCCCTGCCTGAGCAGCTGTGCCATTCCATCACCACTTTTTCAGAGGATGAATATTTCTTATTATCCAACCTGAACCTCCTCTGGAGGAACTTAAGACCATTACTCTTGTTCTGTCATGTTCTAGAGAGCAGAGCATGCTGCAGTGATGGTTCTTGCTTCCTAGTGTGTCCTCCACACTGACTTCTGGTGTGTTGGGTCTCTGAGCCCTGAAAAAATGCAAGAACTGCTCAGATAGGGAAAATCTTTCCCTACTGATAAGGGGGAACTTGCTACAAGATGACAGCCACGTGGTGAGCTGAGGGCTATTGCAACAAAATAGAGGGGGCAGCTTTTCTCTCTTGCTTCTCATGGTCTGATTTTCTCCTGTGTGGAGCCAAGAGTTGGACTTGCTGGTCCTTGTGGGTCCTTTCCAACTTGGGATATTCTGTGATTCTCAAACTTAGGTGCCATGCAGCTTGATGGTTTGTTGCACCTGGAATGTGTGAACAGAAAGACATCAGCTGAGGATAATTACACGTTCACCACCATCTTGTCAGGTGTGAAACAGAGGTAAAGAGTGGCTCTGTAAGCCTTGCCTCTGGAACCCTTCTGCGTATGTCAACCCTACTGCTCCATCGCAAAATGATGCACTGCAGTGGAAGTGTTTGTGAGACGAAAGCATTATGTTGCCAACTCGTTAGTGGCACACAGCATGCACAGAGCGTGCAAATGGAATGCTTGAAGGGTGTTTTATTGCCAAACTAATTGCTGTGTTTTCCAGATTTACGTTTATTAGCGGAGTAGGCTGAAATCGTCACCAGTTATCTTATCTGCAAAGGGAATTTTACCCTTGAGGACTCCATGGTACACGTTCTCTGCAGAACGTGTTGGCAGTGCTGGCTGTCTCCAGGTGGTCGGCCTGCACAGCAAATTGGCCTTGCCTTCTCTCTCCTAGAGGCACTGTCTGCCTTCCCCCAAAGTCTGAATCGCATTAATGACACCTGGAAAGCTTTTCTACAGTCAGAATTAGTATTTGCACTGGACTTTCAAAGTAAATTTCCACCCTTTTCCTTTCAAACTAAGGGATGCTCCTTGGTGGGGTGAGAAGGGGAACTTAACACAACAATTGTGGAAATGTTTTCATTGAAACTTAAAGGCAATTATTTCTGAATTCCCCTTGCCTTAATTCAAAGTGTCACCGATTTGTATTTATTCAGCACTTAACGAGCATTATTGTGAAGCGAAAGCGCCAAACAATGTCTGTAATAGTCTGGGAGAGTTAGCTGAACTTTGTTTAAATATAAAGGGAGTAGTGCATCTGCTGAAGAACTGAGCCCTTTCAAAGTTTAGGACACTCACCAGTGCCATACAGCATAAATCACAGTGCAAACTGTGTGATTATACCCTGCAGGGAAATAGACTGTGTGTTTATGGGGCTCTTCACCAAGCACTTAGGAATAATCTGATATAAAGCAGCAGGGGAGGAGAGTAATGACAACTTCAAATTAGTTTAATGAATGTTTACATTAAAAAAGGCTTTTCTGCAAACCTGAAAACACAAAGTGACAGTTTCCTCTCCAGACAAAAAAAAAAAAAAAAAAAAAAAAGAAAAAGCAACAGCTCTACTTTTCCTTAAAGTGCTGGCCATGGGGAGGACGTGAGTTTAACTCTTTCAGCACAGTGGATCATAGCAGTTTTATGTTCAGTGTTTCTCTGTTAGAGTTGCTAGCGTTCCAATTATAAGCACCAATTGCTGATTTCTAGCCCACTGATTGCTGATTTCTAGCCCACTTGTTTTTAAATCACGCTGGTCTGAGGGAAAAGCAGAAAGGGAATTTCATTCTGAAAGCATGGCACTGCTAAGTGAGCTTTTGTGGGGTGTGTGTGCAACAAGCTCAGTATTTACTTGGCTCTATTCAAGAGGAACACAGTCCAGCGGTAAATCATAGAATCAAAGAATGTCCTGGGTTGAACGGGACCAAATGACCATCTAGTTTCAACGCCCCTTGCTATGTGCAGAGTCTCCGACCACCAGACCAGGCTGCCCAGAGCCACATCCAAAATAATTTGATGCATTCATTTGCACACCCAAGGTATTGTTGTTTATACTTCTGAATCCCCAAAAGTTCAGTATATATACCTTGCATTTCTGAAGCAGTTGAGACCCTTCTATTGGAGAAATCAGTGTGTGTTTCAACTCTGGTATCGCAGTGTTTTTTGCTGCAGTATAATTTGCTGGTTATGCAGTTTTAAACCTACTTCTGTGGGTCAACTCAAATAGCATCAGGTAGAAACTTGCTTTTCCACTTTCCAGTCTAGCTGCAAAGTTTTCCATCAACAAGATGTGTGTTTAAAAGATAAAGACAGTCTCTTTGACCTGTAAGTTAGCAATAAAAGCTTCCAGTGTTGTGAAACTTCCTCAGCAATTGTCTGGCTGTGAAATAGTTCTAGGTATGACTGTGACCATACAGACTCCTACTGAAATGTTTTTGGCTTTTCCCCAAGGATGTGAAAAATTAATAGCCAATCAAGTACCTGCTTTTATTAAGGGTTGCATGTACTTTTTAAATAGCCAGAACAAATGCATGGGAAGCCCTGATTTGAGGCACTAATTTGTTGAGTGCTGCATTCGCTAAGGGCTTTTTCTTGATGTGCATCCCACAGCCATGCTTGTTGTTGTAAGGCTTTCCAATAGAACTAAGTGAAATATTTTTAAGTATCTGTCACTCATGTACTAAATACTGTGTGATGTCTGTTAGTTCTTGCAAACATCCTTGCGACTGGCATAAAGGCTTAGTGCTCTCAGATGATGGAAGGAAAAGCCTATGTTCTTCTCCAGAAATAAGTAAATCCATGCAGTGCAGGCCATGCAACCACTGCTCCGTTTATCATATGCTAGATGTGGTGCAGAGTATCTGCAAAGCAGACCAGATGCAGGGGAAGTGGGCGAATCAATAGGGCTTCTGCAATGAAGTGTGATTGACGGTTGTAAAGTTGTTAGAAAACGTTGCAAAGTATTAGGAAAAAAGTGTCAATAATGCATGTCATCTCCAAAGAGGGATTAAAAGGAGATGACTGAAGCTAGATGCTGCTAACCAGCAAGCTTTGAAGTCCTTCAGGCTGTGGAATATGTCAATGGAATAACAACAGCTCCTGCATAGGTGGGAGGTGCAATGAGGTTGTTGGTGGCAGGGCTCTTGGGTGTTCCTTCCAGTGGATTCCTGTGTGCCCTGGTCGAAACTTCCTCACCCACTGGCTTGCCACTCAGCCTGACTTTCAGAAATACTGAGCATTCATGCTGTTACCTATAATCAGTTGAGTCTGTGAAAGCAAGTCCCAAAATTATTTCTGTTACAGAATGCTTCTGTGTTCTTCATAGGAATTATATTATTTTTGTACTTGCTGCTTGTGTTGCAGTCGTGCCTTCAGCTGTATGCGGTCCCTACTGTTCCAAGCCCTAAAACCATTTTGGGGCCAGCTGAGCAAAGCACTTAAACATATGCTTGTCTGGTTACTGAGTCAGGGTCGCGCTGCATGAAATTCCCTTTCTGAGCAGGTAGTGATCTGGGCTGTAGCTCCAGCCATCTGAACAGAGTCAGCGATAAAAGAGACCTTATTTTTCATTGGCTAATGGGGATTATCCAGTACCCTCAATCCTAGGAAGTTCAGGTCCCATGTTAGTCTTTTATATGCAAAGTAACAACGTTTTGTGTGCCCTTGGTCATTCTTTAAAGGCAAGATATGGAGTCTCCATCTTCTCAGGCATGTAGGAAGGAAACGTAAAGCAATCAGTGTGTGTTCCAGCCTTTGTATTTTGGACAGCTTTGTGTATTTTGTATCCAATACACCTCTCTGTGGGCTGTTGGATGAGCATGTTTGGATTAGTTAATTTTAATTTCCAATTATTTTAACAGAAGAAGGTTGCCTATATTGGGGTTAACCCATTTTCTTGTGATAAGACTTCCTCAAATATGACCCTCTCCTGTATGCACATAATTTAGTGTTATAATTAAATATAAATTGAATTACTGTCTGTATGTTTTACATGCTATGTCTACTTCAGTTTAGAGCCCAGTGAATAATGTAATGATAATTTATCAGAGGATCACAGAGCCTTGCAAATGATCTCAAAATGAATTGTGCTTTGTAGTATGTTTTTTTTCTCAGAATTCTCTATGCTGGAGAGTTATTTGTAGTAAAAGAAGGAAGATATTTTCTGACTTAGTGCATTTCTACTCGAGACAGCATGTATTTGAGCATAGAAAACCAGCATGTAGCACTGGCATGAGAGCAAGCATGATGAATATCATTTCAAGTTGCCAGTTCTTTTACGCACTCTGTGTAGACACTGTAAACTTCACATTAATCATTACCAAGCTGTGGCATGACCAGCAAACACCGACTTCAGTAAGAGAGCCAAGTGATTGGGAACACGTTCAAAACAGCTTCATTTCACTGACAGGCAGGGCTGCTTAAATAAAAAAAACAAAGTTCTTAAAAAAAAAAAAAAAAAAAAAAAGAATCCTGGTTTGCCATAAAAAACATTTCATATGTGGTTTTATTATTCTGTCGCTGCATAAATCCTGAAGTATGCAGAGCGGGATTATTTCTCTCAGTTTATTGATAGGTATTAGCATGCACAGGGTATCCATTTAATAATCGTTATGTGACTGTTGTGCCAATATGAGCAGTCCTGCTATCATCTGATGAAAAATGCTACCGAAAAGACTTAACTTTGGGAGAAAAATCAATTAAACATTATCTGTGTGTCAGTCTAGTTCAGTAAGGCAGTAAACATGAAGCAAGCGTGGTCAAGTATTTTCAGATACGAGCATGGGAGAAAATTGAAAAATGAAGTAGACCTTTCGCCTGTATGTGGGTTACCATCTTCAAGTAGTTAGTGCACACACACGAGGAAAGTCATCTTGTGCTATTGAGATTTAGTTCCCTTTTTCTCTTTCTTATTGATAGAACCGTTTTGACAAGAGAAAAACAGGGAAACATGCTTTTATCCCAAGTTTTGCAAACATCAGTCTCTAAGGCCTGCTGTTTGATACAGACACAGAAACAAGACAAGTCCTTCTCAGGCAGGTGATGTAACGTGTCCTTTTGTCCTCTGCTCTGGGGATATGTGGTGTCTGGTGTGTATTAAATCATCAGCCCTGCAGCCCTGCTTGCCCAGCGTATAGATTTAACTGGAGGGCTCCACGTAGTCTGGGCAGGTGAGCACCGGGTGCTGGGCATCAGCCTCCATGCTGCTGGCAGGAGACTGCCACTGATATAAATAACCTGAGCGGATCGTCTGCCTGCTGAGCTGCGCTTTTCCCATCTCGTTTTAGTAAATTTGATTTTGGGATTCTCTCAGGAAAGGGAAAACCCTACTCAGCAATAATCGATCGGTGCCTTTCGCTGTGCGCATCCGAAGCTAAAATGTTGCAAAATAGAAAGTGCTATTCAAGAATCCTTCAGCTGACTTCTCTGCTCAGTTATTCTTGGCACCTGTTTTGCAGACCTGAAGCAATATGAAGATGCAGAAGAGCTCAGGTAATGAGGCAGGTAGAAAATCCCTGATTCTTCTGCTTGTTTCTGTTTCAGTAACTTGTGAGCATGAAAGAGGAGTAAGGGAGGGTAAAGCTTCTCAGGAACACTCACTGGGGAAAATTATAACAATAGCTGCCTTTTGATAATGCTGGAAAAATTATGCTTAGCCACACGTCTCCGTTTTATAACTTTGCTGTAAATTTAGCACAGCTCCCTCCTGTAATTTCCCTGCTGTGTATGTGTATAATCCTGCAGAGACAAAGTCAGACATGGTTCCAGGCCAGGACACTTTTAGGGTATGCAGCTCCTGCCTTTGCCGTATACCCTGCTCCTGTGGAGGCTGATGGGCTTTCTGACACTTCTCAGCAGCTCACTCCTGTCCTTACCATCAGTAACTGACCAACAAGCATGGTGTAAAGGAAATTCTTTAACTGTTTCCTTCTTCCTCAACAAAGTGGCATCCTTTTCTCCTTTAAAACAAGTGTAAGAAATGTGATGCCCTTCTTTAACTGATGTGCTCCAGCCTGGATGCACGCACTTAATTTGAGGTGCCAAAAAGCTCCCGCCCTAAGAGTTTGGCTCTTTAGTGCAGCCAGGGAAATCAGTCCCCTACTATACACACAGCTGCCAGCCAGGGGGCCTTGTTTCCTTTTTCCACTCGCTACCATAGTATAGAATCATTAAAGTTGGGAAAGACCACTACGATCAACCACTGACTGACCCACCCCACCATACTCACTGACCACATCCCTCAGTGCCACATCCCCACAAATGCCTCCATGGACAGTGACTCCCACACCTCCCCAAGCAGTCTGTGCCAGTGTTTCACCACTCCTTCTGAGAAGAAGTGTTTCCTAATACCCAACCTGAACCTTAACTTAAGGCCATTCCCTCTCGTCCTGTTGCTGTTACCTGGGAGAAGTGGCTGGCCCCCACTTCACCACAGCTTTCTTTTGAGAGTTGTAGAGAGTGATAAATGAGGTCTCCTCTGAGCCTCCTCTTCTCCAGACTGAACCATCCTAGTATGTAGGACCTGAAGCCAGGTATGTCGCATAAGACAGTCCCTGGCCATTGCATGTAATTTAATTTGTTGTGGACTTGACCGGGGATGAGGATTTCAGTCCGTGTTTCAGGCTGACATTTCAAGTTTCTCATTTCTAGCTTTGTTTTAACAGCTCGAAGTCATTGCAAGATGAAAATGTGCCGTAGTAATTTTGTCAGGGAGAGTTCTAGATGCTTTTAAGGGATGAGAGCTGTTGTACTAAGGGCTGAAAAGTTTCCTGCTCCAATAGCATCCGGATTAAATAGCTTTCACTGCACTCTTTCTTGTGTGAGTGAAGCGCCTGGAGTAAGCAATGGGTATTTGAAATGCAGACACAAGCAACTGATAAGGAAAATACAATTACAACTAGCCCTAAAGATATTGCACTTAAAGGGGGAATCACACTTATGTGCATTTAGAAGACAATATTAATAAAACACTTAAAATAACTTCATATTAGGGAATTAGGCTGTTATTTTTTAATGAAACTCTGGGGCCATTTTACTTAGACAGTGTTACATTTTATTCACACAATAGAAACCCAGATAAAACAATTGCGTTTCTTTAGTCACCGGAAGCTGTGAATTTTAACAATTGTATTAATAGTTTTAGATAACTAGAAATGTAGATTTAATAAATTACAAAACTGTCCACCTAAAAAGCCATCCTCGTTCAGCTAGCCTCCCTTTCCCCATTGCGGGGACTTTTGGGGAGTGGGGCAGCTGTTTACCCACAACACTGTATTTTTAACCACTCATTCATGTAACTAAACTTCTGGTTTTTAATCGGCTGTCTGGTAGTGCCTTATTCATATTTCTGAGTATTCAGATCAGTTCTTGACCTTCTTTTCTCACTTGTAGGAAGGGTGGTTGCTTTCTGCCAGCTCTTCAGCACTCAGCAGACGCTGACTTGCGCAGAAGTGCTCTGCAGGTACCAGCACAACACTGCTGTCATGTGGGGAATTTAAATGGCACTTTTTATGGTGCTGTAAACAATTCCAACCAGAAAATTTAATCACTTCTCCAAACTCTTTCAGCTGAGAAATTAATTAAAGGGGAAAAAAAAAATCCATAACTTCGAGGTTTTTTTCCCCCAAATCATTCAACACTGGGATAAGTCTACTGCTCAGAACTTAAAGGTTATGCTTGACTCCATTAAAACAGTACTTGATGTCGCTTTGCTCAGCGTCCCTGTGAAAACCACAGTTTTTTTCAGTGTTCCTGTGAAATAAGAGAAATACTTGCTGATTGCTATAGACGTTTCTTTAAAATTTCAATTGTTGCAAATTATGACTTTTTCCTTCCGAAAAAGAGAAGCTGTGGGAACTTAACACTCTTACTCACCTAAAAGCATTGGGGTTTGGTAAGAATACTGCTGAAAGGTGTTGTGTTCTTCTTTCATGCATCATCATTGCGAAATCTCACTGTTCTGGCCTTGCAGTGAAGCACCAATGTCTCCTTTCATTTTTGTGCAAACTGACAGTGTGCTTTTTCCGCGTTGCAGTTGGGTGGGTGTCAGTTGCTTTTGATTCGCGTTCTTCGTAGAAAAATCACTGCACCCTGAAGAAGCCCTACTCTGAAAGCCCACCCTTGCTCTTTCTGTGGGATTCGCGTTGGTTAACCGCTCGCTGCTATTACAGAACACCACATCTAGAATCTCATCGTTTGTGAGCTGCTTTGTGGTGGGAGAGATGTGAGAGAAATGCAGGGAGGGGTTGCAAAACGTGGATTTAGCAGATGCTGTGTCATTGTCCTCCAACCTTGGAAATCCTGCACCCTTGTTTTCCATGTAGCGCAACAAACGGTGTTTGGAACTAACTTGGAAGGGTGTTGTGAGCAGCTTTTCGTGGCCAGCATGTCGGATCTGGGGGCTGGTTGTGCACACGGCTTTATTGCACCAGCATCTTTCCTTTATGTTTGCAAACCAGGAAGGTAAACGCCCACGGCTGTATACTCCTGCAAATGGGTAGAAGCTGAGCGCTGTAGACATGCGGGGTTTTGCCTCCCAAAGAAGGCTCTTAGCTGGTTTTATGTAAGAATCTTTTCTTGTATTCTTAAAAGCCTTAAAATATTTGCTGTGAGCATGGCTGTCGAGGTAACGGTGCCCTCAACATTTCTTCTAAAGCTAACAGGAGAGCAGTAGCTCTTTAGAGGAAGTGGTTGTGCTCTTGGCCTTGTGCTGTGGCTTTCTTCTTTTTCCATGCTTGAGAGCTGCTCTTTCTTTTTTTGTTCTGCCTTGGCTTCAGCAGCTCTTGCAAACACCTGTTTCTTCAGACAAGCGATATCCACAGACCTCTGCTATCCAGCACAAGCACTGTGAATGCTCCTTCAGACCCTGTTTTCAATGACACCAGGAATAGAAATTTGTGGCAGGATAGAGGGAGAATGAGAGACCGCTACTGAAAATAGTTGTATCCTTTCTTTTGTCCCTCTTTTTTTTTTTTTTTTCCTTTTTGATTCTAATGTCTCAGATAAGAGACCACAGTCACTTGTTTGTATAACAAATAATATCTAAGTGGAGCAATTGATTTGTGGATATCATACAAATTTGTTTTATGGTGCTACAAATGAGTTTATGGCCATCAAAGTAATAACTGCTATATTAGCAGCTTTAGCAGCATGCCAAAACCTGCTACAAAACTTGAATGGAAGTAGTAGGCTCATGTTGTTATCTAGCTTTTGCTGTTGTCCATGGTGTAACTGTCCAGTAGCAAACTGAATGGCGTACTGTAAATTTAGGGACATCAGGAAATCTAAATACTTTATTTTTGTTTTCTTGTTTCTGTTTATCCGTTCCTGGCTTTCACCCCCTACTTGCCATCTCTGGCACATGGAACAGTAATCTACCACTCATCTGCTGTGAGCAATAAGCTACTATTTGCCATATGTCCAGCAACCTGTGCTTCTGAGCTCAGGTATCACAGTCTGTATATACAAGGCAGCTTCATCTCACCTGAGGAGGAGTTTATTCATGTGTGGCTTCAGCAAAAAAAAAAACAAAATTAAATTTACTTTTCCCAAAGAGTGGAGAGACAGGCCAGGTTGGGAGCTGTTCTTAAATGGCTCCCAGTGAGGATGAAGGAGCTGGCAGGAGGAATCATAGCTTCCTTGTATTGTCTGAGACAGAGCTGCTAACTTTAGGCAAACAGTGGTTAAATCTTTCCAAGTGTGTAGATTTATAGCTGGGCTTCTAATCATTTGAATTCATTGTTACAGCTAATGGACATCTCATATTGTCTTAAATCATTGGCTCCTTAGTGTGCCAAATAGTAATAGAAACCATAGAGCTACCATAATTTGGCACCTGTGCTTCAAACCAGTTGCCAGAGGAACTTAGAGGAGGAGAAGATCAATTGAAATGTTTTTGAGTGCTTTCCGTGTGAAATGTTTTGCAAAGCTTGAAGTCCCAAATGTTATATGCAGCATGTGGTAATTCAACAAGCTCATGCTTCATGCTAGCTACATGGTGATTTTTCGAGGTTAAACATATTTATCAGATTTATCATATAGGAAGATAGATATTGATTTGTCTGAGCAAATGAAAAAATATGTATAGACTGGGTTTTTTTAATTATTTTTTTCCCCTGGCATAACATGATTGTTATTGTAGGTAACAACATAGTTAGAAACACAGTTGACTGTTAATGAGTGATTTCCTGTAGACATTCCATTGAGTAAAGCATGCTCGGTGATTTTTGCATGGCATGATTTATGAATCTTTTTATCCATAAGCAACCTCCTATTGTATGTGCCAGCGATATATGGCATCATATCTCACTTCTCATTATGACAGCATCAAATATTGAGGCCTTTGAGTGCTGAGCTCTGTATCATGGCATGCAAACCTCTGTGGAACCAAGAGAGGAAGTCCCATGGTCCTTGGTTTCCAGTTGTTGAAATCTGAGGAGAGTTTCTCATTGTGCCTTGGGAGACCACCTTACTTTCAGTTTGCTGTTTTGGAGCAGTAAGGTGGGGGCTCTGCCCTTCCTTGTGAGACCAAGGATTCATCCACAGTATCAGTCTTCCCACCATCGAAGCTCACATGCTGGAAAAACACAGGTCTTGGCTGACTTTGTGATAACAAGCACAAGGGATTTTTTAATGCTAAAAGAATGGTCTGGGGAGTTTAGCCTTTAAGAAGAAAGCCTGAGAAATTTTGCAGGAAACCCATGATTTATCTTGCCCAGCACTCACTCATTGATGGCATAGACTTTTTCCTATTTAAGAAAGACCTTTTCTTTGTTCTGGGAAAATACCAAGGTGATCATCACACTGTATGGCAGATTTTTCTCTTGAAAAACTGTCTTGCACATGATTAACTTTATGGTATATTATAGAGAGAAAGCTGCAAGGTGATGGTTAACGGCATTTGAAAAGCCATTGTTAACCTCAGTTTATGGAGATTTACAGGCACTGCTTAATATAATCAATATGCTGATTACATTCTTATAAATAAGTGTTTATGGATATCGGGTCTTAAGTGGAATAAGAAAACAAAGTATACCTATCTGAAAAATTCCCACCTTCCTCATCCACATTTATAGAAATGGTTACACTTTGCAAATAGATTTTTCGACTGAAAAGTAGTCTTATGTTTTGTTTAAGTTTTCCCAGTATGATTTGTTTATGTATGTATAACTGTTCATACACACAAGAATACACGTGTTTGTTTATAGCTCTATATTTTTGTATATGTAGCTCATTTCCCATACCATTTCAATAACTGTGCGGGTGGCTGAATAGGGCAGAGATCAGTGATAAAGCGACGTGGGAAAATGCAAACGTGACACATGGGGGGAAAACAATGAGAAGCCATGAGCACTGGAAAAAGAAAAAGCAATCGCACCAGGAGTGAAGTGGTTAAGGAGGCTGCTGCAGCAGGAAGCGGGTATAGCTCTGTTTTCAGTGTGCTCATGGGAACCGAATTGGAAAGTGTTGTGGTAAGTGTGTGGAACAAAAAAAAAAAAAGTAAGAAATATGAATCGAGCTATAAATGTCTGTTTTTCTTTGAAGTTTTGTGACCAACAATTAATGTTACTGGAAATCTCATAAAGAGCTGTTGTTTTATAAACTCTGGTTTGGCTGAAGAGTACAAAGCAATGATAACATTAGCTCATCTCCAAAGGCTTCTGGTGTACGCAGGGATTTCTGAGCTCTCTTGGGCAGGTACAGTCTAAGTGCAGAGAAAAGCCTTGTTTTCCTTCCTCTGCTCAGTGATGGGCTACTCAAGTGTTTCTAAAATGAGACTATAACCCCATCTAGATCCTGACATGGAATAAGAAAATAATTTAAAAAATACCCAAGGACTGTGTTGATGTGTGACGTGTTCTGTTAGTGAAAATGAGATAGAAGCATTAATTTTCTGTTTACCTGCTCTGGAAATTGGGCCTTCTTAAAGAAATTAACTCTAAAAGAGCAGACTGTTATCTAACCTGTTCTTTTTTTTTTTACAGATTAAAATTCAATAGCTTTTAAATGTGCAGTAGTCCAATAAATGGACTTGAAGGTCACTAATTATTATTCAGGATTTATCTGGAATATTTGCCTGGCTCGGTAGGAATGAGAAGGAGAAAAGATCATTCTCATCTCTAAATATCGTTCTCTTCCCTAAATAGGCCCAATGCAGCATGAAGATCTTTTATTTCCCCCTTCCCCCCCAACATATACCTAGCTGTTATATTCCAGTTAGGTGTCACATCTCTCCTGTAAGGGAGAGATGCCATTACCAGTGAATATGACCATATTAAAAATCCATTTAAAGCTGGTAATGATGTTGGAAAGCTGGAGATTCTAAAGAAAATAATCTCTCATCACTTTTACATTGAGCAATTTAGGTGGATCTTTTACAACAGTTAGTGTTGGCAATTGTAGTGGCTTCCATTTATTTAGCAGGCTTTGTCTCAGTGTTTTACAAACTAATGGATACCCATTTTAAAACCGTATGCAGAAATGCATTTAACTCATGAGTATAATCAGTAGGGTGCAGTTGTTGGGATTTCTTTCTGAAACGTCTCTCTTGCCTGCACAAGGATATTTCCAGTGTGCCATAGCTTGGTACCTGTTCACCATATATCCTTCTGGAAAGGAGGAACAGGTTCTACCTGATATTGTGTGGCCTCATCGTAGAATCATTAAGGTTGGAGAAGACTTCTAAGATAATCTAGTCCAACCCCAACCCATCCCCACCATGCCCACTAAACCAGGTCCCTCCGTGCCACGTCTATCCTTTTCTTGAGCACCTCCATCGTCTTGACCTTTCTTAAGGGTTTTTCCCACTTCAGGGTGCTCATATGTACAGAAATGTAGATAGATTGGCATGGAGAATGAGGACATCCTGGTATCCCTAGGCCAGATCAAACTCTGATCCCAGGGAGAAACCATGGCCAGAAGTGCAGATCCTTTGGTGCTTTCTGGCCAGAGTGTGAGATTGCAAAACGATTGGATTTCCAAAGCTTTCTGTAGGTGACGCAGCTGAGCACGTCCTCTACAGATCCACTGCAGGTCTGCAGAGTGTGGTGCTTGCAGGCCAGGCATTTATTCATCAAGGTGTTAGGTTGATAATGGAATGCAGAAGAAACTTGGCTGAGAAAGCCTCACCAAATAGACCATTTTTGGCCTTGCAGGAAGATGTGAAGCCTTGCTTCATGCATGTAGCATGTCTTTCCTAAGATGAGCTGTGGTTTGGAAGGTGGAACTCGTTAAATCAAGTTTTATGTTTATGGTTTGTGTGGTGTTTGGCTACTACATAGGATGTGTTTGCTAGGCTCCCCATGTTGGCATTCTACTTTTTTCTGAGTTGGCTGCACAACTGTCAGCATCGTGTCCAGGTGAGTTTATTCCTCCAGTGCCAGCATTATTTGCTCTGGGGGCCCTTGTCAGCTCACATTCAGCATGTTTGCAGACAAAAACTACCGGCAGGGAATGAACTGTGATTAAAACTGAGATGGTGAGCTACTGTACAGGCTCCCGGTGCGATTGGGCTGCTCTGTATACAAGTGTCTGAGCTCTCTGGGACAAGCTTTGCTGTTTAAATGAAATTCATTTCTGATTGGTTTACTGAAAAGCTCTATCTACCCTCAAGGCTATGTTTTGCACTCAGATTATTAAAAAATTAGCTGGAGGCTGCAGTTTGGAGTTTAATTCAGTCCATCGCTTTTCTTCATAGCTAGACATATTTCCCGCTACAGCTGCCATCCGCAAGAAGTAGCGTTAGTGCTGAGACGCGCTGTGGTCTAGCTGAATCGGCCTTGAATGTGGGGAGAACAAGTTTGATTCAGCTTCAGGAGAATAAAAGCTTCGTGAGATAACTGGATTCGTTTTCACCGGGGTGTTGTTCAGTGCTGCAGAACTGAATGCAAGGGAGTGAAGGAAAGTCAGTCTGGGATTGTCTTCTAAGCTTGTCCTGTGCTTTGCCATTACATACAACAATTCCTCCATCGCTCTCCTCTTTTTTTTTTTTTTTTTATTTTTTTTTTTTTTATTTTATTTTATTTTTTTTAGGAAAGAAGAGCTTTAAAGGCTGAGAGAATGGAATTTGTATGGATGAAACCCTTTGGGCAAAAGTCTGACTGTATCTGAGCCCCTGGGAACATTACAGTTGCTTTCACTGTGTTCATGGATTTCTGTCCTCTGTTGTTCTTTTTCTTTTTGCTTTATTTCTTTTTCTACATAACTTCTACCCGCAGTGTTCTGCTGACTTGTAAATGAAATACATAGTAGAATGAATAATCAGGACAGAAAAGTCCTAGGCTTTTTTGAATGCACAGCTAAGCACCTTATCTGCTGTTATCTAAATATCTTTACAAATGTTAGTGAGAAACTTTTATTCTGGCAAGCTTAGTCTATAATTCCCCCCACTCAAGTTTTACTTTTGATGAGTTTGCACACTCACACAAATGTCCTGCACTACTGTTAGGAAAGTGCTGATTTAATTACCAGGCAAAATACTGTTCAGCATCAGTGCTTGTTTGGGAAGCGGTGTGTTCAGTGCGTGCTTCAGTGCTCTCAGACCACGTAGAATGCATAGTTTACATTAAATCTGATCGTTAGGAAAGAAAAAAAAAAAATGAAGCCATATTAGTAGGAAGCGCTTTGGGGGGTTTCATTTAGTTGAGTTCTTTCCAGTGTTTTGCATGCTATGAAATGACGGTGACAGAAGTATGTACCTTAGGACTTTGTAAAGCTTCAAATATTGTTTCTGAAAAAAGCACAGATGTTTCTTCCTAGAAATCCGGTGGTATGATGAGTGTGAATTTCATAGGAAACAGTATTTGCATCAAGGAAATTTTGCAGGTTTTTTTCTGTCCACAACACTGATATTATCATGTTGAAAACATCATTGTAGAAATTACTCAGGATCGTGATAAACTCGATATGTTTGTGAAAATAAGCATATGATGCGGTGTCGGCAATAACACGGATATGAGACTTTTGATGGCCCAGGAAGTCTCCTTTACTCCACATTTTTTCCATGTCTTCAGCGCAAGAAAATGTGGTTGCCTTGTTTAACAGTAAGATAGCTAATCCAATTCAGTTATTTTGATTTTTAATCCTGTCAGAGACGAGTGTCTCTTTACCCTGGAATACAAATCTCAATAGAAAATACACCTCCTGTGGCAATGAAAACAAAGGTTTTGACTAATTGAATTCCAAGAAACGTTAATACTATTTTTCTTCCATGCTTACAGAACAATATCTTAGTTCTCGATGCTGATCTTCAGTTATACTCTTTGTTGCTAATGCTGAGCAAATGGGAGATTTGATTGAGGAAAAACAGCATTCCTTTATGACAGATCTTTTTTGTATCTAGCCCTAAAAGCTGGTCTTTCTCAGCATGTGTCACTGCAACCCAAGGCAGAGGGGCCAGCAATTAATACGATTCTGAAGTAATAAATTAGTTCATCTAGTTCTGTACAAGATAGAGTCATTATGTGGTGGAAAACGGAATCCATACTTTTGTTTCTGGTGGACTGCAGTGGTATAATGTGCACTACAGGGTTCTTAATATCCTTTGTTTGCATTAGGAAAAACATAACGCTCTCCTGCTGAGAAGCAGAGATCCCCTCGCGTTCTTGTGAATGTGACGCTCAAAAATGCAGCTTAGAAAGATTTTGATGTTGGTGAGGAGCATGAAGGAGGCATTTCACCATGTGCCACTGCTATCCCTAGAAGAAAGGAGCAGTGTTAATCCTGGAAACTTCTTGTTCAGAAGCATTTAAAAATATTCGAAGGTACTTCACGAGTACAAGGCCATTACCATATGGTCTAAATCTTAAAACATCTGAGCTGATTAACTATTGGTTAATTTGACTGGCTCATTTGTCCTCAGTGGAAGGATACGAGTCCCATTCAGATTTAAACTCCGATGTTGGATAGGGATGGGACTCTCCCAGAGATGTTTGTGTGATTTGGACCCCGAAGGCTTAGCTCTCACCTGCAGGTTAGTGATAGGCCTGAGGATAACAGGAAAGTAGTAAGGGAGCTCGATGACCAGCACAGGTGAACCCACCGAGGGGGCCTGGCAGAAGGGCAGAGTGGTCGTTGGAGCCACTGCCTTCACTTCTTTATGGCAAATATAAAGTGTTAAGTTTGTGCACCAAGAAAACAGCCGTGAGTAATGCGTGGGGGGAATACGTGGGTTGAGCTGCTTAATATACACTTGGATTGTCACCCTCATCTGAAAGGAAGCTACGTCTTTAATTAAAGTTAATGAAGATTCTCCTTTAATTCCCAGATGGTGAGAAGGGAATATGACTTCATCGTCACACATCTTCACATGGCCATCACTACTCAGTTACAAACACAGCTTAAAAGCAGTGTTTGTAGCCTGAACGGAACCTCAGTTCCTGTGGTCTGGTGTGCTGCACTATGTATCACAAATAGCAGGTATTTTATTCCAGAGAAGCTGCAGAAATGAGCCCTTAAGCTCAGAGAGCACTGTAATTGCAAAGGCCTCACATATTATAACAGCAAAGGTTTCAGTCTCATTAAGAGACCATTTCGCAGTTTTAATTGTTTAGAAATGCACTTAATAACTACATATCATGTCTGGGAAAAATTAATTACTGAACGATTCTTGTATAATCCATGTGATATCTCACGTAATTCTGTCAGCTGGATATTGCAGGCTGGTTTTAATAAAATAAATACAGACCATTCAATATGTAAATGAGCTAGTTAAAAACATACACTAATGGATCATTAACCTCTCTTGAACTTATATTCTTAGTGAAAATCACATTAAGTGAATATAGGATTATGGCACTATAGACATGTTAAGAAGGATTCCGGTAACTGCACTGAGCCAGGAAGTACCACACAGGGACACCAGAAGGATGGGAGCAGTGGCGTTTCTCATGGACTGATGGAGAAGCTGGGATGTTGCTCCTGATGGGTGGATGCTGCTCCAGGGAGCTGCTGGGGTGAGCTTTGGCCCCAGTCTGGATGGGGCTTTGAGCAACCTGGTCTAGAGGGAGGTGTCCCTGCCAGTAGCTGGGAGGTTGGAGCTAGATGACCTTAAAGGTTCCTTCCAACCCAAATCATTCTGTGATTCTATAGAGGGGGAAAAAAAAAAGGAAAATTGCTGTACTTCTTTGAATTAGCCCTCTGTATGGGCTGTTCTCAGCTCCTTAGAAATGAGAGGGTAAGAAGTTTGGCTTATTACTAGCTTGTATCTGTGTCAGATCTTTATCCAGCTTCCCAAGCATAAATCCTTCATGGCAGCTCTGTATGCCTCTCTGGGGAAGCTAGCACCCACCCCAAAACCAGCTGGCTTTATCTGCATGGAAGAGACCCAGCTTCATGGCACCAAAAGCTGGAGCCAGCAGACATTTGTGGAGCTGTGATCTGTATGCACAGTCCCTGCCCACACACTGACTCTAACCATTGTTAGCAGCCTTTCAATTTCACAAGCACAGGATTTTACTTCTAAAAATAGCTTAAAGAGAAGAGTGTAGACCCACAGCAAGTAGGACTTCTTAAGCCGCTTTGATCACTATCAGCAGTTGCGTGGGTTTAGAAGGTACAAAGTAGGTTTTTGGTATCAAATGTGCTTTGGGCTCCGGTAGTGTCTCTGGAAGGAAAGTGCCATGTGTGAAGAAGAGGTGCTGACCCCGAGCCGTGCCAGAACTGCATGCAAAGCTGTCTGGGTGAGGCACCCAAAGTGAAGTTATTCTGAAGCTGGGTGGTGTATTGTAAAACTGTAGCCTTCTCTCTGTTTAATTCTTCACATTTTAGAATGGCCAATTCATTTTGGAAAGCATTCTTCATGTTACGGCTGGGGCTTGAGGTGGAGTAGTGCCCCCTAAGCCATTTAGGATAAAGCAGTGGGGACTGCAGAGTGCGGTTGGCTCTGTGGCTTTAACCAGCCTTTATTACCATAGCCATAAATAGCAAACCGCCCCAAATATTACAGGAGTTTTGTTGGCTTTAACCAATGAAGTAGAACAAGACCTCTGAATACCCCATTAGTTCCAGTGCTGTGCTTTGACGACTTTGCATTGGCAGCTCTTTTTCTATACAAGTCGCTAGCCTCACCCGTGTCTCTTAACAAATACCGTTGACAGGCACCATTGCAATTTTTCTGCATGTTCTGACAGTTTAATTCAGTACCTCCTGGCTAAGCAGCCAGAGCCTGAGGGGGTAATTCAGCACCTTGGCATCACACTGCAGCAATTAAAATAATTAAGGGAGTTGGGATGGGCTTACGGAGCTTTCCTTCTTCGGCAGCCTTGTACGGAGAGTGCACTTTCGTATTCCCTCATGGAATGTGTACAGGATCTTCCTCTACAATATGCTGCAGTGAGAATTTTTAAGATGCTTATTTCCAGCCTCTGTTTGCAAAGCTGTTGGCATTTGTGCCGAGCAACTTCTTTCATTTTCTCCTCTCTTCTATACAACCTGATTTCCTTTTCTCTCCTTAAACATAAGGGGACTTTGTATTCTAGCTGTGATTTCTTTTGATTAAGAGAAGTGAGTAACACCTTGGCTGCATAATTTTAGTCAAATCATTAAATTATTTACTTTGGTGCTCAGTAAGGACAAAGCATACGCTGAGTTGCTGGGTCTCATTCCTCTTACTGAGAAGCAAAGTACGGAAAATGTAAGCTGCTTTTCTACACCTTTACTACAGGAGTTAAACATATGGGAGAGCTGGCAGGTTTTTGTACATCTGTGTATATTTTTAGAAAACTGTAATTGATGTGTGTGTATGTATATTGCACACGTATGGTAAAAAGGATTTCTTGATTTTCCTTCGTTCACATATCTCATAAGGTATAAACAGTATTTTTACTGTTTTCACGTAAAAGAATCCTACAGTAGTGTGTTTTGCTGAGGTTAGTCTCCTCTATCTCTCCACAGCAGGTGATCTCTTGTTCTTGTTGGATGCCAGGGTCCCATTGGCACATATGGGCCCGTGTTTCACCTGAGAGTTCCCAAGGTTTGTGCTCTAAGCCAGCTCCCAAGTGTGTGGATAAGCATTTGAGAAGAGCTGTGATAAATATCAGAACTGCTCTGTGCTGTGTTCAGCTTGTGCATGTGTGTCAGAGCCACCCTGTCTGTGCGCCCTGGATGCGTGCCTAGTGCAGCCCTTCCCTGGAGAACTCGCATCAAGCGCAGAAAGTGCTGCTCCTGTATTTTTTTCAGGCCCTGAAACATTAATCATACAGAGGAAGAAAAAAAAAAAAGACTCAGTCAACAGTATTGTGAGAGTATTGCTGTGCAGGTTCAGGTCATGGGTTTGTCCGAATCCAAAGCTGAGCATAACCCAGACTGGAAATTCAGTAACACTGGGGTGGCGATCAGTGCCAGCCCTTGTTTTGAACTGGGCCCTCCCCAGGACATGGGCCCTCTCCTCACCCTTTCCCTTTTGTTTTTTGTTTTGTTTTGTTTTTAGGAGCTGTTTTGTGCCTATCCCTTTTCCTGGCATTCTTCCATTACAGCTCAGCAGCACTTTTTAAGGCCAGGATCTGCTGGACCCTACATCTTTCTTAATGCGATGGCCATTAGGGCTTGGGGTCCACAAAAGTGCTTGAACTCGTTCAAGCAATAAAAATGGAAAGGGAGAGTCCTTGGTACAAATTATTGTGTGTGCCAATGGTTTCCTTTGGGTTTCTCATACTGCAGCCTGACCTTTGCAAAGCTACTGACAAGAAAACCTGATGTAAACAGCTGCTTTTCCTTGTTTACCTACTATCTTAAACTAAATGATATTGCTGTTTATCACAGTGATTTTGACAGGTGTCAAAAATCACTGTGCACCGGTGTGGGCTGGTTCTCCTAGTTCAGCAATGCATGCAGTACCATCTCATCCCACCATGCAAAACCCAAGTGTGGCAGCTTCAGCTTTGGTGCTCTCCAGTATTTTGCAACAGTCGCTTCACTCCTTCAGGAGCGAGGAGGAAGGAAGTGGCTTGTAAAGTTCTTATTTGTGATTCACGTTTCTCTGTACGCTTAGCAATGGTTTATGTATTTCTGCCAAAGTGCTGTACGTTATTTGGGATAGCTGACATAAGAGCAGTTCTGCAGATGGTGTGGATGTAGATAACGTTTCTTGTGTTGTCCTTAAGTGATGCTTAAATACTGAAGTTGTAGTTGAAGGGGAGCACCTTAATTGTCATGCACGTTCAGCCTAGTGTTGCCCCTACCAGATCTGCATGCATACCGAGTGCACAGATTTTCCTTTTGTCTTCACAAAGGTGCATTTAGGAAATGATAGCTCACCTATTTCCCAAGTAAGAGAATTTGCCCATTTCCTGCATACTGAGAAGCCTCCTTGGTGTCAGCTGGTGATGCAGTGGAAAGAGCAAGAGTCATCCGCCATGTTCACGGGCCTTTCCTGTGCACGGTCTCCCTGCTTTCCAGGAAAGCTGCTACAACTTAAAAGTTCAAGAAAGATTTTTGCAAAGAATCTACTTCTGGTAGCTCAGCTGAAATAAGAGTGTCTCAGGAGTTTAATGGATCAAACAGCGCTGATGGGTTTTATGGCTCCTTTTCACTTTAGGGCTAAGAGAAGAGAGAGCGGGGCGGGTTGGTTTTAAATTCAAGGATTTATGTTGTTAATCCTCCTGGCTAATTATAATTTATGGGATCCTGATAAATTAATATGCAGTTGCTATTCAAATGCAGAGAACAGTGTCAGGCAGGCATAAACAAGTCTTGTTCATTTTTAATTTATTTTCACCAATGGAGAATATTAAATAAAATGAACACTGGGGCATTTCATGGGAAGTTTCATTTTCATTATTTATCTTCAGATTTATGGGCTTCGTATAAAAATTTTCCAAACATTTCTCCTTCTAATGAAAAATCAGTGCTTTCAACGTCACAACGTGAAAGACCACGAAGAAGCCATAGTTGTGGTGCTCCTTTTAACGTGTATTTTAGGATCTCTGTGGGAGGGGAAGGTGGCAAAGAAAACCTCTCAATTGGCCATTTTTAATGCTGTGAATTTGAGTATTTATTAGAATGAGAGGCTGACATCAATAGCATTGTATGCATTTCTCTTTGAAGCCCTTGAGTATGTTTAAGCCCCACATGGGCACAGGACCAGCTATGGGCTCTCTGTGGCAGAAATCATGAAGTGTGTGAATGTTTGTAAAATGATGGGGGTATGGGATGGAGCATCAAGGAACATAAACGTTGCACAGAATTTGTCTTTATCCATATTTTCAACAATTATAAGGTCGGACAAAGTAAGTAGAATCTAAAACAGTGACAGATATCTGTTTGGATGCATAACAAGTATTGTAGAAGGGGAAAATGATGGCGAATCAGAATATTCCATGTAGGATATAGGGAGGAATTCCCAAGTCAGGGGTGAATTCCTGCTCCTGCAGTGTTTGCTTCTCTCCGTACTGCCCTACCTCCTCCTGTCCCAGGCAGCATAGAAAGCTGTTGGGAGATGGCATTTGTAAGGTGTAATGAGGACTCAATTGATAGAAATGTGTTGACAAATGAATAGCACAGAGTGGCTCTACCACTCTGTTTTCAAACCAAAGGTAAATTCTTCACACTGACAGTCTTTTTCAGCCTTTATTTGCATTTTTCTGCTTCCATAAATCTGGCTTTTAGCAGTGCCTTGGTTAATACTGAGTAAATCTGACCATGTCTAGCATGGGACTATGTCTGATTTCCCATCAAGAGTGACTACATTTTCTGCCAAAATGACAAAGAAGGCTGGATCAACATTATTATTATTTTTTTAAAGTAGTAAAATATATATAATAAAAAAGATTGCATTAAATGCTGGCAGCACTGGGGAACAGAGCTGTCCAGTTTTTAAATGCTTTGCCTTCTCTTAAGTGATGTGTGTGCAGTCCTGAGAGGCGTTTGATAACCAAGGCTCTGCAGCCTGGGCTGGTGGGGACTGTTAGGAGCTTTATTCTGAGGAATGGGATTATTTTTATTTTTTCTAAACAAATCTGATGTTCTGCAACAAAATTTGGTTGGAGGGTTTTCGAGAACAAAAGTAGATGGGAATCACTTTTCCCCAGAGGGAAGCAATTCCTCTGAGTATTCCTCGATCTTCCTTGGTTTTCTCAGTATTTTATTAGGTGATCTGCTCATCTCTCTCTTTAGTAAAAAAGACTTAAAGTGCTAGAATTGTTTAGCACTGAAACATCCAGTTGTCCAGTAGGGCATAGCCTATGTATTATACTTTTTTCTACAAAAAAAAGAAAAACAAACCAAAAGTCTGCTGCAATAATTGACTGGTATAGCTTCCACACCAATAAATGGTTTAGATGTAGCTTTTGATGATGAAAAGGGGGCTTTTAGGGCTTCCTTGACTAGTACCAACACTTTTCTGTCAGGAAACTGCGTAAACTGGGATTTTTGATAGCAGGGATGCATGAAAAAATTACATACAAAGACAACTTTGTTATGCTGACATAAATCTCTGGTGCAGATCTATTCTTAGTCCTTGATCAAGTTTCTTATTTTTATTGTCAAAATATAGGTTGCTACATCCCTTTCATACTTTTGAAAACATTGCGTCTTGCCCTAATGTTGTAGTCTGTTCCTGCAGTTCAGAGATGCAATTTTAGTTTTCAATTGACTGTCTAATTACTGGTGTATTTTTTTTTTTTTTTATGTTTTCAAAATTCATAGTCTGACTTCCAGCTTGGCAAGTTGACCAGTTCCCAAGATGTCTGCAATTTTATTTTCCATGGGGAAAAGCTGGCAGTGCGATAAATAGCGTTTTGAAATCAGTCCGTTCCATCCAGTGTTTTTCAGGCAGCAAAGGCTTCTGTCCAAGTATTAGATGACCATATAATGATATCAGAGGGTTCTGGTTTATAAATGTCGTGGTAATCAGTTCTAATTTTATATTTCCTGGATATGTTTGGCTTTGCCAGATTCAGCATCTCTTGAGGGCTTTGATTAGAGTCATAGAAAAATGTAGGCTGAAGGGGACCTGTGGAGGTCAGCTCGTCCGTCCTCCTGCTCAGAGCAGGGCTTTGTCATTGTATTCGCTCATCAGAGAGAAAAATATTTAAAGAACCTCCTTCTGTCCAACCCCTCCTCCCCAAAAAAAAAAAAAAATAATAATAATAATTTAAAAAAAAAAAAAAAGTGAACCTTGGGAAAACTAGAAATGCTTGATTTATGCTTCTGCTCACCCTCTTTCCCTTGTCCTCACTCGTCAGCGCTTAGAATTACAACCACCATCATCATACCATGTCTGCCCAGCCTCTGCCCCTCATGCTTTAGTTTATGGTCGGGGACAGGAAATTGCCATTCAGGATGGGTTGTGTGCTGAGGCTCCAGATCTGCGCTGGTGTTCATTTGCTTTACTCATTTAATTGAGTCTCCTTCTGCCTTGGTATTTTTTTCCACTAACTTGGCTTGAACGGGCAAATGTACCTGCGTGGTTTAAGTGTTTGTTAAGGCTGGAGGACGGGTTTGGTAGGAAATGTGGACTTGCCCGTTGCATAAATCAGCCTGATTACCACTTCTCAATGATAGTGGCATATGAACTTGTTCAGCTCCATTAAAGTCAGGGTGACAGGAGCTGCTAAGGCTCAAATTAACAAACATCTGTCATGCCCCTATGACAAAACTGTGATAGAATAATAAAGAAATGCTAAGTAAATTTAAAATCACACTCACTGTCTCTGTTAAAAGGCATGAAGCCTAGCAAAACTTGTTGTGGAATCCCATGGAATTGAGTGTTTATTTTGCTAGGACTGTTTCTGGGATGAAGGGAAGAGAGAGGAGAATAGACAGCTTTTCTCCTGGCATAGGCTGGATCAGCAAGGATGTCCCTTCATTCCTCATCTTTGTTTAAATACGTGAAGGTAACTCTCAAAACAGGACTGCACATATTTAATTAATTACATAGAATTTTAGGCTACTGTCATGACAATTGCACTGTGTGCTTTGACAGAATTAGGAAAATCTGCTATGGCAGAGGAACTGTGCACAGGTCCATAAAGGCGTAGGGTGCAGTGAACAAAAAAAAAACAACTATTAGCATTGTATTGCAGTACAGTTGGTTCAAGAAGAGGGTATCCAGCACAGCTCAATGGAAGTAGAAGTCTGCTGAGGTTGACCAGATCTCAGTTAGGAGAAAAATGAGTGGTCTAACAGTGATTATGATCAGCATGGCTTTGCCTTGAGTATGACTTGGCCACTGAACAATTCCAGCTGGTAGAACAATGTATGTAGGAATACAAAAGGATTTGCTGTAGCTACTACTGGGAAAATAAATCCTAAAACACAATGTCTGCAGCAGTTTTGGATATACATTTCAGCTTGAGTTTTAGAGTACTCCGTGTCATAAATAGTTTTGCAGGCTAACCAGCAAAATTAATTGAATAGGTTCTGAGAAGCCCTGGATGTGTATCCAGCAGACTGCACAGGTTTGGGGATAAATATTTGTGCTCTTGGCCACATGGGGGGTTTCAAGACAAAAATATTTCAAAAAAATTTTCATGCTTACCAACCAAAGCATTCTTTTCTTTGAAATGTTGCACTGTGTCTTTTTGTCTCTGTAGCCAAACGAAGAAAGTAGTAGCACTGTATTTTTCTATTCCTTGTGGGTTTTGGTGTATCAGATTTTGGGATAAACTGTTGATTTGGAGAAACTATTTAAACTGAATTCTAATGTGTTCCCTGATGTCAGCAATGGTGTCAAATCTTTATGGTTTTGCCTTAAAAATTTTCACTCAAGTGTCTGACTTTTTGGGAAATTTTTGTGTTTCACTGAATTAACAACAGAGCCCATTTCCCTCTCCTTCTATTCATCTTACCTCTCTAGTCTCCATCAGTGTAACGAACAGGACTCGTGTTGCTGAATTCCATTGTAAGTTACACAAAATGGTCAAATCTAATACGATTCCTCCCCTGTAGAATTAACATGAAAATCTATCTTAAATGGTTAATGTGGCATACCTCATGCATGAATAGGGTTCTGTGCTGTCTAAACTATGTAAGCAAATACTGCTGTTAGAACTGAGTGACGTTTAAATAATATCATATTTTTTAAGGGCTTCTTTTGAACCTCCCAACGTGAATGGAGTACACTGAGAGCACGGGGAGGTGAGGGCTTATTTCCAACAAATGTTGAAATGTGAGGTAGAGTTCAGTGGGGAAAAGGAGGTGGTTAGAGCACGAGAAAGCCAGTTACTCACCAAAGCAGCGCTCGACTTTAATAATAAATAATATTGAATGTTGGGATATTAAAACAATTCATTCTTGGCAAAGCAAAGGGAGGTTTTATTCCCCCCAGTAACTCCGGCTCGAACAGAATACTACTTATAAACTGCAGATTTTAATATAGCATCATGTTCCTACAGGTATAATAAAATAAAAACGTAAAGAGTATTAATTCCTTTAAAAGCAGTGATTAATCCCAGATGTGGAGCGTGCGCAGCGGCGGGGCGGGTGCAGGTGCTGACGGGGCTGTTGCAGCGCGCTGCACATGTTCCCGGAACACAGCTGTTCTGCAAATCCTCTGCCAGTTGCTCCAAACCCTCTCTGAAGTTGTACTGCCTCTGGGCACAATTAAAAGCTGTATACTACATTTCATAAGGTAGTGTTAGAAATTTAGGCCGAGCCAAAGAGGAGGGGGGAGAGAGGAGGGGGAGAGCCCCTTGTTAAAGAGGAATTAACCTCTTTAACTTTGCTATTGAAACAATAAAGAGTCTAAATGCCGCCTGCAACCCCCAGTATTAAGTGAAAAGATGCCATATGAAGCCACGAAACAAGTACTATTTTTACTTAGTAATAATTTTTCGTAATTCATTAATAATACTAATCTTTATATTGGGGTTAAAGTCTGCTCTACTGCCCACCCCCTTTCTGGTGTTTTACTCAAACCCCTGTTTGCTGGTTTACGTGAAATACGGCGGCTCTGTGACACAGGATTGCACTTGTTTAAAAAATGTTTTAAGAAAAAAATATTCAGCAGTAAAATACATTGAAATTCTTCTGCTTTGAGTATGCTCATGTACAGTCCATTCTGGTCGTATTATGGGGAAAAAGCAACTACCCGTGACTTCCCTACCAGACTGGGAGGATGGAGCTGCCTTTCTGTGCTTGGCATTTGCACATCTTCTCACTGCTCACTTGTTACAATGGAGGCTTTTGGATCACTCTGTCCACGGCAGCACTTTGTGCACGGAAGGAGAAAAGCTGTTTCTGGTACTTTTAATTATCCTGTACAGTGAAAAACTGAAAACGATAGCCTAGGACATCGCTGCCAGGTCACGTTCTCATTAACTCCTCCTTGCTGCTTCACCTGCCAAACCAAGATTTCCAATTTTGCTGGCGTTGGAAACATGGGTGTTTTCTTGTGAGCACAGGGTAGAGCTATCAGTGCTGGGCACATTATGTCTCATCTGCAGGGTCACCAACCTGGAGCATGGCAAGTCCTCACACTGAGCTTGGAGGCAGGGTAAAGGGCAGACTGACTTCTCTAGCTGAAGTAGACTTCACAGATTTTTCACAGAATATTATATTTTAAAAAAAAGAAAAGATTTAGAGTATACTTTATAATGGTGCATAAGAGGAGCTATGAGGAATTTCTCCAGTGGTTTCTTCCTAAGTCAACTAGTCTTCACAAGTCTCTTTGTAAAAGGAATTTATTATAACTGCTGTTAAAGGAAAACAAGGGACTTCTCTGTAGTGAAGGGAAATTTGGAAAACTATCTGTCAATTTGAACTTAATGTCTGTTGTAAAGTATAGTTTTTTGGGGCAAGGTAACAGAATGAATGTTAGGGCACACAGCTATAGCCTATTGACAAGGCAAAGAAAAATAAAATCTTGAATGTATGTGAAGAAATAACATGATCCGACCTTTGCTGTGAGTGGTGTGTGTGAAGGATTTGCACATAGAAATACGTTTTCACTGAAAGAGCTTTAAACGGAAAATAGTTGAAGTAATGTTGGAGTTCCAGCACTATTTGGTGTGAATGTCCTTGAGCTGTAGCTGGGACTGTGCTTTCTTTTAATGCTTCTAGAAACTAAACTTGTATTTAAATCTCACTGAAATCAATGCGTCTTAATATGGATTTTATCATTTTGATGGATAGGAATGGCTTATTTCCATGTCCAGGGTTGAACTTGACTGAAATACAGCTTTATCAGAATGGCAAGAGCTTAGAATAGTACTATTTATTGTACCATGTGTTTATTATCCCTTTAAAATAGCATACTGTAATGTGGTTTTTCAGTGAGCAGTATTAGCCAGCTGGATTAGAAATCACAGCTATGAGGGAATATAAATGCCTCACAGTTAAAATAATGCATGTGCATTTGGTTTGTTCAGTTCCTGTAAAATCTATATCCATTTGTCCACTCCAAAGAATTCAGATACTCTTTGATTAGAGAAGTAAGTAAAGTGCAATCGATGCAGTGGCACGCAAGTAATGAACCGGGCGCTCTGAAAATGTTTGATTAAACTAATGTAAATGTTGCATCAAATTGTGAAAATATGTGTACCGTAAATTCCAGCTAGCTGTGATTCTGAAAAGCAGAGATGAATAACCTCCTGTTGTGGTGGCTGTCTTGCCGGACTACGGATTCGTCACTGAATCTCGCGTTGAATGTTTTGCAGTTACGATGTGCTTCAGTTTGACCGCTCTCAGCTTGATTTAGTAAACTTTGGCTGGAAACTCAGGGAGGGGAGTTCATAGCCACACACGCTTCTGGTTTTGATCTCACTATTGTGAAACAAAACTCTTAACCAGAATTACAGCAGAATGAAAACAAAAAGTTGAATGTTTTACTTCGTTGTTAGAATACACCCCTTTCCAGCAGAGGTCGGAGAGAAAGGAAAGAGAGAAGTGGCAGCTGACTTTTGTTTCCACCTGCTCAGTAAAATGTTATCTTTAATAGGACACAGCAGTCCTTGTTTCTTCCCCAGTCTATTTTGAGTTTGTTGAAAGTCATGGCAAAGTCATTTTTTAAAGATAATTACGCTCTGTAAACGTTAACCTGATTTTGTAGCAGTAAACACATCTTCTGGTTACGCAGGATACAAATTGGGAACATATGTCATCTCCTGAAAGCCAGAGAGCTGCATGTGGCAGTAGCATTGATTACAGATATCTCCCATACATATTGAGTGGTCCAGAAAACGAATGTTTATTGGAGAATCTGTTACTGTATCTTTGTCTTTAACTCTGCTGCTCTGGATGGAAGTTGTATGGCTGCTTTTCTCTTCAGTAGCACATAGAACTTTCTTGGCTATTCTGGACATATTTGGTAATTTTCAGCGTCTGTGATACTCTAAGAGAAAGTCCTTATTAAAATACAAGGATTTTTATTATTTATTAGTCCCTTGGGAACAATTTGGGGGAAAAAACACTTTTCCACCCATACTGTTGTCAAGTATAAGCATCTCTTCTCTGTTTCCTGTCTCCTCTGTTTTCTATATCAGAAAACAGTGTTAAAAGTCAATTTGGGGTATATGGGCTTCTCCTTAAAACCTAAGGTGTAGTTATAAAAGAAGAAAAGGATTGTGTATGGACACACTCACCCCGGCCCATAAACCCAAGCCATTTATTGACTTTCACAGACTGCTATTGACGGCAGTTTTGATTGACCAGTGCACAGTCTTGGGGCTCACTAATTGCCTTGTTGATTTCAAATGCTGTAATGAAACTTTAAAATGTTTCAAGACATTCAATAATGTAGTATAAAGGCTTATACATATAAAGGCAGTTACAGGCTTCAGTGCAGACAGTCAGTTATTCCAGTGTGTTTTGAAATGAATGAGCTTTCTGCAAGCTGAAAGACAGATACCTGAGGGAACACTACGTCTTTGATGCTGTTTTCTGTATTTGTACATGATCCAGGACTTATGACATTAGATTTTGTACAACATTATAGCCAGAGCATCAAATGCATGAACTGTTAGTGAGCTTCCTCATAATCAGTCTGACAATGTTTCCTCTTTACAGTGAGAAAGTCAAAAGATTAGCTTTGAAGGAAAGAAATCAATATGTGGCAAGAGTATATTGAATGCAAAAGCTGAAACAAATTCTCCAATGGCAACCATGCATGGGGGGAGGTCTTGATTTTTTTTTTTTTTGAAAGTTTTAGTTTCACAGATTAGCACAGGAAATACAAACGTATCCCTTTTGCCTAGCTTTTGGTTAATGAGCTTATTTTGATACTGAAGGGATTTATGTTTTTCCTGAAGGTGACTGGTTGTCTACACAGCAGTTTCTCTGTCCAAGTGACTGATCTATTTATTTAAGTGTGTGTGCAGTCTCCAAACTGGATGCACCAATGCGTTGCAGAAACTCCGGTATCATGCTCTGGGTAAAGCTGTGCATGTGCTGATGGCTTGCTGCAGTGTGTTGTTATCCTGAGCCGTGCAAAACAACCATCCCAGTGCTTTGCATTATCAAGGTGGCATTAAGAGTGCTGGAGTATAACTGTCCCTGAGACAGCTGCAAACTTCCGTATGCTAGCAGATGAGAACAACTTGGAATTTAGGGGGCTTAAGCCCTAGCCAAATACTTGCATGGTAACTGGAGACAAAATAAATGGCTCTTATCAGTCATTGCCTATGTGTTTTGCTGGAAAAACAAAATGATCATAAAGATTGCTCTGGCACAGGCAGCAAAAGATAGACTTGAATTTAAACTTGCTGTCACTCCCTTGACTAATGTTCATTAAACCAGTTAATTGCTTATAAATGTCATTCCTTTCCCTGTCTCACAAATACAGACATAAATATACAACCACGTGCAGCTTAAGGACTGACCTGGCATAATGCTGATCTAGGCTGGTCTGTACGTCCAGTGCAGGAACACTATTTATAGCACTATGAAATTAAAAAGTAATCTCACTGCAGATGTGCATGCTATTGCAGTACATGATATTGAACTTAGAGGTTGCATATACACTTAGGAGGCAGCACATGGAAAAGCACACAGGTAGTATCCAGAGTCTTTTGTGCTGAAAATAAGGAGCGAGTAGCAGTATTCTGTTTGCATGGCGAGCAAACATTCACTGAAAAGATAAGTTAATTTGCCTGCTGTTTAAAGCCACCTGGTGTGCAGTCAGGTTCCCCCACAGTAAGCAGCGGTTTTGACAGCCTTTTGAGTTTATTTTTTTTTTAAATTCATTTGAACCTGAAGTTCAAAGTGAACTTGTGGGGTCGAAGTGTGAAACCACATGGGAGTGAAACTGTGAGGAGGCGTTCACAGGACCCCTCCAGCCTGGCTGAGCATCGCGGCCACGCGTGAGTGTGCTGCCCACAGTAAGCAGGTAACCCGTGGGGGAAAACAGGGCTTGTGTTCAGCACTCAGGTTTACAGCTTGGGCCCTGGAGTACTCAAGCAGCTGTGTTTTCTATTGATTTAATTGGATCATAGGTTTTCAGCTCATTTCTGGAACAGATCCCTAATACTCACCCTGCACTTGCATGTTGTCTTTCCCCTATTCTGGCCTTCTGGAGTTCAGAGTCACTGCTCAGGCTATTTGTAAATCTTTAAAAGCACGTCTTAAATGCATAGAAGGCTGCACCTGCAATGAATAAAGGCTGGAAAATTACTATTCTAATACCTATTTTCAAATGTTAAAAGGTTTCTAACTTTTGCTCTCTGTAGTTTGATTGAATGTGGGCATAGAAATACTTAGGATATTAAGTACGACTTGCTTTTTTTGCCTGCTGTGGAAAAAGACAATTCAGAGAAAGGTTTTAAAACTACATGCCCTGTATATCCTTCATGTTTTGTTAACAGAGCAAGCAGTTTGTGATTTTGTTTCTTGGGTTTTCATTTCCATGTTTGTAGTAAAAGGAAATCTCAGCAAGGCAAGTGATAATGAGAATCAGTTAACAGAGATGAGAAGCAAAGAGAAAGTTCTGCCATTTTATATACTTAGTTTCAGAACGCAAGCTGAATAAAGCCCCCAGGTCTGAAGGTTACAGTGAAATTGCCGAGCAGTAAATCCTGACTCTCGTGGCCTTATGCACATGGCACAAAGGCAGCATTGTGCTGCATGGCAAAGCCGCAGTCCCAGCGGGGCTCAGAGGGATGCTGCAGTGTGGGGATGGAGCTCTGCATCCCCAGATGGACACGGTCAGCATCTCATGGGCCAGGCTAAGGCACTCTTGTGTATACCAAAGGGTTGGGAGCTAGGATCCTGCTGTTTTCAAATGAAAGCATGGATGTTGGTTTGTATCTCATGAGTGACTGATATCCCGTTATTCAACTCTTGTATGGGACAGGAAGATCATTAGTAGAGCTAATACAGTAAGTGGTAGGAATTGCTTTTGCTGTTGTTCCAACTTGCACATGTCGTGTGAGCTTCCTTTGAGTAAACACCTGTATAAACAGTAGAGTGGGGGATCTGAATGAGAAAGCTTGATGTTAACCTCTGAGCTTTAGTTTTCATATAAATATGCATTGTATGGATTCATTAAAATAGGAAAGTATTAACAGTTAGTAAACTCAGCTTTCTTTGAGTGTAGGAGTTGAAGAAAGAATGGTATTAAGAGGAGAATATTTTAGTCCGTGCCAGCTCAGGGAGATTGCCACTAGCACAAAATCCATGAGGGGTAGAGTTGTAATGATGCAAAGCTGGTGCTATTTTCATTTCGTTATGAGTCTTGCTGATTCAGAGCAACCCAATGTGAATTACTATTAATATGGTCTTCTCAGTCCCCTAAGGGCAACCGTTAGCAAAAGTAGGTACTGCTTCACGTTGTGGTATAGGGCAGCAAAACACACACGTTCTGGTGGCTACTTGGCTGAGTCTGGGCTTGTCATTGAGCTGACTCAGGGTGGTGGGAGGCAGAGGCAAGGTTTGGTAAGGACAGCTGGAGAGGGGAGTTGGCATTAAGGAGGGAGATCTGCATGCCCACACTGTACTGAGAAGTGAGTGGTACTTCCATTCACTGGGAAGGTCATCCTGGCTGTGGACGCGAATGCCCAAGGCCATTCCTCACTGAGATTTAGTCCCAGATGACACTGCAGAATTATCATCTGGGTATCATCAGTCTAAAAAAAAAAAAAAAAAATTGAAGCTTTTGCTTTTTGTTTGGTTTTGTGTTGCCTTCAGCAAGACAAAAAATCCCAAGTCTGTCTAAGGGTAACCCCAATAAATCAGATGAAATTGTTTCCAGACCTAGCTGTTGGTTTGCATGTTCAGCCGCTGTTGAATGGACCCAAGAGAGCTTTTCCTTTATGATTTGGGCTATGTGACCTTGAAAATTGAAGATGTTGGAATCATGTACTTGTCTTCTCGCCAAAGCCAATGACACGTTAGGATGTTATTAAAGAAAAAGAAAGAAAGAAAGAAAAGTCTGTTTTTAAATGTTAATCTATAAAAAAATTAAGATCAGGAGAAACTTTCCAAGTGTGTAGAAGAAGTGGGTGTTGCACCATTTTTTCCCATTTTACTGACCAAAAACAACAGATTCTGAGAGGCCGCTAATGGGGAGAGCATGCAGTGGTAGTTCTGTTGAGGTGAAATGGTATTTCATTATCGTATGGTAGTGATAGTTTAAGGAACAAAAAATAAGTCAAACTGGCAAAAGCTCTATTTATTTATTTCCAATCCAGTATGTAAATCCTTAAAAAGCCAATGGAGAAATGAATCAGCAATGCATGCATCTGTAGGGATCTGTATTTGAGCAGGATGACAAATTTGCACTTATTTTTATTGGGATTAGTGCAGTCCAGGTTTTCTACTTAAGAAACTGTAAAGGTTTTTTTTCCCCAAGCTGTGTTACCTTTTGAAGTTGTAGAGTATTTGGGAAGTGGTGCCCAGCCCTGCGAAGCTGTACGTCAGTGTTGTTCAGTGATGAGGCATTAAATGATAATCTTGTCATGTTTAATGCCACAAGAGAAGGAATTGTGAAGCCCTTGCACCATCCAGCTGTATCTGGGGAGGTGGATGAGCCAAGTGAATTTGAACTTTGGTGAGGCCAATGTCTCAAAATGTGACACTAATTTTCCTCTGCTGTTGTCCCCTAATGGCTCTGGTGGGGCTGCCTTCAATGAATGACATGGCATTGAGAAACCTGCCTTCAATGAGAGCCCCTGTTAAGCCCTGAAAGAGTTAAGCAAATCCAAGGCTCCGCAAGCCAAAATTCACTTTTCAATGTGCTTGTTGTACTTACCCATCAATCTGTTTGAAAAGGAGAGTGTCTCAATTATTCCGATGGCCAAAAGAAACAGCTTCAATTATTTATCACACAAATACACCTAAAAGCATGATTTAAAACAGATGAACAGAGCACTGAATGAGTGTTTTGGTTACCAGGGGACGCCAAGCGGGGGCCTCCTGGTGGGGCCAGGCTCCTTCCATGGCACAGTGCTCTGCTTCCACCCAGCTCCTGGGATGCCCTGTGCCATTCCCTTTGCTCTCTGCTTTTGTAGAGGCTCAGTGCAGAGACAGAAGTGTGCAAGCTGAGAGCAGCGGGGCAGTCGCTGCTGCACCTTCTCCATAGCTGGCGTTAATTTGGGATGGCAAGCTCTGAAGTTCCTTTCCAGCTAATTTGTTCATGTAATTAAGTTAGCAAAATCATATGTTTTATTAATCTAATAAAATGCATTTCATGGTTTAGACTGTCTTTAATCCTTTGACCTTTGAAGTCACTCTTTATAGTCTTCAGATTGCAGTAATTTATTTTGGTTGTTTCTGTTGGGTGAACAGCTTAACAATCTGCTTTCGTTCCAGTTTTACATTTTTTTCCCTTAAAGGTAAATGGGATTAGTAAACATCTGCTTCTTTTGAATATTTACAAACTTCACAATCAAGATTTAACAATGCCAACAACATTAGTAGCTTAAAAGCTTATAAATATTCACAGAGAAATAAATATAGCATTGAGACACGCTGCAGGTGTTTCTTATTTCTAAGGGTTTAAGCCCTAGCTGTTAGAACAAGGCATATCTTTTAGACAACTTGAAATATATCTGGCAACGGGCTGCATGTGCTTTTCTAATTCTAAGTGCCTCCGTTCACCTACTCTGCTGCCTCCCAGGGCACTTTCAGAAGGAAAACATTTGCTCGATTGTATTAAATGCTGGAGAGAGTTTTGCCTGTCAGTACGACTTTAACTAAAACACGCCAGCTCGCTAACTCTATGCGTAATTAAATACACAGAGTTAAACACGAAGTGACACGTTTGTGTTTGCCTGGCTTTTGACAGTGGTTTGGGCTGATGCTTGGAGCTCTGGGCTTGGGAAACCAGCGCTCGGGGTGGGAGCCTGGTGGTTGTTAAACGCCGCTCGGTTGCTTGAGGCCGACGGATAATGCTACTTCAGTTATTTACATGTGTCCCAGAGGTATGAGCTGAACGTAAGGGGATTGTGCTCCTGATACCCTGAATGTTTTTGCTTTCAAAGGATCTTTTATTTGCTGACCCGGTACAGAACGTCCCCGTGCTGAGGCTGCCCCCAGGAGCACCAGGGTTCTATGTGTGCACCAGCACACTTAGCCCATTGTGTGCCACTTCTCTCCAGTTCTGAACTGCAGTTTGACATGGGAGAAATACAGAATGGCCCTGAGTTCAGGCTGCAAACCCAGCTGGGCTCAGCAGAGCTGTCCCAGTGCCCCCATTCTCTGCTTCTTTCGGGGACACAGGCAGCTCTGCTCTGCTCAGCTGCACCTGGCGTATCACCCAGCCCTCTGTTTGCCACGTGTCCCCCTTATTCCCTGTGCTTTCATGGCCATGAAACATTTTGCCCTGAAATCTTTTGCAGTCACTTTTTTGTAGAATCATTTCAGTTTAAGGGACCCTTAAAGGCCGTCTGCTCCCCTGCAAAGAACAGGGACACTTACAGCTCAATCAGGTGCTCAGAGCCCATCCAGCCTGACCTTGAATTTCTCCAGGGCCAGGGTTTCCACCACCTCTCTGAGCAACCTGTGCCAGGGCCTCACCACTCTCATTGCAAAATACTTCTTCCTCATATCCAGTCTATCTCTCTCCTCTTTTAGTATGAAACCATTTCCCCTTGTCCTGTCACAGTAGACCCTGCTACAGAGTCTGTCCCCTTACTGCTTACAGCCCCTTTAGTTCCAACCAACCACTCTCAGGTCTCCCTGGAGCCTTCTGTTTTTCATGCTGAACAGTCCCAGCTCTCAGCCTGTTGTTGTATGAGAGGTATCCCATCTCTTGGAGCATTTTTGTGGCCCTCCTCTGAATACACTCAAATAGGTCCACATCTCCAATGTGCTGTTTCAAGGGGCAGACTGTATATGTGTGTGGAACAGCAAAGAAATTGCTCCCTTCCTCTCTTAATTTGTAAAATCTTTGTGAGACCTCAGGAACTAAATCCTTTGAATCCCACATTTATTTACACTTCTCGGGCACTGCTGCTCCAATTGCAGCCGTGCTTTGTCTCAGCCTCACGATGTGTTCTGCTCTGCTTCATCCCTCAGCACTTTTTCACGGTGCTTCCAGCAGTGGCTGCATATGCTCCCAGCCCTGCCGCTTGTGCTCTTCACACCCGGATCTTAAAGTCATAATAATAATGAAATCGTGCTTAGGAGGCAAATGCTGCTCTCTCACCCTGTTCAGCCATCTGGCTTTGCTGGAGAGGAGCACTCCAGCAAATCCACCCCCATTTGCGGGGTTAGCATGAAGGATGCATGTAGGCTTTTCCTCACCTACTTAAAACCTTTGGTGCAGGGTGGAGATCTGTGAAAGCCCCACAGGAGCAATGTCCACAGCGCTGCTTTGCCGTTTTTCCAAAGGAAAAACAGCAAAGCCCATGTCTGCCTTTGCACCTGGACAAACAGAGTTTATCACAGCCCCCCACCTGCCCCCAAGTGCCAAAAGGCTGTCAGTGTTTACCTGGACGTGACCCGGCAGAGGTGGCTAGACAGCTGCTTACAGCCCAGACTTGTTTTCCCTCCTGTTGCTGTTTTGGGGGTGCTGATGCCTCAGGGAGCAGAGGTCAGAGCCTGGGGAGGGTGGGCAGGAGCTGAGCCCCAGTACTCCCACCTCACTGAATAGCTGGAGTTGGTTCCGTGGGCATGAGCTGCAGGCTGTTTTGCTGGGGGGGTTGTGGCATGCTATGGCAGGTACCAGCCTTTCTGGGACCTTCTGCATGTTTTAAAAGGAAACTTTAAAGCTTGCTCTTGTGAATGAAGAGTTCCTATTTATATGCTTAAGAAAAAAAATCAAGTCGTTCATATAATAAACACCCATAAGCCAAACGTGACAGCAGAGCTGTGGTGTTTCTCATTAAAATCAATATGATTTCCAAAAAAAGATGCTGTCTTGCAAGTATGAAAGTTAAGCTCAGCAGTCATCCCTTCCTTTCTTTGCGATGCCGTGTTGGGGTTCTGTGCCTGGCTTGAAAGGAGATGAGTAGGATGTGAGAAGTCCATTTTGTAGATGCATATGTATATGTGCGCTAAGAAGGGTGAACAAAGTATTTTGTGATAAAGCCAACATATAGGGAGAAATAAATATTAATAGTTGAAAGTTAACGTTTTAGAAGTGAAATTGTTTTGTCTTTTCAGTTATCTCCCTATCACACAAAAATAGCAACAATTTTAGCTCCCGTTCTGCTTTCTCAAGACAGCCAGCCCACAGATTTTCTAGAAAATGTGGTTACCAGCTGGTGTGGCAGTTCACAGTGCAATTTCTGTTTTGCTTCCAACAATCTGGCATCTCGTATCTATATCGAGTTACAATTTACCAGGAAATATATATAATATATATACAAAGGAGTTTTAAATCATATTAGCACTTTTTTTTTTTTTTAAAGAAATGCAAATATGCCATAGAATTGAGCCTAAATTTCAAGAAAATTACAACGAAAGAATGAATAATTTAGTTCATTTGAACTTAAGATTTTTAAGTGAATACGATTGAGAAGGAAAAATTATTCCTGAGCATTTCAGTGTTAAATATTCACATATTTAAACACCTCTGAAAGCTTTCATGCTATTCTTTGGGAGCTTTCTGGTCTTTTATGAGGTTTCTGTCTATCTCAAACTGACATAATTGGCCTCTGACCCTACCCTGGAGCAGAACTGCAGATTTCTTTATAATGTGTTTGTTTGCAGTTTAACTCCTTATTTTGAACACCGCTGGCTCAAGGTTTCCCTAATAGAAGCAGGGTGTCAACACTGAGAAGGGGAGGATGGATTCCCCTCATCTCCTTGCAGGAAGATTTGAAGTGCAGGTCTTAATGACTTCCAGGTGTACCCTGATGTTGCACATATTTGGCTGTAATCCTGTGGAGACTGGGTTTCTGCCTTTAAAAAAAAAAAAAAAAAAAAAGAGGGCAGAAAACAAACTTTGAAGCTTCAAAGATTAAATTGGCAAAAATAAACTTAAAGTAAGTCATCTTTTCTTGCGTTCCAAGAAGGGGAAATGGGCTGGCTTTTTCCAAAGACCCTATATTAGTGTTGGAAAAGCATTAGCACCGCTAAATATTCTGATTGAAAGCTGATGGCACGTATTTCTCTCCACTTGATAAATTCTACAGCAAGAAACACAACTTGAATGAATTACCTAACAGCTTTGCAAGCATCTTCAGATACTCCAAAACTGTTTTTCTTGGAGTTTTCTCATTTTAAACGCCTTAGATTGCTTTCAAAGAGTCAGTTAAAGTCTATAAAATTTGATTGTATAATAACTGTAGGCTCTGTTCATAATATATGACCTATGAGCTGAAAAGGTATGCCTCTTGCATTTTACAAGCCTACAAAGGTTTCCTGATTACTCATGAACCCCACCTTTCCAGTATGTGAGGGGATTTTTCTCACCCCGTGGTTATAAACCCAAAAAGGAACAGAAGCTTATAAATTTGTGCTTTTCAGGGCAAAGAGAGTGGATGGTAAATAGTGTCTTATTTTCTTCAGACTCTGTATGTTCTTACACCATAGCTGTAAGCCTTGTACAGATTGGAATTAGAAATAGGTGATGACTTTTCAGTACAGTACTACAGCTAACAGAATGTAAGCTAACCAGCTGTAAAACAGAGCGGTCGGACTGCACAGATGAACAGGAAAGGCAAATTATCATTGAATCACAAAATAATTTAGTCTGGGAGGATGTGGTTCTCACCCATCAGGGGCTGCTCTGCCCTTCAGGCTCTCTGCACGCATTCCTCCCCCAGTACCTGGTACCTCTTCCCTATCAGAAACTGCATCAGTGACTTGCAGTGCCACACGTGTGCTCTCTCGTCCGCATTGCTCCTCTTGTTAAGGCTATGACCACAAAGACAACATTTCCAAGAAACATGTATCTTCAAATCCTACACGGGCCGTGTGGACGTTATGTACTTGTGTCTGTTTGCTGCACTCTGTGTCTGCTCTTCTCCTTGCTATCTCTGGAAAACAGCACAATGGACATCGGTGTCCAGATTAGAATTCTTTATCTGCTTTGCACTAATGTGCTGGTTGAAAAGAGGTGCAAATGTACCTCAGCTGGCCATTTACACTGGTTTGTGTCTCCAGAGTAGTTCAAAAGACTTGTAGAGTATTGATACATCCAGCCTAGGGAAATGTAACAGAGCTGGATGCTGCTGCCTGGTCTGGAGGAAGAGAACTGAGCCTTGCTGGAACCTGGCAGTGCTGATGGGACATGGGGGGGGGGGGGGGGGGGGGTTGGAATTAGATGATCTTTGTGAATCCATTCCAATGCAAGCCATTCTGTAATTCTATAATGCCAGTGGACAGCTTTACTGCTGGATGATGAGCAGTGTTTCACCTGATTAAAAATCTGTGGGCAGTTTTTAAAGCCAAGTGGAAGGGTCTGGAATTTTTATCTTCTTCCCACTTAGGGGCAACATTAGTCTTGCTTCTTTTTACTTTTCAGTGGGAAAAAACGACTTCATTTCCAATTGCAGCTTTTTATTATCACAATTCAAGAAGAGGGGAAATGAAAAATCATCTTAATTAAAAAACACTAAAGTCTCATGAAATACGTGGTTCTTGTTTTTGAAGTGCTTTGTCAGGAATCGTCCCCAGCCATTATTTTTAATTAGCTTATCTTTTAAATTAAAAATGGGTTATTTGCATTTTTTTAATGGGGAGTTGCTTGATCATTCCGTTCCCTTGTATTTTCATGTTATAAGATGAGCAAGTTAGGCAAAAAAAAGAATCCAGGCAATTTGATTAAAAATACATTGTGTCTGTTCTTCTTTTGTCTTACTTTCTTACTACAAGCACTCTGAACTTACGTAGTCATCATCATCCAAACAAAATCTCAAATTATTTTACAGAAATTGAGAGAAGCTATAAAAGTAAGTCCTTAAGTCCTTTGAGGTCATTTGATAAATAGTTTCTCTTTCAAATCATCATTGAGGTGTCAAAAAGCTAAGACAGACTAGGCAACTCACTGACTACAAAACAAAAAACAACCCAACCCCCAAAAGATTTAAAAAGAAAAATTTGGAAATAATCTGACTTTCACTTCTAACTGTATAAAATAATTTTGTGCTAAAGTAATGTCTTTTCTCTGTAACAAAACCAATGTTTCTGGCTAGAAAATGGATTAAAAACCAAAGGTTTGGTTTCCACTAAAATGTATTTCGTATTGGAGAAGTTCAAGAAGTTCATGGAAATGTTTTTGAGGTTCTGAACATTAGAAAAAAAATAATGACTGTTTTCAATGGGGATCTTGTACTATAGAGTCAGCAGTGTGGCAGATCTAACCCCTGAAATACACCAGAGTACATTCACGCTCAACTGACAATGAAAAACATCCCCGTTTACTCTGAGTAGTGGCAATCAGTTAATAGCGATTAACAGCTCTTTTCAAGTTCTTTGGGAGAGCAGTGTGCAGTGGAAAGAGCCAGAGCTAGGGGAGATTCCTGAGCTGGACTTCCCCCTGGACAACATTATCTTCACCCTTATACTAATGAGAGATGGGTTTCAAGCTCTTAACATCCAGCAGTTTCTCTTGAGATGATGAGTACTTCCAGTTGTACTTTGATCCCTGGAATCACTGTTTTTTCCCTCCTTTTCTGAGTTTTTACATGATTATTTATATATACCAAGTAAGAAAATGTCATTCCCAACTCATTACAGTACATAGAGGGCCTGATTTTAATATCTTAGGAAAACCTTGACGTGGAGGTAGATCAAGTATTTATTACATAGGATTTATTTACATTGCTTGGGCGTTGTTTGCCTTTATCAAAACCGTGCATGATTGTGTCAATGATCATTCAGCTCTGTGAATTTACAGCCTTTCTTACACCTGTCCGTATAATTATGTTGTTGAAGCTCAGATCATAATTCATTATATCCCTGCTCTGTTTTAAATGACCTCAGATCAGTTTAAAAATAAAGCTCTCACATCTGGAAAATAAGATGATCTTTCTCAAAAGTTTGATCCTTCAGTTGGGAATCTACAAGTGACTGAAAACACCTCTTGATTTCTGGTTTTGTAATGGAGTAAAAAGGAACATTATGTGAATGAGAGGGTAAATAAAAAAAAGAGATACACTGATGAGGAAGTAGATGAATATGTAGCAATGACAAATATTACACTGCATGCCAGTAATCAAATGCTGTGTCTGTGTGCTTTACTGGTAGCAGTGGCAGAGCTATGCATTATCTCAAAGGGATGCTTACAGAACTCGTGAGCTTCATTATGCTGTTCAGATGAGAATGATATAGAGGAAGGAAGGGGGAATACTTAAAGCAAGTATTTTGCAATTGCCTTAGGTAATCAAAACAAATGCTCAAACAAGATTGATCTCTGTAGCAGCATCGTGCCAACCTTCCAGTTTCTTCCTTCTTGCTGCCAAATGGCATCACGAGGTAACGTGTCATAAACTCACCATTTGTTATTAGTATTATTTTTGGAGAGATAGAGACTGGAGTTGTGGTTGTGGCAGGAGAAGTATATTATTGGAATCATTTACAGTAAAACCCCAGTTCTTCCTAAACAGGAAATGTCCTACAAAAACAACAACAAAGGAAGTGTGAGAGGATCTCAACCCATGGTTGAAAATGGGCCATTGCACAAAGCTAGATGTTTTCCACGTGAGACTGTCTTTCAGCCTGAATCATGAAAACCTATTTAAACTTCTTTTGTGCAGCTTTGCATCTCCTACTTAGTTATCAATGGAGTATCAGCTGCATTCAGCAGCTCCTCACTAGTTCCTGCTTTGGCAATAAAAACCCTCCAGTCTTGAGAACTTCTGATGACTTTGAAGTCAATTTTCTGGCGTGAAACTGATCAGTTCCTGCCTTTTCACCCTTCAAATACAAGTCTTTTTGTGGCCATGTAAATATTTCTAGTCAGGATTTTGGTAGTATTTTTGGTAATTACGTTATAGATGATTTTTCAAATGTAGGGTCAGCCCATAATCTGACCAACAAATTTACATGTTGCAGAGATCCACAATCAATGCTAACCTACTTCTGGAATATTATAATTTGTAACTCAGATAGGATTAAGCCTACAGGGTTAGACAAATATCCCAAAGATTCGAATCTCATCTTGATGACTAAGAATAACCGGTTTCTGGCTCATAGAAGGTTTTACATATCAACAAAGCAGTGCCTTTGCATTAGCAGCTTTCACATCACAGGGGCACACTCACGTTTGTCTTGGGAGCTACCAGAAGCTGAACATTTAGTTTAAATATGTTTAAGTGTGACCCTTGCAGAAATCAGTGGCAAGCTGTGTGCACTTACATGACATAGAACTGTGCCTACAGACTGTATTTCCATCAGTTTTTCATATCAAAAGCCGTTTCTTGGAGAAATATAAGGTGGTAAATCAGAAAATTCTACATATTTGTAACAAAAATTTGATTGGAATGTACATTTTTGGGGGTTGTGCTGTATACTCTGAGGGAGAGGAACAGTAACTGTTTTGCTGGGAAGTTGTTTCTGTGTTTGAAACCTGCCTTCCATCTGACAACAGTGGTCCAAAAAGTGTTTTGTCATTAGTACAGCCCTCCACTCAAACCTGAGAAAATGGGTGAGTGGCAATACGTTGGTTTTTTTGGAACAGTCAAAATGGTTTGGGCTTTGCCATCTATGTTTCAGGTTCAGTTTCCATTGAGTTTTTATGTTGGGAGGTCTCTTTTTTAGTTCGCTTGATTTTTTTCTTTTGCATCCCATGAGTGAACAAGCTGCTGGTCACATGTGAAAAACAAATCCCTCCTACCAAAAATGCTAAAAGAAAGAGTTACTGAAATCGTAGACTTTCCAACAAAAGTCTTCCTAAATACAGATTTTGAAATCAAGGCAGGGTATTAGACCAGTTGCACTGATAACAGGTTGTCCCATTTACCTTGTCTGCTTGCTGCTCTTGTCTGCTGCTACATTTTGGGTTCAATTTCATCTGCTTTGGGATTTATTCTCTGAAACGGTGTCCCTCCCTGCCATCACTGGCAATCGCTACATCTCTGAAAGGGCTCTTGAAAACTTGTTACTCAATGTAGTACTTGAGGTGCAAATTGTTTATCTTGTGTTTATTGCACTCTTTGATGCAAAGGAATTTCCACATATCACCTTCTGTTTACAGAAATGATAACAGATCCCACAAGCAAAAACATACAAATGGATACGTACATTTTTCCGCTATATTGTTAGTAACTAGAGGAAGTGGGAAGGTATTTCGAGTACCTGTTTTAGTCTTTCAATAAAAACATTATGTATTTGACTACCTTGACAGTGAAGACAGGAAAAGTCTTCACTTGGTTTGTTTATGAGTCTTGTGACTTTCAAAACATTGAGAGTTCATTGTCCCAAAGAAAAACAAGAAGTGTTGGGGCGTGTAGATACTTTTAGCTTAGCTATTCCAGTACTGAAACTTCTCTGAATCAGGAGAAATGCCATTGTTGTGAATAAGGTTGCCGTTATTTCAAGTATTAAAATATTCTTGGCCTACTTTCTTCTGTTCGGTTTCCCCTAAATCCTACAAGTAAAGACTTACGTGAAAAATTCTGCTCTAAACACACCAGGCTGAAAGTCTGGCCTATCTTCTTTAACTTTCATTGATTTCTTACCTTACCTCTCACACTTTTAACTCAGGCAGGAACTTTGTTTTTTTTTTATCATTTTGCCTCGGCAAAGTGAGGAATCGGCTTCCACTGTAGAGCTGGTGGCTTTGATCTGGTGCAACTGCAATTCCCTTTTGTCTGGTTTGGGCTGTGCCTTTGCTTGCCTTTGTTCTTGTTATTTTTGTTAACCATGAAATATTGAGATAAAGTGACTGATTTGAGGTAGGAATCCTTAAAAGAAAAAAAAAAAGAAACCACAATAAATGTCTGCATTATGGGAAAGCACTTGAAGGACTTGACAACGTATTAATCATAAAGGGGAAGACTCGGTGAGCCACTTCTCCCTATTTACGGAGGTTTGCTCTCTAATAGCATTTAGAAGTTTGTTTTACCCTGTCTCGGCGAGAAGAAAAGGCAGCTTTAACAATTCTGTCTCCCTCAGCAGTGCATTTGAATTTTTGTTGCCTCCCTTTGGCGTGCTGGTCAGAGGTCGCCGAGAGCAGGATTAGCTGACCTGTGTTGACAGAGCAGTGATGGATGAGCGAAGCACAATGCACAGCCTGTTTGCACCGAGCGGTAGCGATACGCGCAGCCCTACACCTGCGCTGAGCCCGACAGCAGCTCCCATCGCGCTGGTTTGCTAAACCACAGCAGGCTTCATAACGGCTTGTGCATTGAATTCCCTCACACAGTCCTGTGCTTGTTCCGGGCAGTGAGTAAGAGACGAGGCATTTGCTTTTTATTAACAGGATTTAGGAAACACTAAGGCTTAATGCAGTAGGGTCAAATGGCTCAAATTCTGAGTAATTACAGCAGATCACGCCAAATGATGCTAAATCCATGTTAAGGAGCACATCTCTTCTTAGCAATTGGACTTCACACCCATCCAAACTTTCACCTTTGATTACTTACCTCCTGCTTACAATAATTTGTTTAACACTGGTGATGCTTTCTGCAGGGGTAGCAGGACTAGAGTCACTTCAATGACTGACTGGGTAAATACACCATCCTGCAGGTGACATACACAGTTGCTTTTCAACTGCAAAAAAAAAAAATATATATATTTTGGCATTTAAAATGGACCCAGAGGCACAGAGTCAAGCTTTGTGGAAACTGATGTTTTGGCCCAGCCAACGTGACCACTAATCCATCTGCAGTTCAGACATCTCTTCCAGTGGATAGGCGCCGGCTGTGCTGTCAGTCAGGTCAGGCTGCTGGAAGAGGACCAGCACACTCTCAGTTTCCCTTTCCCTTCTTCATCAGCAGTGAAAATCATCCATTATGACCAGGGGTGTGGTACCAGTGCTGGCAAATCTTGTGGGAGTATCTGCATCCTCCATGCAGTGCGGTTGGCTCGCACCAAGCCAAAGGGTGGTTTGAGCCTGAGCCAGCAGAGGCATCTGGTGTAGATCTGCAAGATTATGCAGGTCTGTTGGCCACAAACCACTGTGTTGGGGCTTCACAGAGACTGTGGCCTTGATTATAACCTATTAGTGTGAGTCGTAGCCCCGTGAGATATGTCAGCCAGGAGTAAAGTTGGGTCTTATGGAGCTCAGCACACCAAGCTTGCTGTGTTGGTGTCAGTGGTTGCAAGGCAGAGATTTAACACTGATGGCATAAAAATTAGTTTGGGAATCAATATTGTTTCCAATTAAAACTAAACCATCTCAGAAATTAGAAGAGCTGAATTCCCATGATCGTGAGCTACAAGATTTACCAGGTTTTCCTTCACACAAGTAACAGTGCTTCTCTCTTTCCTTTTAATGGCATTACTTTTTCTGTGCATCCAACATAGTTTTACTGAGGCAGCCATTCAGGATGCATTTAAGTGTACTCTTTTCTACTTGAGAGAAGGAGGGATGAAGTAGGAGTGAGACCTACATGCTCAGAGTTAGCCTGGAATTCACTTTATGAACAACAAGTAAGAATAAAAATGTGTGAAAATATCTTGCAGCATTTCTTTGTATACAGTGGGGCTGGGAGGTCAAGCTGCTCTTTCCTGGTTGAGCCAGGAGAACTGATTCAACACATGGATTCCTCCTCGATCTTTAGGAATCCCCAGAGGCAACAGCAAGCTCCTGTGCAAAGGACCCAAGCTGCTGTGGACACCAACATTTGACTAAGGACCAGGCATAGGAGTGCTTTCCCCTTAGCACTGTTGCATTTACTTTTAGTAAAGATGTCCCATTTTCAATAACCGGGATGTCAGATCACACTCGTCATGAGTTTGACATCTCTGAGCTGTCAAATTGCTGTTAAAAAAGAAACTCAAGGCTGTAATCCAGCTGCTGATAATATTTTCATTTGCCACTTCTTGGTAACTGAGATATCACTGTGCTTCTTCATGTGTGAAAAGTAGCAGCTGCTTTGCCACTACTAGTTATGTTTTTATGTAGAACAATCAATAGATTACTTTTTAAAAGTATAATCTCTGCTTCAGTTTACCTGCTGTTTTCTTTGTTATCATTGTGGGTTCATTTTTTTTTTTTTTCCTGCCAGAACACGGAATTAAATTAAAAGAAGTTGCAATTAGGAAACAGGAAAGGAGCTGTGGTAAAACCTGTGGATAGGGGGATGCTGGCCTGGCCAGTAACAGGGAAGGAGCAATTTCCAAGCTCCACTGCATCTTATACTGCTGTTATTCCATGTCTTAGAGACTATAATTAAAAAGTCCTTGTAGGTGGAACTAACACTCTAATTTAGACAATCATAGAATCACCACGGTTGGAAAAGACCTTCAAGATCATCTTGTCCAGCTGTCCACCTACTACCAATATTTCGCACTAAACCGTGTCCCTTAGAACAGCATCTAAATGTTTCTTGAACAGCTCCAGGGACAGTGACTCCACCACCTCCCTGGGCAGCCCATTCCAGTGCCTGACCATTCTTTCAGAGAAGTTGTTTTTCCTGATATCCAACCTGAATCTCCCACGGTGCAACTTGAGGCCATTCCCTCTAGTCCTATTACTAGTTACACGGGAAAAGAGGCTGATTCTCCCCTCACCACAACCTACTTTCAGGTAGTTGTAGAGAGTGATAAGGTCTCCCTTGAGGTTATCTATCCTAGGTATCTAATTTGGATGCAATTCGGAAGACCAAAGTCAGGAATCTAAAATCTCTACACTTGTAATGATGAGAGGAAAGAAGCTATTGGAAATGCCAGAGACGAGAGATAGCAGACACAACTTACAGCAGTTTTGAATAGTTGGTCTGAATCTCATCTTCCTGAAGAGAAGAGGAAAGTTTTCTTGTTTGGGGCTGTTTTCAGAGAACAGGCTTTTCTCTCTGGGGATTGTTTGGAGAAGATGGACTGAGAGGGCATATAATGCATGAGTTTAAAGGCAAGTAAATGTGTCTTTTGTTGGTTTAATTGCTTTTTTTGTGTTGATTATTTTTCAAGAATAAATATATGGGGTTTTTTTTTGGAACAAGTTGTTTTGAGTCAGTTCCATGAGTCATTGGACCAATTTCTAGTTTTTTTTTTCTCTTGTTTTGATTTGGTTTTGTTTTGTTTTGACATGCTGAAAGTCACTGGTTCTGTCATAGTAACACAGCTGCTGCCCAAAGCCTGTGTCTGATTGGATGGGGTGGTTTGTCTAGAGTCAAGGCAGTACATGTGTTGCTCAGTCTGTAAAGGCCGTAACACCTTTGTAGCAACTGATCTGTTACTGAAATGGATAATTAATGCGGCTTTAATAGTTTTCAGAATAAGACAATCACTTTCCATTAGTATTTTTAATTCTGTCCTAGAAACTTCATGTGGCCAAGTGGCTAAATTAGCTTTGACCCGCATCATTCTTGCCCTCAGTGATGACAGTCTTATCAGCATGACTAACTCATTTGTACCCATAGTGACTGTAAGAAAGGTGATTGATATAAAGCTCACATGGACCATCCATACCACATTTGAATGAGATGTTTTAAAAGGTTTGGTTTTGAGTTGACAATAAGCTATGTGAAATCCTAGACTATGGGCCATGTGATATAAGTATAGGTAGGTGCATATCAACTAACCTGGGATGAAATCTTTATTTTCTCATATCAATCTGAATTGATATTGCTGATATTGGAACCAAGATTTCATTTCTCATGTTGAGGTAATTAAAATCAAAGAGTACTGAAACACAAGCTTTACCTTTCACGGTTTCCCTATGCAAATTGTAAGATACAGAGACCGTGCTTCCACATCAGTGCATGATATTAGAACTCAAAAGGGCAGTCTTTGAGACATATTTAAGTTAAAACTGAATACAGATGTTAACTTGCCTTGATGCAAAAGTGGATATTATGTAAGCAGATGTGGATAAAAGGTAATACTACTTACTTTAAAATAATCATTTTAGCTCCTGGAGTTTTAATAATATCAGATACCCCAACAATTATTCTTTACAAAAAATTCTTTACAAGGAGAGTGGTTAGGCCCTGGAACGGGCTGCCCAGGGAGGTTGTGGATGCCCCGTCCTTGGACGTGTTTAAGGCCAGGTTGGACGGGGTCCTGGGCAACCTGATCTGAATGTGTATGTTTGGTGGCCCTGCTAGGCAGGGGGGTTGGAGCTACATGATCCTTGAGGTCCCTTCCAACCCGGGTGATTCTGTGATTCTGTGAACAATTGATTTCTAGAACTTCCAAAAAAAAAGTAGTCTTCAAAAATATTCAGTCAATCTATTCAACATTTATGACATTTTTCTATAGGTAAAATTTTTTAATAATGGGAGCTCTGCAAGTCTTTATATTAAATTTTGTCCATTTGTTTGCGACAGTCATTTTAAAGGTTTCCTCTCTTTTAATAATGTACAGTTGATCTTGTCTAAAGGAATATGATTCATGACTTGTGAAGACACTAAGGGACATAGGTTCCTGGAAAAACTGGATAGGTTTTCCTGCTTCTCACAGTTGTGAGTGGATAATGGCTATTTAGATCCTGTTATGTCTGTGGTTGCTAGCATAAATAATCTTTGTTTCAAAGAAATGAAATTCACATTACACTTTCAATTGTAGAAAGCCCAATGTACAAGCTGTATTTTTTAGAGGTGTAGCTTCTGTTATACATACGTTGTTGTTTTTATAGACAACAGTATTCTCTCTGACATTTGTAAGATATTGTCTGTAAAGCACATGTCATCAGATCATCAGCATCATATGTTAACTTCCCCAGAGGAAATGGCATACCCATCCAAATGCCAGCAACCACTCCCATTTAAAAAAAAAAAATAATAATGAGAACAAGAATTGCCATGACAAATTTTATTCCTGGGACAAGTTCTGAATATAAGAATCAGATTTCAAAGGACTTTCAAAGTCAAAGCTGCTAAATTGGTGAATACACCAAGTATCATGCATTTGTCACAGAAACTTTTAACAGCTCTTGATCCTACACATATTCCAAGAGAAGGAGTTTAGTTCTGGAGGTCTCCAAGTGGATTTACTATTTTTCAGTTCTTGTCAAGAACTTGAAGCTTTGTGACAATTTTTTCCCATGAAATTAGCAGGTTTTCATTCCCTTTGTAATCAAAGGAAGGAAGATGGCACTTCTATGCCACAGCTTCTCTTGCTGTAGGGTAAATGACTAAATTAGGTTAAATGAACTGTTAACAAAATGTGCAGTTTTCTCTATTGATACTGAAGGAAGTCTAGACATTAAGATACAGATGTCTGCATTAGTCACATCTAAAAGTAGGGGAGACATTACTATTCCCCCACGGCTGTGACCTTAGCTTTTGCTGCCCCAGGGGCCAGAAAATAGCCTCATGATTTTGGGCTGAAATCTGATCCTGCTGAAACCCAGGTGGACCTTAGTCACTGAGTTAAAAGATCCTGAATTCATTTTCTTACATCAAGACAGTGATGCGCCTCTGTTGATGATTCGTCACATCTGTGGTGATGGTGCTGTTTGGAAATCCAGGAATACTTTTCCCTTCCAATTGTCACAGTAAATAGCTATTATAATTATCACCTATAATTTGTTTTGTTTGTTGTTTTTTTTTTTGCCTCCACAGTGAAATTGTTGCTGTAGTTGCTATATTTAATACATTTGCTGATAATGTAGCTTTTCTCCCACATGTTGGGCCCATTTTTATTGGAATTTTATTTTAGCAGACTAAGTGAGCAGAACCATTACTTACTCTTGTCATATCCCATTTCCACTACATCGTTTCACTTCAGCCACCACAGATTTTATACCCATATTGTATGAACAGTCTATCAAGTAGTTTATCCTTTTCTTGAGCGATCAGGAGCCCAGAAAAAGCCAGCACTGCTCTGACGTGTCGCTTTCAGACGTCCTTTCTGAAATGGCTTACCATGTGTGTCAGATAGAGATCAGTTTTCAGTAGTGATATGCATTTTAATTCATTTTTTTTCAGTTTTATAAAACACACATCTGTTCAAAAGGAAACACATTAGACATCCCTCCTAGCGTTAGACGTATTGATTGAAAATTGTTCTGAGTTGGCTTAAGTGTCAGTAATCCTGACAAGTTTTCCAAGAACTGATAAAATGAGTCCTTGCACTGACGAAATTTTATGTGAATAGATGATGCTTTTAACATGAAGATAACTGCAAGCTATGTCTGAACAAAGGTTATTTCATGTAGGGATTTTGAGTTTATTTGGCTATTTGAACTACCTGAGAATTAGCCTTCTGACCTATGCTGACTGTCTGAAGGTGCCATAAGTTGGGTCGAATGTCAGAACTTGCCTCTTTTCTGTGTCCTCTTCTCCCTCTAAGAAAGGGAGTGAGAACACTTGTGTGTACAAGTAGTTATGTGTTGAGTGGTGATGCTTGTGAATAAGTGAGGTCATTTTTGCTAATGCTGTGTGTGAGGATGGGCATACAAAACTGTGTAGATCTGCTCCAACATAAACACAGCATCTGCCCACAGCTGGCTGTGGCGATAGCCTCGTGCTTGCTTAGCAGATAGATTCTCCATTTAGCAGCAACTCCCAGAGTAGCTTCCAGATAAAGCTGCAGTAAGTTTGCAAATATTTAGGTATGTCTGTATTATAGCTTTTTGGTATGTACCAAATCCCATGTTCCAAAACCAGTGCTCTGCTGCTTGGTTTTACAACATTTGAGTGCATTATTTTTCACCTGTGAACTTGGAGTGATAAAGAGAGTTTGTTTCAAAGTGTGCGGCAGTGGTGTAGGCTGCCAAATTAAAACAAGAATTCATAAAGAGCTGCAAAATAAGCTTAAAAGAGCATAAAGAAAATGAGCAGGTAACAAAAATGCTTCTCAGCTTAGTATTTCTTTAATTTCACGTAAATTTCACTAAGTAAATACGGCTTAAAAGTGAATAAAATTTTATTTCACTTTAACAAGAGAATATAAAAGTTAAAAAGGTCACTGTAGTAATAGACTAATCTCAATTACCAGGGCAGCCGGTGAAACCCACAACTCCCACCTAATCTCATTCGGTGCACACGCAGTGCACCGTGTGATTTCCAACACGGCTAAATGAAATTATAAAGCAGTGTTAAATTTATTAATCATTTAATTAGCTAAATGTTCCTGCAACTACTCCTGAGATGAATGGCATGTCATTTTCTAATGCAATTTGCCTCTCAGCCAGGCAGGGTCAGGAGGGAAGCTACTGGCATCTTAAATGATCTTTTTTATATTGCACCTTCTATTAGGGGACAGTGTGATATCGCTGATTATATTTGAGTCTTGTACACAAGGCCAGGGAGCGTTCTTGTTATAATAACAGGTTATATTTAAACCAAAATAAAAATGGTGAGATCTGAGGAGTGAACAATTAACCCATCTGTGACTGTATTTCTCACTGTGTCTCTGCAAGGCAAATCTTTGTCATCTTTAACAAACCAGTGAACACTGTGGGAAGCCACACCAGCAGGTATTAAAGCAATGCTCAATCTAGTTATATTTTTTTTTAATTTACACAGAGAGGAATTTGTGGACTGAAAAGTCTCCCAGTGCCAGGTTAGTGTAAGCTTTCTCGTTGACTCAGAATTTATTTGCCACTTCCCTTGTTTTTTTCCTTAGAATCGTGGCTTTTCTGTTCTGTACATTCAGCAATTGTTCATTTACGTACAACATTTGTTTGCTCAGCCAGGATGTTTGGTGTGTGCATGTGGCAGAATAGGATATTTATATAATATGTACGTGTTTTGCTCTGTAAGTACTGACAAGTGGGATTCAGCAAGTCTGTACTGAATCTTAGCATTACTCTTGTTGGAACGGACCCATAAGGGGTATCGTTGTCCCTGGACTGTCATTGTCCTAAGAACACTGTGTCATACCCCAGGAGGTGAACTGTGCTGCCCAAACTGAAGTGTTCATCAGAAAGCTTTGGGAGTAATGTGCTTGTGTGAAGCTGAAGCTATATGGCAAAAAGTATTGAAGACGAAGATGTTTTAAAGTGCTTGTTTCCCTAGGCTCATGACAGATATAAACACACTTTCTTTATGTATTAGGGTTTTACTTTCTATTCCTGTTGTGTGGTTGCCATATAGTGTCTATGGTGAATTCCAGGCCAATGAGAAGATGCATTCAACTCTTTACACTCTGAGATATGCAGACAGTGTGTCAAAATATTTGCCTCTATCAAAGTTAAATTGCACAGAAAAATATGAAGTGAAAGGACCTAAAGCAGGAAACAGTGGGAGATAATCTTGGCCCAAGTTGTACGAAAAGAGCGGCAGTTGTTAATATTTATAGCCCAGAAACATGCATAGGCCTCTTGGAAGTCAGTTCCTGTTGGCTGTGTGCTTCATGTACAGTCAATAAATTGCTGTCCAAGGCCCAGATTCCCACTACTTGAGGCATGTGTGATAGGAGGTCAGTACTTCCAAAGGGTCAATCAGCCATCAGCATTTACTCAAAGGCTGCTGTGTAGGTACCTGGTGTTGAGCGGGGTGAACCCTTCTGTGTGCTGGTAGCTGTGTTAGCTGGATAGGAGGCAAACAAACGAATCAGAAGGAAATGCTGATAGAAAGCACCTCACTTGTGGTGACCTCTCATTGAAAACAGCCAGAAAGTGAGCTGTTTCCTCTTCATCTTTAGATATGAAGTCTCCTAGCTTCCTAGATATGAAGTCTCCTAACCCTGCAAATCTGGGAAAACGGTGAAGCAGGAGTGAACTTTTACCCTTTTTTATGCATTGTGTTCTTTCTGTAGTTCATACCCATTTATTTGTGCCTTGTTTGTGAGATGCAGAGTGCACCCCTGTGCAGGGACAGTGCAAAAGACCAAATGTTGAGTCCTGACTTGGGCAGGATGTGCTGGATTGCTGCTGAACACAGCATTTCCCCTGGTACCGCACACCTGTTCTTCATTAGCACTAATGAACCCAGAAAATAAAACGTTTTGTACTAGTGAGTCATATTATTCTCCCTTGGCTTGGACTTCACTGTGGATCAAATTTTTTTTTTTTTTTTTGCAAAAGTTTGTATTTTTCTGTGTCAGGCACTGGCTCGCTCACTGCTTTGGGACACTCAGCACCTATGGGATGGGATCCCATTAACTCCTTTCTCATGAGCAAATATGGGTCTTCCCTAAGAACTTCATTTCCCAGCCTGTACACAGTGAATGTGTTTTTTGCTTCCCCATTTCTCAGAGATGTACAGTCATACTTGGGAAAATGTTGTGTAGCTAAATCTCTGGTGTTCATATAGCACGCGGGAACCCAGGGTGAAATATGGTGTGTAAGCCAAAGTTATTACTAACATTGTTACTGTACCTTGGAAATTAGATGTGTAGTCACAGAGAAACAAGAAGATTTGGAATAAATGTTGGTTAGCTTTTGCTTGTTTTTGTTTTTTTCTTTCCTTCTCTCTTCTTCCTTCTTTCTCATCCTTTTATCTTTAGGTCAAGGATGCTCATGTATTTTTTGGATCTGTATGATAAAATTGTGTCTATTTTTCTCCCTGTTGCACAGTGAAAAAAGAAAAAGTTTAAAGGCTGCAAATCTGAAGGCTTAGCTGAGGAATGCCCATGTTTTAAAATAGGCACTGCAAGGTTTCTTATGGCCAGCAGCACTGTGTAACACGAACTTGTTTCACATGCACATCAATACATTATGTTCATGTGCACAGCTCAGTATGCACACACAGCAGCTTTTCATTCAAGTACCTCAGAAGCACATGTGAAGAAGATCAATGTGAAAGCATATAAGATCAATACGTCATATGCATTATGGTATGTGTACATTGTGTGTCATGGACTGCACGGTTATAAGGAGTTACTGTAGCTCTGTTATCTAAATGTTTGGCAAAAGGTTTAACTGGATACTTCGCTCATCACTAAATCCAAAGCAATATTCCTCTACTTGTCTCAGTTTGGTGTGGATAAATACAAGCTACTGTGCTTTCATACGTTTGGTTGCTGTTCACATTTTTTTAACATGTAAAATATTTCTGGTTAACCAGTTAAAACGGTGAGATGAACATGATTGCTTTTAGATTGCCGCTATAACATGGAGTGAATTTTATAATAAGAAGCCATTTTTTTTCTCCTGACGAGCTGCCCTTGTGGCTGCCTGCCTGACTTTGAGGTCCTCATTATTGTGGGTTTAAATGAAGGATGTTCATTCCAGTAGGGCGGGGGAGGCCAATAGACATCGGGGCCGTTATCTGGTCCTTCTATCAGGCCAAGTGACAGGCTTCTCAGGGAAGAATGCAAAGCTCATGGTGGAGACCTCAGCCTGACACAGAAGGTGACTCCCCTGACTCTAACCTTGAAAGGAAAAAGTTCCCACTTTATTAAAATGAATTTCGAAAGGGCCGCTCTGACAGCTGCATAATTAAATATTGGAGTGTCAGCGATAATTTATTCTGCTCGCATTTGGTGGTCAGAGCCTGCTCGCTGTAGGGTCAGCAGGCACGGTGACAGAGCCAAGGATACGGGGGATTACGGGGCCTCTGAGCCACACGAGGGAAACAAGAGGCTGTAATTTTTGTTTAAATAGTAAATACAGAACGGCAAGAAAACAAGCAGGCTACGAACAGCCACCTGGTTCCGAGTGTTGGGTATCCTGCCCAAAGTTGTGCCTTTGCCTGCAGCTCAAGGCACTGCGGCGTTCTCATGCGTTTCGCTCTAGCACCGCTTTCTGCTTTCCTCCCTTCCATTCCCCATAGTAACAATCCCAGCAACAGTTAGTGGGATCTGCTTCCTCACTCACACAAGCGTTTTTCTGCAAAATGATGTAAATGGCCATGAGTGTGCATCGAGATGCAAAGTGCAGAGTGGTTCAGACCGACCCTGTTAGCATTCAGAGTGAAATACTGGGAGTATTCCTCTTGGAGGGCAGCGGCTGCTGGAAATCAACATCCAACAAGCGCTTTTCTCCAAATGAGTTCAGATGAAATGGCTCGGTGCCCTCCTGCCCAGCCATAAAGCAGCAGAGGTCACCCAGGGAGCAGGGCTCTGCTCTGATGGGCAGCTCCTTTGGAAGCGCTCGTTGGGAGAAGGCTGTCGCTTTTCACTCTCAGATTGCGGGTAATTGAAGCTGACGTACCAAAAATATACCCTTTTTGCACACACCGGTCTTTCAGCAAAAGCACATCACTCACACAAACAAAATAATTTGCCAAGACATCTTGTTTTTCTCTTTCTTGCCCCAGCTATGAAACACCTATTTTCCAGTTTTCTTTGGAGCTGCTTGAGTGGATGTGTAACTGGAGCCCAGGTTTACCAGTTCTCATCTTAATGTCATGTAGCTTTTAGCAGCTTTTACAGGAGGATTTACAGAATTCCTTTAGCACCTTTGTAGCTTTTGAATGCAAAGCTGACCTTATTACGAAGGATGAATGCTGAGTTTGTGGCTCAGGCGCTGGATGCAGACCCAGAGCCCTACACTTATTTTCCTAAGCCACCTTTATAGCTATAAGGCTGCTCGTCCTTCTGTGACTCAGTTCAGCATCTGTAAAATGGGAGTAGCAGTGTGTTCCATGGGATTGCTATGAGAATAAATACTGCAGTGTTTACGCTTGGTTTTTATCTTGCTGGGTATAAAAGAAAATCCCTACTTGTGTTTCTGCCTTTTTGTTTGAAGAAAAACCATAAAAAAATCTTTGGCTGCTCGATGTCAAGGCACAGACTCTTAAAATGACACTTGAGCATCTTTAATGTAATTCCTTTGGAGTCCAGACAGGCGTGTTTCCGCTGCTTAGATCTTCGTAACTGTCCGTGCTCCTCTAGTGCAGCGGGGAATGTTCTTTCTCCACACGGGGAGGATGTTTGGGTTGTATGACATTTTGCTCCTATTAAGTAGGCATGTTCAAATATGTTCTGAAGTGGTTTATGGAAAATGCAATGGTGTGGTTGTAGGGAGAGAGAGAGAGCACTCGAAGTCTGTATTTAGAAGTAGCAAATATCCACGCTGGCATGGAAGCGTGCACTCAGGATCATGCGTCTGGTATGAGATTTCTGGTGGCTTTTGGTTGTCTTTGATTATTTTGCAAGACTGACATTTCTAACTGCAATAGCGGATGCAGTACAAGCTTAGATTTACACACAGACAGTTTTGTAAAATCAGATTTTTACTACTTATTTATTTATGTACTTATATTTGGAGTGAGATGCTGGTGGGCACACTTTCGGGGCTGGGGTCATGGGGCTGTGCCCACTTGTGACACGGGGACATGGAGCAGCCCAAGTTGCGTGACAGCTGTGCTGGGGATCTGTCACTGTCAGTCAAGTCAGACTGCGAGCTGGGCTGTGGTTTAAAAATGATAACCAAGCTTCATAAATCAGAATGCTACCGCCGCAGTCAAACTTCCTTGGAAAGTCTTTGAATTTGGGTAGCGCATACTAATAATTACTGCCAGTGCCGAAGCTGTGCAGGGCCTTGCTTGGGTTTCGGTACCCAGCAGCATTGACTAACACAGCTGGCCCTCTGAGAAGAGGAAGACTGGGTGATTACAAGCTCACCTGCTAATTTCTGGCTTTTGAGATTATGAATTTATGGGGCTCACAGTGCAGGTTGCATTAGGCTGTGGCACGGAGCCTACGGTGAGGGGTGCAACCTGGGCAGTGCTGGAGCTGGTGGCAAAGCTCCATCAGTCTGACAGGGTGAGGATTTCATCCAGAGTTCACGGTGCAATAATTAGTTCAGCGTAGGAAAACACAGGCCAGTCCTTGCCCAAGCCCTGCTAGTCGCTTGCAAGCTTCTACAAACAGCTCAAGGTTTGGCTTGAGTTGGTTTTATTTCGAGTTATAAGCTTTCCACAGCAAAACTTTATAATGAAAGCACATTATTACTTGAACACCCTGCATATTGCTTTGGGTATGGGAAATATCATCTAGATCTACCAACCTTCAAAACAAGAGGAATGTTAGGGAAAGCATGCTGTTAAGTATGGTACCTGCGAATGAATATCTCAGGCTGTTCCAGCATTATTTGTCCAGCCCTGATTTAGCACTGTGTGGCACAGAGGCAGGCTCACACAATGTCCAGGGATTTCTGTGGGACTCTGAATGCCAACAGTAATCTGTCTTCATGCTATATGATTCCAGATCAGGTCATTAGTTTATACTTAGGATTAAATATTCAGTTTGATTTCAGCTCTGTGAAAGGAGAGCCGAATACATAATACCTGATTTTGGAGCTGTATATTGTAGCAAGTTTTTTAAACATTTAAAAGCTGAAAAAGGAAAAAATAAACAACAACAACAAAAAAATCACTTTTACCCCTAAGCCCTGAAATGTTTTTTTTTTGGGGGGGGGGGGAAAAATTACTAAAATTACAGTTATCCATATGTCTTGGATTATTTTCTGACCCTACTTCTCATCCTATTTCACCTTGGTATTTAAATAAATGAGAAAAAAAAAAAAGTTTTTAGTTTCTAAGAGAAAATACAGAATTCTTTCCTAAGCTCCTCCTTGCGCCGTCACAGAGTTCCTCAGGAAAAGGAGTATGATGATATCCTGATAGCTATGGAACCAGAGGAGTGCTGATTTTTACACTGTAGGGAAATAGGGTCTGAACTGTAGGTCAGCATGGAAATTTTTAGCTGAATATCTGTGTGTGGTTTCATAATACAGCAGTGTCTGTTTTGCACACACACTGTCTGAACTGAGTAATTTCAATTTAATTGAATCTTTTATGTAGGCATTTTCCTTCTGGGGAACCTTGACCAGTTATTTGTTTGTGAAACCTGTAATAAAATAGCAAGACAGCTGGTCAGGGGAAGAAGCAAAGGGGCAATATTTAAATTGCGCTGACTTTGAAGACATTGCTTTTGGACCTCACCTTGGTTTCTTGTGTTTGTTTTTTTAATAAAAAAAAAAAACCATATTTTCTGATGTTTAGTATTTAAAGATTGCTCACAGAGCTTCCATATCTTCCTTTCTGCGAGTACTCTTTTCTCAAAGCACATACTCTGTGGATGCCTAATAGATAATTTATATCACAACCAGGTTACCAGCAGGGGCATGAATACCAAGTACTGCTATTAGAATTTTGTTTCCTTAGTTTCTTTGTCTAATTGTTTGGTGGTGGTGGGCTTGCATTTGTTTTCTTGTTACTGTTGTTCTTGTCTTTTTCTTCACCTCTAAAGTTAAGCTGCTTAAAATATCTTTAAATAATTACAGATGGGCTAATGAAAGAAAGGCAGTCAGAGCTCTTGAGCATTCAGGACTTTGGCTGAATCAGTTTCTGAACAAATAGAGCCCCCAGTCTGTGGGTCTAACCTTTACTTTTGTTAAAGCCTTACTGCAGGGCTGAGACGTGATGGATTTAACAGCAGTGCCAGGATGGTGTGGTTGGATGTGTTGGCATTTAGATAAATGAAGGTTCCTTTGATGAGTTTAATTCATTGACGTGTATCCTCTGCTTTGAAACTAAAGCTTCCATTATTCAAGTTTTCTTAAAAATATATGTTTAATTTGCCTAATTGGTCAAGAAACCTTGCACAGCAATAGGTTTGTAGCAGCAAATGTCAGTGCTGAGCTGTCTGGGACAGGAGCTGAGCCCTGCTGCTGGGGGTGCATCGCCCTGGCAGGGAGAGCAGGGCTGCAGGGCTCACCCTGAGCAAATTACTGCCCTCACTGCATCCCCTGCAAGATAGCAGGGTTATAACTCAGTCTAAGCACCGTTCACTCTTCTATTACCTTCATAACCAAGGTCATACTAATCAACTCAATTACCAGTCCACTTGGACATTTTCATAATGTTTTCTGCTAGTTGCTCTCCTGTGAAAATCTCTCGGTCTAAGCAAATTAATGCCATTTCTATAACTATCTACATTTCAGGTACAGTGATCATCTTTCAAAAGACTGCATCATGGCAACAAATAGTAGCTTTAAATACAAGCCAAGTGGCCGAACAACTGGGAGGTGAAGCTGTATTTCTATCTTGACCTCCTCTATTGTGAAACTGAGTTTAAACATACCTTGAAAAGGACTCGCATGTCAGAAATCAAGGATAAACTACATTAGTATAACTGTTAAGAATCTGATTTCCATTCACACAGGAACGCGTATCACGAAATCTGATCTTATATGTTTGCCTAATTTTTGGAAAATGTCACATCCAGTGTTTCAAATGCCAAGGTGATTTCAGACTGTTTCTCTGAATGTTTTCTAAATGTCTCCTTTCTTGTTACGTTTCTCTGAATTCTGTTATTAATTTTTCTTCCTCTACAAGATTTTAATGAAAGTATGAACTCCTAAGTATTTGGAAATTCCTAATATTTGCACTGCAGCATCTTCTACGTCTTCCCCAAAATATTTGTCCATCATCAGGCAGCTTATTATCCAAAACAATCGGAAAGCACTATTTTTTTGTTAATTACTGTCTATTTTTAAGTGCTAAATTCTTTCCTTAGGCAGCGTCTCCCACCAGATAGATTCATCTGGGCTCTCTTCAGGGCTGCAGTGCTCAGTGCAATAAACAAGGTATTGCTAATTCCTATTGAGGCACAGCTTCGAAGTCTCACTCTTCTGTGGTTCCTTTGGGCACAGATGCTTTGTTTCCCTAAGTTTCCTGTAACCCCTCGCAAAACCACTTTCAGCTGACTTGAGATCCTGTTAACTTATTTTAAAATAAGTTCCATGAGTTTACAGTGGCTGTTATTCCTAGCTGTGCCCTCTTGCTTTCAGGAACTCAGAAGTTCCCACTATCCCATCTCTTGATGCATCCTTGAGTAAGAGAAGTGGTAAACATGGACAAGGCTGATGGCCCTGACCGTGCATTACAGTGGGTCTTGTCCACCCTTGTCGAGCAAAACCCATTTCACTGTTATGAAATGGATTGGCTTTTTCATGCACTCTGGAAGTTCAAGGAAACAAACTGACTTTGCTCTACTCCAAAACCTAAAAATGCACAATTGTAACTGGCAGTTGTCACCTCTATGAAACGAGACTTGCATTAAAAATTAAAGTGTTTAAAGTTGGCATTTCTCAGCCCATAGCTGAAAGCAGCCCTTCTGCATACACATGACAAAATGCATAATTTTCATAATAAGGGCAAGGTAAGAGACTGGCAGACAGTTTGTGTCGTGCTGCTAGCCTGGTTGAACATCCAGCAGAATTTTAGCTAGCTGAAATTTGAACGTGTCCCGTGCTCTCAGCTGTCAGGCTCAATGGCTGCTAGAATACCGCAGCAGCTTGAAAATAGATCCGAAGTAAATGCACTTCTATTCTGTATTTATATTTTTGCTGTTAGCATTTAGCAAAATAGCTGCTTCCAGGAAAATGGAAAATGTCTCTCCTGGAGAGCAGCATGGAGTTAAAGGTGCTGTTATGAAACAGTAGAGACGTGAGTGGTGAGGTGCTGGGATGCACTGGAACATCTCCTTGGAGATGTTAAAGAGCCATGTAGATGTGGTACTAAAGGACATGATTTAGTGGGGAAATACTGGCCATAGGTGGATGGTTGGACTGGATAACCTTGGGCACCATTTCCAATCTTGGTGATTCTATGAAACTGCAGATGCCTGAGCTTATCAGTGCTCCTCTGAACACACCCAACACTTAGTACCTGACTCTAGGTACAGGAAGGCTTATTAGACGCCTTCAGAAGGGGCTGTTGTATATTGAATTCCTTTTTCAAATCAGCAGTGCATTTGCCACCCCTTGTTCTTCATAAATGTTCAGTATGCTTTCCTGCCTTACTCTTTTTGTCCCTATTCAGCAGCATCCATGTTGTAATTCAAATGTAAACTTTCATTACAATCTGTGCCCCAAAGGATATGTTCACTGTTGTTAATCATGCAGAAGATTTTCATTTATGCTCCATCCAACACCTAGCACTCTTGCCACTGAGAGCCCATTTCTGTCCCCTTACTCAAACTGCTGGTTGTTCTTTATTTAATATTACTAATACTCCTCCAGCTTTTCTAATTATTTTGATGAAGTTGACCAGAAGTCATTTTACTTTTATAGTCGTTACACTGATATATAATTCTCTTTTATCGATCAGCCCTCAATGTATGACTATAATCATATTGAGCGCAATAAGCAGTATTACTGGGGATTCTGGTTCTTCATCCTGTTTTGTTTGAAGTCTCAACTGTAGGGCCAATTTTCACATTCCTTAAAGAAAGAATTGCTAAAATAAATTCAATCGCAGAAGCTTTTAAAATTCGAAATCCCAGGAAGCTAATTAGCATTTCCTTTTAAGACTGCTTCCTGCTTTTTTATGTACATATAGATTTGGACCTCAGATGGGTTTGGCAACTTTCCAACATCAAGATCAGGTGATTTAAAAAAAATATATATATATATTTTTTTTTTTCCTCTGCGGAACATCAAGCTTTTGCAAAGTATCACAGCAATAAAAGAAACAGCCCCAAGGCTCACTGCTTTTCCTTTTTTTTTTTTTTTTTTTTTTGCCCCAGTACAAAGTGATTGTGAATTTGTTGCCTTCAAATTTGGGTTGTGTTTGTGGTACATTGTAAATAATGGCTTCGTACCACCAAAAATACGATGTTATTCTCACAGAATCAAGATTGTGAGGGATTGGAAGGGACCTCAGAAGATCTCGTTGTGCAATGTTCCTGTGTTTTCCATTGATAAAGGCAGCGTTTCAAAATGAAATGCCTGTATACTTTCATAGTCCATGTATACTGTAGTGCACCAGGTTGCTCATTTGTTCGTGGACCGTGTGGTATACATTTCGATTCTGCACAACGCTTACAGCATAAAATGCTGCACACAACAGCTCTGTGACTAAACCTGCCTACTAGCAGTATGACCTCTATCCTTGCATATCACATATGCACTTCATAACCATACAAAGGTGCCAAGTGAAAGAGATTTCACTTACATAAATAATGAGAGATCCACATGTTTCGTTTCCAAATCTATATCCAGACAAAGACTTAGGTGGAACATGGATACCAGAGTGTTTTACTATGGCACACTCATGGTGTAAGGTCAGCGCACAAAGAGGTTTTTGCTTCCTTTATGGTGTGCTCCCCATTATGCTCTGTGTCAAACTTTTGTACCTATGTGCATGTTTTTATTTTTGAAGGAAGGACAGAGGCCCATGAGTTGATGGTGAGCAGTGGGTGGATAAGGGAGTAATGATGCAGGTTTTAATAAAGAGACTCTTCCGGCAAGGGAGGAGGGTGGAAGATTGTGTCTTTAATAAAAGAGGGAAAAAAGTCTGTCAACATCCATAAAATGAAATACAATAAAGTTTAGAAGTTCAGTTTGTATGCTTAAGATGCTTCCAAAAAGAAACATCTGGCTTTTTGTATTCTGTGAAGACCTCTGCCTTTGCATGGAGGGGGACTTCGTTTCCTGGGGTCCCTGCAGTGCCTCTGTGGGACAAGAGGGAAAAAAGCCCATTGGAGTCCAGAGATTAAACACGATAAACTCCCAGTACCAGCAGCCAGGCAAAGCGCCCATGTTACACAGGATTTACAAGTATCTTATAACTGTGTCTATGGCAGGGTGCTGTTAAGTATCTGTGTCATTAAGGAATCATTTTAAGCTGGCTAGATTTTTGAGATATTTTGACATTGTAGGTATTCAGGTACTGGCGGGGAAGTAGCTGAGGTTGTTGTGTTGAGGTGCACTTTCCATTTGCTTCTCTGGTCTACATCATTAGTTAGATGAGTATTTATAAACTTGTGCTCAGCAACTGTGGTACTTCTTTGAGATAAAAAACGTGATTCTGGGCACTTTCTTCACTTCTCATTCTTGCTGAAGGTGAGTCAAGAGAGTAACATTTGAGGTATCAATTGCAGTGCCAAATTTACTGGTGTGTCCATGAGCTGTAATCAGAGGAATTTCTGTGGTGATTTATACATGCGATATTGGACGATTAAACTGTGAAGAGGAATTATTTCAATGATTTAAGGATTTTTAATCTCAATCTATTTTCTCTTCAATAGCAACCTCATCTCTGTATGGACTCACCATGCAGATCAAGCTTGCACCTGACTTGGAACACTGTAGGAATGAAATGCACAATTATGTTTTTTACCTTCTTGTCCCTTACACCCATTTCTTTTCCTCTTATTTTTCTCTGACACTGGATTTTTACAGTATTTTTCACATTGGGTTAGAGAACTGCCTACTAGCCATGAATGGGTGGTACCTTTGGTAGTGCTTTGCAAATGCTTGCTTTGCATTTCAGATTGGGAAGAGGACTGACAATTCATTCTGCAACAAGTGCACTTTATCTGTAGTTTATCTTCATTGCATGACTGTCATTTCAAGTAAAGCATCATACCATCTTCTAACACTGCTTGCTTGGCAATAGGAAAAAAAAGACAGTTCTCAGAGAGTTTTTCATGCGCAGTATCTGCCTTTAGTACTCCTGGCTCGTGGAGCTGGGGTGGGTTGAGCCCATCCATAACTGCTGTTTGCTCTGTATAGGAGATTTTTAGGTGACACAATAATATTAGTTATGCATGAAGTGTTCGATTTCTGCTTAATTCTGGTAGGCTCGCAGTAGCAGAGTCCCTTTTTATCCTTCATTTGCCTCAGTGAGGGGAGTCACTGCGGTCATATGCAAATCTTGCCATAATTACCCACGACATACTCACTTCCACACTGGCTGAATGTACCAGAGCTTCCACTTCAGATCTGCTAGGAAACATCACCCATGAGCTTCTCCTTTATCTTTTGCACTTGTGTGTGTTTTCCAGTAGTGTGTCTGCACGCAGACATTCCTGACAGGTAATAAAGTCACTTAAATCTGCACTCATCCAAACTGGATGCCGTAAGTCAAAAGTTATGCTGTTTTAATGAGAACTTTGTAATTAGGTTGTTCATTTGCTAGGTGAAATTGTCATTAGTAGAGGAAGGTTCTATTAATTCACCTTTTTAAATAAAGAATGTAATTAATCACTAACATTCTTAGAGATACAGACCACGATTATTTCTGCTTTCTGCCTTGCAAACATCTTGTATCAAATTAGGTTTATCTGCCATCAAAAACTAAATACAATGAATAGATATATAATAAAATCTTTTAATTGTCTTAGCATATGTTGCTTTTATTAGGTGCGAATAATTGCATTCATGGGATCACCTACAAAGTCCTTTAGAATATAAAATTGAAATGGCTTCACACTGAGTGCACAAGTCCTTCTGAGCCGTGCCATTTTCCCCTTCACTGCCTCTTGTCCCCCTTTCGCTGTAAAGTTCACATTGAAGTGTGACAAGAGACACTTGACAACTGACACATGCTGGATCTTATCAGCAGTGAGTGCAGTCATGGGCCCTGACTGAAGAGCGATTGTCATTTCTACACCATTTATTCCTCTCCTAGCCTCATTGCTTGCTTCCTTTCTGAGGAAATTTTCCCTGTTAAAGTACTGTACTTGTCGTTCTTTTTTGGTGCGTGTCTCTGGTGTTTTTTTTCTGTTTTTTTTTTTTTTCTTTTTTTTTCCCCTACAGAAGGATTTTGTTATGCATTCATCCCATAGGCAAGCCTGTAACAGACTCCCTCTAACCTTTTAGTGTCAGGACTTCTCTAAGCTGATTCAGGCGAATAAAAGCATCCCAACAAAGCTTTGATGGTGTCATTACATCTTCCTTAAATCTCTTTCCTTGCTAACATCCAATAATTCTATTACCTCTAATCAATTCACGAGCTATTTTATTTGAAAGTAAGAGAAATCAACTTCAAACCATGCAGCTTCGGTTCACCCAGCAACCACACAAGCTGACGATATTTCTGCCATGGCTTCAATTGACTCTTAAGTGAGTTACAGGCTTTGGAGCAGTCTGAACCTTATCTGTGCTCTTCAGTCCAAGCCAATAAGCACAGAAAATGACCTGTTGTCACCTTCTGAAGTTCCTTCACTTCCACACCACGCTGTGTGTTGTTTTTGCAGTGCAGATAGCATGAGCACTTGATAATTTTGGAGTACTAAGGACCAGACATCAACTTACTCCAAGAGGTCTTACATGTGGCAGTATGTCCAACGTTTTTTTTCTTTGCTGCTGCAGCAGCACTCCATTCTGCAGCTCCTTTATGTTGCCTTTTTGGAATCGGGCATTTTGCTGCTATTGTTTTAACTTCCTATTGCGTTCACACGGGCTCATTCCCACCAGGGTGATTTCTGGATGTTGTCATTAACATAGCAGACATAGCTGAGCAGTCTCTCAGGCGATGTTCATGCCTTGTCGTCTGGCTGTGGCTGCCCAAGTTTCTTGCCCCTGGCTCACGTCAAGCCGCACGTCACAGTGACTCTGACAGAACTGCTGCCACCCTTGTCTGCATGATCAATCCCTAACACAGCTCTTGCAAAATAGGCCTGGTGTCTTCAGCAGCTTAAATAATAGGTCTCTGCTAAGGCAGTCTTTAACTGAAACAAGTCTGGAGTGATTAGGTGAGCAGCTGAAACTGCAGATAGCGGAAGGTGGTAACCTTGCAGACAGATAATGATGAGCAGCAAGACGTGGGGCTGCTGTGCTAACAGCCCTACCTGACATGGAAGCAGCCAATAAGAGATTCCTGAATGCACTTATGTGATCAGATTTAGCTGCCCAAAGTGATCTCAACCAGCCTATTTGTGAAATATACTCTTCTTAGCACTCAGTTCCATGGCAGCATGAAACTTAAACATCCGGTAGACATCAGAATGCCCAAGGAGGCTGACATTCAGCAGGTGGGTGACAACAGTCCCTCACCCCAAGCAAACTAGGATGCACTTAGGAGGATGTCCCATATATAACTTATTAATGGGAAAAGTCTTCCTTTTCAGAACTGGTTAATTTTTATCTGGGTCAAGGCTCTGTCATCTTTCCTACAAACTTTTAAAAAGTCTGCTGCTGTTGTCACGTTTCTTAATGAGAATCATACATCATTTCATCATACCTAGCTATCCACCCTTATCTCACACTGTACAAAAGGCAGAGGGGTACGCATCCTGTTTTCTCCCACGCTGTCATAGTTGTTAGTTTCGGAATAAGTTGAATTGAAGCCTCAAACTGGGGAGGCATTCATTGCAGTCCTCATGTTGGTAAGCATTTACTCATGCAAAGCCACTAGGATGACTCAGCTAAGCGTGGGCAGCAAACCAACACAAGCTAGGATTGCCTGTGCTGTATAACCAGCATCTATTGGTCTTGTTAAACCAAGGCCTGGACTGTTCGGAAGCACATGGGCTTTGTTTTCTGTGCTGGATTTCATATGATAAAATTCATGCATGTCTTTTCTGTAAAACTTTGCCAGTAGTATGAATTACAGAAGATTGTCAAAGCGTGGTTTAGCAGCGCTGCTTGTAATTTCAGTTGTCACAGGCAACATACCTTGTACAACAGGATTTCAGTGCCCTCCATTGCCAAGAGATAGTTCTGAGTATATGTGACATGTAAATGACACTGGTGTCACTGCACATAAGCCTGTGGTTACTCTCATATCTGTTCCCATACGTGCTGCCTCTGAGCCCACACATCAGGAGGCTCAATGCTGGTGCTTTGGTGTAGGGAGAGCTGCACAGCTGCGTTTGGGTGATGCTCACCCAGCCCTGCTGCTCCCTGCTCATTGGAGCACTCCGTGTGTGCCGCTGTCCTACTCTGGTTTGTTGTCTTTGAACACCTTTCTTGTAGGAAGGATGGGCTCCCTGATGGTGGTGACATTGGAAAATTTCCCTGGAAAAGATGAACTATAGAGTATCATAATATAATTCCACTTCATCAGTGGTGGGAGAAACATCAACATCTGTCATCTCAAAACTTTCTGAGTGAAGAATTTCTTAGGTTTCTTTAGATTAGATGTTCTAATCTAAATTTCCCCTCTTATAGTTTCAAGCCATTCCCCCTTGTTCTATCACTATTAGACCGTGTAAAAAGTTGGCCACCCTCCAGCTTGTAAGCTTGCTTCCCTTCAAGTGCTGGAAGGACGCAGTGAGGTCTCTCGGGCTGGAGCACCTCTCCTATGAAGAAAGGTTGAGGGAACTAGGCTTGTTTAGCTTGGAAAAGAGAAGGATCTGGGGAGACCTCATTGTGGCCTTCCAATACTTGAAGGGAGCATATAAACAGGAAGGGGAATGGCTGTTTACGAGGGTGGATAGTGATAGGACAAGGGGGAATGGTTTCAAACTGAAACAGGGAAGGTTTAGGTTAAATATTAGAAGGAAGTTTTTCACTCAGAGACTGGTGACACACTGGAACAGGTTGCCCAAGGAGGTTGTGGATACCCCATCCCTGGGGGCATTCAAGGCCAGGCTGGTCTGGTGGTTGGCGACCCTGCGCACAGCAGGGGGCTTGAAACGGTCATCATTGTGGTCCTTTTCAACCCAGCCCATTCTATCATTCGCCCTGAAGCCTTCTGTTCTCCAAGCTAAACAACCCCAGAATACTTTGAAAAAATCCAATCAACAACAAAACTTTTCCAATACATCAACATGTTAAAAAAAAAAAAAAAAATGTCCAGGAAAGTTGTTTAATGTCAACAAGTATAGAAATCTGACTGTTTCATTCATTCATTCATTCATCCTCAAAACCAGAGCTATCTATGGGCTGGAGTCGAAGAAGGATTTTCACGCTCTTTGGCCTCTCTGAGGTCAGCATCAGGTATAAAGTAGAAAGAAAATGCTTTTGATCATAAGACTTAAAAGTGCTATTCAACAGGATGAGGTGTATGCTAGCTAACGTGATGATTCTTTCATCAATTTGATTTCCAGAATCACTGCATTGGGAAGCAGGAATGTGGTTGATTTGGAATGGATGAACTAGAAGGAAAGAAGTTACAGACAAGGGAATGAATTGGAAGAGAAAGAGTAAAAATAAAGATGAAGGGGTTGCGAGAAATTGCTCTGTATTAGGACATAAGTTAGACATAGTTTATTTTGCTCCCTGCACAGTGCTGTTGCTTAAAGGAGGAGTTATTTGCTCTTCTTGGTCATTTTACCAAACGGAGAACTTGAAGTGTGGAAACAGCTCTTTGAGGAAGAAGTTGTCTTAACGCTTTCATTACTACTATCTGCGCCTGGCTTCAGCATTCCAGTTAAGACCCTGTGACTATTGTCAGGCTCCTGCTTTGCAAAGCCACAGACAACTGTCACACACACAGCCCAAAGCCATCAATACAACAGCAGTACTCCATTTTACCCGGGCTGTACAATGTTGCAAGAAGCCACATCATTTCTACATTAATTTTTTTTCTCTTTTCCTGTGTATTTTTCTCTTTCCGCCTCCTCAGTGGTGTTTGTTGAAGGCACCTCTGCACAAATTGCCTTTTTCTGTGCCTTTCCTGCCTGTGTATTGCAACTGGGCCCCCGCGACACACCAAGGGCTGCTGTGGAAGCCACTGAGATATAAACAGAGCCTCGGCCTTTGTTATCTGCACAAGAAGGAGGAAATGGAGAGTGGGGAGGGCTTTCGATTTTTATTAACTTGCAGCTGGAGCGGCTTCTAGCTGCAACAGCAGTCGGAAGGTATATATTTACCTTTAAGTGTCTCGCTTCATTTTGTGCGTTTGGATGAGCTCCCTTTTATGGCATGCAATTTCTTTCAGAGATTTCCAGAATTCCCTCTTCAAAGGACTCTTGCAAAGCAACAGAGCTATGCCAACTTAGCAAAGAAAATTACAAATTACTAATTTAAGTGCTTCTTAGAATCATTTTCTTTTTGTTTGGTATAATTTCCACACTTAGAAAATCAAACTTTCAGTTAAATGTTTATACAGTAATTCAGCCGGCTTAAGCCATCTGCTAGCATGGCATCTGCAGAATTGTTTTGATGCACACTCGGTATTGTTTCCTTCACACATCTTGTAGCCTTGTATTTTGGTTGCAAAGGGATCTTCTTTTTTTTTTTTTTTTTTTCCAGCACAAAAGAAGTGCTGTTTATATCCAGGGATCTAATTGCCAGCTTTATTTCCAAACTCTACTTCAAATCAACTTCTTATGTCTCTGAAAACCTTATTCTGATTGACATTTACTTTTCCAGACCTGTATTCAGTCTTATCTTGCTCTTTCATTATACTTTCTTTTATATCAGTATTCAAAAAAAAAAAAAAAAAAAAATCATTTTTGAAGAGTATAGGTGGGCTTGGAGCATTAGTATTCATACTTGCATGTTAACAACCATTATAACACGTACCAGAGGGAAAATATTATTTCTCGTAAATGCTCAATAATTATAGTCTTTATTGCATCAAAACCCATGTTTTGACAGATAGTGGAAAGCTTTCAAAGCTTGTGTGGGATGGATGACAGATAGCTGCAGGTGGAAAATATTTTTTTAGGTATTGGGTTTTCTATCACTGATACTGTAAATATTCTTCCAAAATAACATTAACCTTCCAAGCAGGGTTGGTCGCATTCAATGATAATACGTGTATTAGCAAAAGATGCCTGTGAAATAACTCTTAATGATTCAATCTAATTAATCTATGGTTGGGACATTAATGTCTCTTTTCATTAAGTTGGGAAGTATGAAAGACTAGAAAATTACTGCTGTGCTGGATTTAGTGCTTTAGGTATAATTTGAATGGATGTGCTAAATTCTTGGTTATAACTTGCACTAACACCTACTGTAAGAAAAATTAAGGAAAGCTTGTCTGCTGCTGCAGTTTACAAGAATACCTGAATGAACTTAAACCATTTGTAGCATTATCCCTGTGAATGGATTGTTTCATACAACTTATGACACGCTCTCCCATTATTTTTAACATGTATAGTATTTTGATTTATGCAAATACCAACACAGAAAATGAATTCAAAAGGGAATGTTGCATCTTTTTTTTAACTTCTAAATTAAAATACTTTTTCAGTATACGTCACCACAAGCTTAAGTGGTAGATGGATAAGTTGCACCACCCAGTTATAACCCTACTGCACATGAGGTCATCTGAACTTGCAGCTCTTTTGTTTGGAGTGTAGATGTCCTGAGCTAGTTTGTGCTATGGTCAACTGGACCTAAGAGCGTGATTTGTGCTGATAGCCTAACTCATGTGTTTAAGCATTTAATGAGCACCACAGCACAACCTCATTTAGACACTTGCTGGGTTTGTATTAAATGCCTGAGTCTTGGCAGATTCAAGTGTCTCTCAAGTATTAAGATGCCTCTATAACCTAATAGGATTTTAGGGCTTCAGTGAGTTTGAGAGTATTCCAGTTGTGTTTACTGGATCTTGACCACTATTGCTGTAATGTTGAGTCTACTTAAGTCAATTGCAACGCTCCCACTGACTTCAGTGAGATCAGACTTTCAAACTTCAAGAGAAAATGTGGTGGGGATTTAAGATTTCCTGTAAACTGCATTTAATATTGCATCTCAAGTGAGAAGACTACTTCTCTTATTTCAAGGTTGTGGGGCTGCTACAGCGTAGTTGACGGATTGACGTGGTAGCTTAGAAGTAGCTCTCAGCATCCATCTGGTAGGCCAGTGCAAGTTGAGCTTAAGTCCATTCAGAGTGATTAAACAAGGCAGGGGCAGCCTGTCTGACATCAAGCATTGCCACCTCTTATTTGCCCCTTACATCATACAGAAGTCACCAGAGAGCTATGTGGGCAAATATATTGTGTTCATGTTCCAGTGATGCTTAACTGATAATACTCCTGAAAAACAACAACAAATTAACTGTGTGCCTCTTGCAAGGGTGAGAATCTGACCAACTATATCCTTTTTGATTTTGAGATGGATCATCCCTAGCTGTAGACTAATGGAACGTTTCAGATGACCAGTAACATTCTGAAGAATGGACTGATTTTTGTATCTATTTTTTTAATAGATGGGACTCCCTATGGAATGTCATTCCTTGAGAAGTCAGCAGGGGTCACTTAAGTTCATTATTTTGCAGCAAATTTGCTTTTGGACTTAGAAAGAGTTAAAAATCCTTTAGGTATCATTTATACCTCCGAGCGACTTTTCTTCTGCAGCTTCAGTAGGTTGAAAAAAGTGATAAAAAGTATGTAAGGAGTGTTAGATAGTGCAGCTCCAGTGCAGCATTTGGGCAGAACATAAATATATTTCACATGTCACCTACTGGAAAAGATTATGCCACTTAAGAGCACATGGAACTTTAATAGAAATTTATTGTTAAAAGTCTATTCTCCTAGAAGTACACGGCAGTGTAGCAAGATGGGATAGAGATCTTGTTACAGACCATCATTTTTATGTGGATGAAGCAAATGGAAAATTACTGAGATAGTCAACTGGATGGTACTGAGTGAGAAGAATCTTCTGTGTGTTTGCTGAGAAGCCAGATTCATTTCCATTCTTACTGCAGGAGATAGCAGATTTCCAAACTTTCCAAGGTTTTTTCGTTAGGGTCTGAGTAAGGCGATAATGTAAGGCCTATCTGCACTAACTGAAATCCTGGAGTGGCATTTTCTCTTTGTTTTATGTTTCTCATTTTTCATATAGGACAAAAATTATTAAAGTTGCACTGGGATTCCTTCTTTTCCCACTGTTTAAGATGGATTTATCAGAAACTGTCCTGAACATCAGTTGAAGAATTAGACCAAAGTAAAACTGTATTTCATCTTTGTGGTGGTAATTGCATCACCTTGTTTATAGGAAGAAAATAATGTGATGACAAGAAAATAAAATGGGTGTCCAAAAGCTTGAATAGGGGAAGTCACAAAATGGATTTGAAAGATTGGGTGGTATAAGTGGACTTGGAAAGAGAGTTCCTTTAAGCCTGAGTTGGTACCTGCTGTAATGGTGTGTTGGTGTTATTTAAATGTTATAAAAAAAGGATGGAATTGCATGGTTTATTCCATGTACCTTGGCTGGTTGCAATTTGTTCATTGTGTGAGTCTCTTAAAAGAGCAAAGAAAAATGGCAGCTGGAGGCACAGAGACGCAAGGGTGCTTAAGAGTCTGTTGAGATCAAGGAGTATTGTTTGCTCAGTGCACAAAAACTGTTACTAAATGTGAATGTGATTTGTATGTGAGGATCTCAGCAGTAAGAAACAACTATGTAAAAGCTGCAGGAGATGTATGCTCAGGTGCCTTAGTAACATTTACTTGATATTTTGAGTGAGCAATTTAGACAGATATGTGTGCGTATGTGTACACGTATGTCACATCTATATACAATATGAATATTTGAATTTCAGTGTTCAATAGGATTAGAGGAAGATCACCTGCTGCCAGGCAATGCCTCTTACTGCATGCCTAGAATTAGTGCTGCACATGGACTGATTTACCAAGAATATTCAAAGTGATCATTCAATCTCCATTTAACTTGCATGGATTTAAAATGCAAAGCAGCAACACACTTCATGCAAATGTCAGCTCTGCCTATGCTCCAGGATGCGTTTCCAGGAGAGAAAACAATAAGTTTACTCTTCTCCCCAATTAGACTTTTGTGCAAGGCTCAGTTATGTCTCCAGCTATCACAATGAACACGTACCAAAGCAGAACATTAATGTGCCTTTTAATGCTTCTTAGGAGTAGATCAAAAGAAGTGTCAGGTGCACTTTGCATTCCTCCCATGATGGCTCTGAGGCTGGTCTGCATGCTGTTACCAGCCTGTCCGCATTACCTGGCACCTCCATGGTCTGTGCCACAGCTCCTGGTGTGCTGCCGCCACCGCTGCCAGCTTTTGCTTTTGCTGTTGAGTGGCAGAGGAGAGTTGTTGAAGTCAGTCTTGGACAAAATGACTTAAAAACTGAGCAGGCTGGAAAGTGGATCTCCATTAGTGGAAGGAAACTTGCAAGCGTTCGCTGTAAGCTGTTATTATTTTGTTTGCTTGCTCGAGGCGATGTGTCAGAACAGCATTTACCTTTTCTTAGTACCAGCTTGGCTGTTCTACCCATCATTTCTTTTAACGTGGTTAGCAGAGGGACTGGTGGCTCTGTCACTCTAAACTCAGGGTGCTTAAAATGTGTGAGAGAGCAGGGAGACAGATTTCCTTAACAAGCACAGCAGCATAATTTGCCAACCTGCCTTGCTCGGTTGCAGTGCTGGATGTGGCATTGCTAGCATGTTCAAGGGGCTAATGATGGCTATTGCAGAATGCTTTCAGCATGAGGGAGCAGATGGGAGCACCCGTGAAACGTGAGATACTGTGGAAACAGGTAAGCCTCTGAGATCTTAGAGTCATTAAGACTGGAAAAGGTTTCTAAAGTCATTTAGTCCAACTGTTCAGCTGGTGGTAACCAATATTGCCCACTAACCCATGTCCCTAAGTACAACTGAGTACTTAGTAGCTGAGTGGGCTAGAGCATTAAAATGGGAGATGAACAATGAAGGAAGGTGCTTGGTGTCAGACACAGCAGCACAAACGTGGAGCAGGAGACAAGGCTATGGCCAATATGCAGGAATGAAGAGAGGAGCAAGCACAGGGGAGAGGAAGAACTGTGGAAGGAGAAATGCTGCACTGTACAGAATGCTATGGACACAACAAGATGGAATTTATGCACAAGCAAGGAAGCAATGAGAAGGGTTCAAGTTTTGTAAGAAAGTTCATTTCTATATGTTTTTCTCTTTCAAATGGATGCTTTGAATAAATAGTGCTTTCATTTCCCATGAGGCAGAGGTGAATAATAAGTACCTCAGCCAGGAACGCTGATCTCCCCAGCATCAGTCATCCGCTTGCAGCCTTACGCTCTGGCAGTGCTTTGGCTGAGCAAATTAGCCTGAAGTGTTGTGCCCTTGGCTGGCAAATCCTTTCAACCCGGTTGAACGGACAAAATGAATACCCAGATTGTTCCTAAGTCTGTTATTCTCCCGTGTTTATCTGGCTGAGCTGTCAGTCAGGCCATTATAACTGTGGTGCACACTCAAATGACTTGTCCACTCACAAAAGCAGGGTCTGTTGATGATAAGCTAAACAAAACTGGAGAGCCACTGTTGACAGAGTTGGGAAATCTTGCAAATGTGTCAGGTAAAAGCAGAAGTGCTTTTCTGGAAGATACAGAAGCAGCTTTTATTGCACGTGCGTAGCTTTAAAGTGTTTGCTGGGGTTTGTCGGCAGACGATAAATGTGCGTTTGTAATGAATTGGGTTCCTCTCCACTTTAAACAAATTAAGCAGCGTGCAGAAGATTTCTGAAACTCAAGTGTAAGGGTATATTGCTTTTACTAGAATTAATTAACCTGAAAATACATAATTTACTCGCACGGCCTCTGCCAGGCGAGCGCATAGCTGCGATCTGTCATGCACCAGCCCTGTCCGGAGCTGTTGGAGCACCCACGAAACCTCTGTGCCTTGTATGGGAACAGCAGCCAAACCTTGGGCTGCTGGCAGGGCAGTGCTTCCAGTCACCCTGCTTTGGGTCCTATAGCCGTAAATGTGTTGAGTGCTTGGGCCTTCCTGGGCAAGGAGGGCGTTTGGATGAGGAGGGATCATCAGTTTTTATCATGCTATAAACTGGGTGTCTTGTGCTGGACAACACAGGTTAAGGGCTGTGTGAAGGATGATTTCTTTCCTTCCTCATAGCTTTTCCTCTAGGACCTTGAATTAGAAGAAGGACTCTAAGTCACTCCTGAAATTAATTTGATTGCACAATGTTAAGTAACACAGTGCCTTCTTGCAGAACGTGAGTGTGGCTTTTTTGGTCCTTTAGCCTCACATTTGTGATCCCGATTAACAAGCTAGAAGTTTTCAGACTGCAAATGTGGACGTAGCCTCAGACGTCTGAACAACGGCAGCGTCCCCCTGCTCCTTCTCTGAGCTCTCTCTGTATCTGGTAGGGAGACAATGGAAGCATCTCCGTTCTCAGCAGCCGTGCCTGCACGGTCCCAAACCTGGTAGCCTTGTTGGCTGTGATGAAAATGTAATGGATGGTACAGCTATTTTTCATCAAATGCTTGTTAGTCAATTTATTAGATTCCTAATATACTAATGCATTCATTTGGCAGGCATCTCAGCAAACGAGACTAGCAGTGGAGTGTACTCATTCAAAGTCATGGTAACTCGCAGGTTGCTGATTTCTCATCAGCACTCAGAAGATAATTTGCAAATGTGTCATTTATCATTATGCGCTTTGTAGAAGCAGATCTCATGAATGGGATAAACAGATAAGAATTTAATAATGAGCATTTCCTTCCCAAGCACCATTACCGGCTTCTTATGTTTTATATATACTGCTAACACTATATCTGAACAGCATATGAGTTTGCATATGGCTGTGAAATACCTGTGGGTATGGCTCAGCATTCCTTCTGCTGAGGGACACAGAGTTGGAGCAGATTAGGCGTTGTATGATGAAAGAAGGAAGGATTTTATTTGGAATAGTTGAAGAAGGGTGTGTGTGGATTTTTTCACCGTGAAAACACACTAACTTTCCTTTCCTCATAACAATCCATGAATGGCCACCGGTGTGCCCAACGAGAAGGTTGTTCACGGGCTGGATTGGTAGGGCTATGTAGCAAAGGCACGCTTTTGTCCATGCCCAGTCTGCATGCTGCACGGATGCTCTGACCTGCCACTGCCTTTGACTTTGCGTTGGTGGCTGCTTTTTATTCACCTGTTCACTCTTTACTGGGAAGAACTTTAAAGTCACAATAGCCACGAGAAGAGCCTGAAAACGCGATTCCTGTCTCCTCCTGTGACATTCAGGGTGGAAGCCCTGCATACAAATCGTCGCCACTTATTTTTTGCTTCTGCGGATGTGATGGCACTAAAGGAGAGGTGTGACAAGGAGCTTGCACCGGGAGGAGCCCTTCTGCAAATCGCTCTGTGCTCAGCACCGCTGCGATGGAACTGAGGCACTCCGCCGCCGCTGCCCTCCAGCAGAGCCAGGAAACCGTGCAAAGATATTGATAATTGATTCCATTTTATATAAGTTAAAAACTAGCTTTTCCCTCCTAGTGTGAAGGTAATGGGTTTTGTCTGTAGAAAGATAATAATCCCATGAGCCATTTCTACGCCCTCTATTAAAGAACAGTACAGCTTGCACTCGAACATAATGCCCATGTCATCTCGACTTTTTAAGTATTCATCTTAAAAGAGTCTTCAAGGACTGGAAAGAGATCTTCCTGAGACACTGAGTTAAGTCTGAGAACTTAAAAAGTCATGAAGATTTGGTCAATTCATGTGTTTATTCATCTACATCTCCTCTTGAAAAAGCCTCTTCAAATATGAAAGCTGTTTTCTTTCGATTAAAAAGTTGTCACTGCATTTAGTTTCCAGAGGTAATGTGGAGGGGATTTTTTTTTTAACCTTACCATAGTGGAGGATAAACACGTCTCTTTTTTTTTGTTCTTATCTGTTTCTACACAGGAGTATTCATTTAGTGCAACAACAACAACAAAAATAGGAAAAAGTGCTAAATTGAAACCTTTCTGCCAAGTTTGTATGCAGGGGATGACTTGATTTATAAGCTCAGGTAATTTGATTTTTGTTCACGCTCCTTCAATTGAAAAGCTCCCAAAAACAGAGCTGAAGCGAAGAGATGGGGAAATTTATCAAACTATTTATCAAATTATTTTTGCAGTCTGTCAAAGTCATAAGCATGCTAGAAAAGAAACATAAAGAGGGTGTTCAAACAGAAAGACATGTCTGAGCAAGCAGCCGGACCGCGGGCAGACAGAGGCCAAGAAGATGGATCTGCCCCAAAACTCAGTGCCCATGTTGGGTCTTTTCTTGATGGATTAAAGGCTGAGAAAAGGGGATGAAAAACAACATGGAGAAGGAGGGATGGGAGCAATGAAGATAGGCTTCTCCCCTATAGATAGCCGGTAAGCCACCACCGAGGTTTATCAACAGGCATGGTATTGGGTCTGAATGGAGCCCACTCTTGGCAGGGGGGGGATTCACATCCTGAGATGGGAGAAAACAGCCCTAAGTGTGCATCCCTGAGAGCAGGTCTTGGGAGGCAGCGCTGAGAAAGCAGGAGAAAAAAAAAAAAAAAGATAAAGAAAAAGCAACTGAGATAGAATGAACCAGTCTAGTAAGAAATCTTTAATTTCTAATGAGCTTTAAAGGGTTTGAGAGAAGTGATTTTTTCTTTTTAACAAACCAGTTCAAGTACATGCCTTCAGATTATAAAAGTACCTGAAATTGCCTAGAATATCAGCATGCATAGCTTGTTAGTATTTACATATATTTACATAGGAAAACAAGAGAAAGATCTACAGTTATTTACAGTCTACATAGGAGAAGAGAAAGGCAGCATAATTGTATTTCCTAAAATACAGTAGTTGAATAGTCAGCACATGCATATTAAGATATATTTGCATGATAGAACGCAAATGTTTGAAGACCTTTTTAACTCCTATGCTAAGGTGTAGCATAATAAAGGTAATTTTTTGTTTTGTTTTGTTTCTAGTCTATTTGCATCAAGTTCTTTAAAATGTTCACTAACACAGCGGCAGCATTATTTACCCTGGCAATTAAAGCAACAGTACACACGATAATTTCCTACTAACTAGCAACAAGCTGCTGGTGAATGAAATATCTATTGTTTCTCATTATCCATCGACCAACATACAGGGATCTCTCCTTGTAAAGGCAGTGCCTAAGCTATCACCATTAATTATAGAAGTAATATAAATGAGACTCTACAGTATGTACTAAATGAAATATTAACAAGGCAAGTGTCTTTGAGCCTGAAAGATGCACTAACAGGGCACACTTTACAGCAGGCTATCTATGAAAATCACACATACATAATACAGGAGTGCCTGGCTTACATCTCTAAGCCTAGACATTAGAGGCCTGTTTGCTAGATCTGTATTATTGCAAAATACATTCCCTTAATTAGTTTCTGGAAGACAGAGTTAGTAGTTAATTTCTTACCATGATATGTCCCGATCATCACACCCTGTGGTTTTTCAATGCATTGTATTACTGAAATTTGTGTGTGTGTCTGTGTGTGTGTGTGTTTATATCTCAACAGATGAGAAACAGTCTTTGTTTATCTTTAAAACTGAAACAAACAGCTTGTTAAATATTTGTCCCAAAAGGTCACTTGCTTAAAAAGCATTGCGTTTTGTGGGGTTGTTTCACTTGTATCTAAAGTCAAAGTTGGTCTAAAAAAGGATCTGTGCAATGAAGGAGGAAGCACAATGTCATTATTGTGATGACATTCACAGCAATACTGCATTTGAAAAGACTCTAAATTTTGACTAGAATTAGTATTAAAAAGCTATATAAGTATATACAACATATACAGAACTGTATGCATACATACATTTATATAAAGTATGTCTATAATTAAAGTTAGGTACAGCAATAAAGTAAAACATTTCATGTCAGCAGAAGTTAAGAACAGAAGCAATTTCAACAAATTCTCACGTGCATGTGTCTGAAAATCAGGCAGCCCTATTCTGATGACCGTCTTACAGCAGCATATCTAGTCTGGCAGGGTACATCTACAGTTAAGAACCTGTTGGCCCAACTCTTCAAGTTACACCTGCCTGGAAGAGCATGGCTTAGCTGGCAAAGTACACATTTCAGGGAGATTTTCAATATCTTCCATAGGATTTCCATTTTTGGCAGTGGCCAACAAGTCATAATAGGATACATGTTTGTATAAACATAGTCTTATAAAATGAGTGGCAGAGATTCAGAGGTGCTGCAGGGATTGGATCCCCTAGGACTCTGGCTACCTCTGGCCTGTTCTTTGCAAGCAGCATCATAATGCCAACGTGATCCCAAGCCTATCTGAGGTTTTCCCAAATCCAGGCATGAAGAGAAGCATGCAGTATCACACTGCTGCTCTGTACGTCGCGGCACAGCGAGAAGGAGCAGCAATGCTAGATGGTAGCAATTTGCATGCAGTGTTCGAAACTGCCACTTCAGTGGAGCGATGATGTCTTGAAAGTGTAAATCGGGTGTGAACAGGAGATCAGTGGGCAGGAGAAGAGAATTCAGAAGCGATCGGTGAGGAAATGCGGTGTTGGTAAAAGGCTGGTGAACAGCCCATGGGGCATGCTGCTGAAATGCTGGTTGTGCAAGGGAAAGCCATATGCTTCACTGAAGTTTTTGAAGGTTAAGATGGCTCTCTGTCAGGCTTGAAACAATGTTCAAAATCTGATTGTGGACTCCAGTGAGAACGAAGTAAGGAATAAAGAGCTGCCTGTGGGACCAGTTCCCACCCAGGTGCTGCAGCAGTGTTGTATAAACTATGTGTCTGCATCTGCCTTAAACATGGGGTGGTTTTATCTGAGATGTCTGTGAAAGGCTGGCAGATACAATACCAGATGGGAAATGAGGGCCCTTCTGAAGGATTTCCCAAGGCAGCTCAGATGTTATAGCCCTCTGTTGGGCAATGTGGTATGCCACAGTGGCTCTTTCTAGCATATACAAAGTTTGGGAGATATGAACCCACTGTTCTTGCTTTCAGGGTCTGGTTACCTCTAAAGCAACCATTCATGGAGCCCCCGGTGGCTGGCTAGTAGTGTTCAACCAAATTTTCATTGAGCTGGGCAAAAACTAACAAATGAGGGAGGGAGGATACTAGCATGGGGCCTGTTGTAGCAGAAAACTTCACAGGTTAGAGAAGGAAGTTTGTACAATAGAGAAAGATCTGCATGATTCCAAAAGGTACTTACATTTTTATCAGCTGTAATGCCAACATCGTTTTAAATCTAATCATTTTAACAATGGTTTATAATACAACACAGTGCTTTTCAACAGTAGATGTGGAAGCAGTCCATAAACGCGAACTCGTCCTCACAACACCCCTGTGAGGTGGGTAAACATCAGTACTCTCCCATTTTACAGGTGGGAAGAGTGAGGTACATGGAGTTGAAGCAACTTGTCCAAGTTCATTTGGGAAGTAAAGACTGAAATGAGAAAACCAGCCCAGTGCTCCTGCCTTGATGTGTTGTATTTCACCTTTTCCAGTGGAGTGACTGTTGCAGACAATCTGTTTGACACTGGACGCTGGAGGTTGGAAGCTTCCAAGCCCTATCATTGCCATAATCGAGAACATATGGGATGTTGCATAACACAAACAACATGGTGCATTATCAAAATGCATTTATTACAGTGGACACATTTTCTTTTGCAAAGTTAAAACCCAGAATGTAAGTTAAATATAGCTGCATATATTGAGTAGTTGAAATAATCAGTAGGTCTTAATGCCTCAGCAGTTGAAAACAAATCCTCTTTCGTGAACTACTGCAGTTTCCTTACTCAAAGAATATAGCACATTTATCTTCTATAATGTATGTAAAGAACACTGTAAATGTGTAAAGGTCTTAATGACGCTAAGAAAAGTTACAGCTTGAAACCAACTATGCCTTGCAAGTAGAGAAGCTGTTAGAGTTTTGAGTCTTTGTAGTTGGGAATTAATTGAAAAAGGAATACATCAGAGGAAGAAAAAGCAGACCTTATAGATTTGGGTTTATTCGTTGTATTATCTTCTAAGAGATGCTTTGCTGGTTTAAATGTGGTGCTGGGGGAAGGGGAGGTGGTTGAGAATCTCTGGTTTAGATGTGGTTCAGTGAGACCTTTGAAAAGACTGTAATTATAGAGTCAGTTCAGGTCACGTTTTCCTGCTGGCACTTGGGTGGAGATGGGACCTGAAGTCAACTGCGCCTGATTTGTTTATTGAATCATATTTGGCAGCTCCAAAGTTTTATTTTTTTTAGTTGCAGCTGTGATTTTGGTTTATCATACTCACCCAAACGAGCAAAGGCAGGTCTCAATTTCTTATTTCCTTGCTGAAAAAAAAACCATCAGGGAATCCAATTTTCTTACAGGAGAATAGCACACACATACTGTGAGTGTTACTCAGAAGATAACAGTGCATCTGGGATTGCTCTGAGTAAGAGGACTGCAGCAGGAACCAAACAGTTCTCCTATAATCTCCTGTGTGAGGCTAAAACTTGCTGGAGATCCCAAATGGAAACAAGTGCATTCCTAGTGCAGCTCCCTTCCGGGAGGCTGGCCAGAGCTTGAGGCTTTTTTTTCACACTAAAGCAGGAAATGACTATGGCTGAAGATATCAGGCAAACTTACCCTGCTCTAGCATGGATCTGAACACTCGGGGCGCTTCCCACAGGCACAGCAAAGGGTGGGAGAGCCCATGCACTGCAGTATGTGTAGTGAGTGGTTCCACTCTCAGTGATGCATAGACTATTGTGTTGAGCTGAAATTTTCGTGCTAGGGCTGTGTTTGCTTGGTCTGATAGTCCTGAGGTGGTTAACAGTAAAAGCCTGAAGAGTTGTAAGGAAGCACTTGCCTTTTTATTTCTCTGGAGCTTTTCACTTTGAATCCGGACCTTGTCAAAGCTGCTCTCTTCCTGTGTCATTGTGAATTCACCTCCCTCCACCGGCCATCGTTTAAGATGCACTGTGCTAAACTTCACCTCAGGCTACCCAGATAATGGGCCTCAATGCTTAATTTTTTGTAATAAAATGAATAACTCAATTTCAGAGAATCTCATTCCATCTCGCTGGTAGGCAGCGCCCTTAACAGAGTGTAGAGTGATCTTATTAGTTTGTAGGTGATGAGTATACAGATAAGTTATGGCTTTGTTTCTAACATTTATATGCTTCCTATGTAAACCTGCTTCAGAACAAGGATCTAATTTTAGAAGATAAACATGCATTTGAAAGCGGACAAATCTGAAAACTAAACATTAGCTGTGTAATATGTTTTCTTATCAGGAACGTAAGTAGTATCTTAGAATACTAACGGATGCATTATATATATTAATGAGGGATTTACCATATGCCGTACATCAGGAACCCCTCTTCTTTTACTGTTAAGGTATCCAATATTCATTTGAATTCAGTACTGTCAGTTACAAATTGATAGCTCACAGTTATGAAATAAACGCCTATGAACTAGTAGCTACTTCGTACTTTTATCTCAACAAAGGATTTTGGGAGGATGGATAATTTAGATCTCTGAGCCTCAACTATAAATAAACAGCAACGGCTTTACAAATCCCACCCTGCTGCAGTTTAAGATTGTATTACAAAACTGACAAATGATTTGCAAAGGAGAATGATGAACCCTTATTACTAAGACGCTCTTCAACTTAATCCAAAACAAGATTCCTGGGTAATTTTACGTACACTGGGAAGATTGATGGCGTGGTGCTTGCCTAGCAGCTTTCAGACGTTTGCCGCGATCGGAAATAGCATTGAGGCATGATTAAAGATTCAGTTGGGCTTCTCACAAATTCTTTATCCCACGTATTCATCATCCCCACTCGCTGCCTTTGTTAGGGTTAAGGCAGCTGACCCCCAGCCCGGGTGATTAGCACCATATACAGCTGACAGACATACGGAAAAAAAATGTTTAGGTTGCCCGGAGCTTTTAGCATTGTTTGTTGGTTTAAATTGTTGGGAGTGGGGACGTTAATCACAATAGATCAGGGAGAGCCTGTGACAACTGACAAGCTCATTGTTTAAGACGTTTTTTAACGAAGTTGTTAACATTAATTCTTTTATATAGTACTCTAATCTTCTTCAAATTATGTTCTGACATGGCACAAACCGCTTGGCATTGAAAGTCATTCAACAGTGATTAAAGTGCTCTTTTTATCGGTTTAAGAATGTTTCATCTTGTATCAGCAGTATGGAATTGTTTACTAATTAGATTCCCTACCATCCTCCGCTGTCGTATGCTGATGATATGTGAACAGGAAAGCTGATGAGCAAAAAAATTAAAACTTGTTATTAAATTGTCATAAGGCCCGGCATATGAAGATGTCATTCAAAAGACTGTGTTCAGAAGGGCTAAACAATATTTACTGAGAAACTCAGCATTTTCTCAGCCCAACTCTACATTGGCTCTGCAGTTATCCACAGCCCCACCTCTTTTGGGGAGGTTGATGCCAAGCAGGGGTCTGTTGCACAAGGACCTTCCCATATGGCATGGTCACTTTGGGCTTCCTTGGGTCCTGTTGGGATGGCAACCTCCCAACATCCCACCAGACCCAGAGCATTATTGAGTCCCCTCTGTCCCTCGGCGAGTCACTTAAGATCCTGCATTCATCAAAGGAATTTTGATGCTTAAATGGCTTTGGGAACCTGAGAGTTACCTTCTGTTCTTCATTTTTGTTACCATTAAGTTCCTAGGCTCGATGAGTTCACATTTGTCCATTATTCTCTGATATTTAAGCTTTACTCTCTATCAACAAAGAGATAAATAAGACTGCATTTCTCTTAAATAATAAAAAGAAGACATATTTTTCTTCCTATGTGAGACCAATTGAACTTTCTTCTACCAAACCACTCAGGACAATTGAAACACTTAGAAAGATGTAAAGATATACACAGCCAAAAAGCAAATGGCACATTGCTTACATCCAGTCCTCAGTGAAACACTGGAGGCATCACATGATAAAGTGCTTTGGGCTTCCAGCCACATAATCTTTTATCACTTAAAGTAAATATCTTACACGCATACAGGGAAAACTGTTCTCTTCTTTTGGAGTTGGGGTTGTGTCAGTGTTGGAGGTATAAAGCGCTGCCGTTGTGCTGTAGGATGTTCTCTGTCTGCTGAGAATTTTATATAAGAATCATCAAATTTGACTCATTTGAAAAGATGAATTGTTGTTTGGTTTGATTTTGAACTGCTCCGATAAACTTTCCTTTATGAATTAGCTGAGTTCTCTTCGAGCTAGCCTGAGTTTGGCTTGGCTGGACAGATGCTTTACAGCAAAGCTTAAGGGCTCTCATTCTGCAATGAGCACTTCAGTTTAATTTTACCTTTCCAATAAAAGTCCAGTTGAATTGCTTGCAAAAATTAATAATAACACTCTTTGGGGGTTATTCTAAACAGCTGAATACTGTAAACATACCTGTGCTGTGGAGCTTTACAAGATAGTTCAAATGAGTGTAATATTGTTCTCTGTTAATATTATCTTTAGTAGAACTCTTACATTTCTGCTACTGCCTTTAAGATACTTTCTCTTTTTTTAAAAAAAATATAGTGGTTTAATAAGAGGATTGCTTTGCATTATAGTAATTTTAAAAATATTTTGGTCTGCTGATAAATATGTGCCTTAATACAGACAGGTTTGGTTTACGTTGTTATTGGAGATCATTCCTAAACCGTGGAGCCATCATTATCAGTTTAATCCCATCTTCTGAGAAAATTGCCTATCTTGCAGACAAATATGCCTTTCTTTGCTGTTACAAAATTGAGACACCTCAATTAAGGGAACTGAGGTTTTTTAGAAAGGCTGCCCTTGAGGGATGAGAATGCAGAGTAGAGTTTTTGGAGGCTGGCCCCCCCTAACAGCACCCTGAGTTTCCCTGTTCGTGACACTGAAAGGCTGGGGAAAAAAAAAACAACTGCAGGAAAGTCACAAGAGGTTGAAGCTCATTCTCTTTTCCCATTAAATTATCCTAATGTGGCAACGTCTAATTTCTCTTTGTTTACTTTTTCTATCATACTTGGCAGCTTCTTTATTCTGATTCCTATCAGGTCATAATGAGTTACCACAGAAAGGACTAAGATGTACATAAATAATCACTAGATGCCACATAAACTATCGGTTTTAAATTAGCATTGTGCGCAGTGTCTTGCTTTGCGCTCTCACCTATTATTTTTAATTACAGTTTACAAAGGCAGCCAGTTTCACGCTCTCTTTGCATCCCTCCTGGCACTGTGCTTGCAGCCCTGAGTGCCCCATCCCTGGGGTGTACCCACTGCTGCCCACATGCCCTCCAGCTCTGGCTTTCTGTTGGAGAAATTCAGAGAAGCCCATTCATCACATAAGTTCACTTTGTGTTTAAAAAAATAAAAGAAGGAAAAAGGAAAAAAAAAAACAACCACGTCTGCTCCACAGAAGCATGTAATATACCTGCTTCTTAAAGCATTATAAGACATGAGAAAATGGTTATTAGAGAATTAAAACACAAAACAAAAGACTGGAAAGGCTCGCATCTGTGCAGAACTGGCAAATAAACATACTTGCACAGCAGTGGTGACAGTGGCCGCAGCAAAACCACTGATCAGAGATAGATGGGCTGGTTTGGCACAAAGCCCGATTGCATTTTACGTAATAGGTCTTAATTGGAGTGCCCAGGTTAATTTTGTACAAGAGGCTTTAAAAAAACCAACCCACCAAAATAGATGCACCCGTCAGTTTGAACTGCTTGACAGGGTTAGGAAATGGTGGTGCCCGTGTTTGGAGGTTGGAAGGGAGCTTTTAGGTGCTGCTTTGAAACTTGGATCAACTTTTCTGGTTTCTTGGATCAACTTTTTGGGTTTTAGGCTTTTTTTTCAGTACCCACCAGGGTTTGTTGAAAAATACCAAAAGAGCAGAGATCAGGTAGTGAGATTCTGGATTATTTCTTTCACTCTAAGAGCAAATAAAAAGGAGAAAATAACTTCTCATTAGGGTGTCGTAGGTAAGTGGCTGGGAGGCAGAGAGGCAGCAGCATCCTTAGCAATGCTTTGGTTGCAGTGCGTTTAGCGATGCTCTCCTAAAGATGCACAGCTCCGACAGACTGCAAGCAAATTGACAGCGATAAAAATACCTGTATTTCTCTCTATATAAACATATCTATGTTTATGCGTGTGTGTGTGTATATATATATATATATATACAGGGTTTATTTCCAATTTTTTTTTTTTCTTCTTCTGTCGTTTCAGCAACAAGGAGCTGCCACGACTGTGTACTGCGCGACAGCCGCCGAGCTGGAGGGGCTGGGTGGGATGTACTTCAACAACTGCTGCCGCTGCCTGCCCTCAGCCGAGGCTCGCAATGAGCTGACGGCCGCGGCCCTTTGGGAGCTGAGCGAGAGGCTGATCCGCGAGCAGCTTGGCAGGCGGTCCCCGTGACGGAACGCCCCGCACGCTCGGAACCTGCCAGCGCTGGAGCCTGTCCAATCTTATCATCTAGAGGGTTTCCGTATACCTCCGATAGAGATTAACCAGTGTTAAATGAAATAATAGCAGTCACAACATAGTGAAAAATGTTAAGTACTAATGGGAAATGGGGAATACGGCGGGTTAAAGGGACAATGCGGCTTCCTGGGGCTTAGTTAGTCGTGCTTCTCTTCTTTTGATTATAGCCTGTTCAAAGTGTAACCCAAGGAGGCGTGCTTTGTGCTATTGCAGAAACGCGGTGCCACAGATATTCTCTGTTGTTTTGATTAATGGGTTAGGTAGGTAGCCCAATATGGGATTTCCTCTTTATTTTGATAATTACTGCCTGTTAGGCTGTAGGTATCAATCGGGATATGGTAGTGATGTTGATTCCTTTTCCCTGCAAGGATTTTTTAGGGTGTGGTGAGTAAAAAGGTTATTAGGGAAAGAGATCTCTCCTGCCCTTGACTGTTGGCTGCAAATACTTCCATGCTATCTAAAAACAGAGGGTGCAAGAAGGCTTCTGAACAGAGATGTCAAAATCACAGCTAATTAAATATTTCTTTTGTCTTAAAAGATTATAATAAAAGATACTTTATAAACCATTCCCTAATATAGAATTAGCAAAGATGATGTTGTCTTCTAAAGAACGCACAGGGTGTAATCAGGGGGTTAAGTGGTATTTTCATCCTTTTCTCACTTCACAGTTTTAAGGAGTTTGTTTTTTTCTTGGAAAATTCACAGTTTCTCAGTTCTCCTGATACTGTATCCCAATCCAAATTTCTCTATTTTTCTTTAAATTTAATAAAACAACATGCTTGCTTGAATACTGTCACCTGAAGAGAAAGTTTGTCTCATTTCTGCAAATGTCTTAATTTTTTTTTCTTAGAAAAGAAAACTTGAGGAAAAATAAAGAGCTTCTCGTTGATACCAAGAGAATGCTGTTTTTTTCTTGTTTCTTTCTGAGTTCTTTTATTTATTTTTTTTTTCTGTACTTTGTGCTTTGTAGCTGTCTTCATGCCAGAACGTTGTCCTAAGCCATCATCAGTCCAGCATCACATTTTCTGTGGACAGAATATAAACACATAAATAGAAGGACACATTGTTAATAGAAGCTTAAATGACCCCCCTTATTAAATTATTTATTGCTCACAGTCTCTTATGATTTGGCTCATATGGACTCAGCTGCTGCATAGGTGTTCTAATAAGGCACGCCGTCACCTGGGAGGAGCACTCCTAGCATCTTCCTATGGAAAACCCCACCATACTTCGGTAAGGAATGAGGATGCTACAGCTATACCTAAAAGCCATATACTGTTTTGACTCTAATTCTTGCATTTCCAGCTAACCCTAGCTCAGTGTGAGCTCTCCTTAGATGGATAGCGTTCAGTCTCCTGTGCACAAGGGTGGAAGTCTCTGCAGGTAAGGGCTCTCTCTTTCTGTAAACTTAAATTTCTTCAGTGGGGAAGCTGGGAGCTACTGCACTCCGATCTAGGCTGAATCAGCTGACCCAGCTTTATACCAAGGAAATGAGGGCTTTTCCTTTCTTCCAAAGCCCTTGGCATCTTTCAACCTTCTGCCCAAGTGCAGCCTCAGCTGCTGCCAACTTCCCCACTGATGCTCGCTGACTTCCTTACCCAATGCTGCAGCCTTTCCTAAAGCAGCAATAAAACAATATGGCCTTGCTTATATCTGCTGCACAACCTGTGCTGCCACTGCCTTCCCTAAATAAGCAATCCTGCCCGTCATTCTTCCTCTACAGCAGGCTGTTACCCCAAGGCCAGCTCTTGCTCCTGCACTGAAACATTTGGCAGAATAAAGAAATAAAAACGGCTGTTCCAGCAAGAGAAACATCTCTTTTCAGCTTTTTTGGAAAGAAGAAAAAAAACTCTTTCTGGTCTCCTACGTCTGTTCTGTGCTACACAGACCAGACCGTGGTATTGGGTAATGCCTGAAAGGTTTGTTGGTGTGGGTCAGAGTGCTTGCACGTTGAGGTGTTGGTTACAATCAAATTCCTTGGGTTGTCTGGAGTTTGTCTGGGGTGAAAAACTGATTAACTTCTGTCACCCATGCAGCAGTCTTCTCAAAAGGATTATTTTTCTTTTTCATACCAAAAAATGAATTGCTCTCATATGCCAACACCCCCAGCCCAAGAGAGCAGGGCTGTGCACCATGACTGGCACTGCTCAACGCTTAAAGAGGTTGTCGACCTTCCTTCAAAGTACACCTGGGCACCAATTTTCTTCCCACGTAGTTTCCTCTTTCAATATTAGAAGGAGAAAGCATTTTCAACGTCAGCATAATTTTGCATTAGTGTGAAAGCAAGCTGCCTGGTGGCTTTATGGAGTTGATCAGTTTCTGGTCAGTAAATACTGGCACTGGTGCATTACTGCAGCTAACTAGCATGTAACTGTCCCCATTTTCTCCAACTCAGGTAAAATATCTCAGTGAGTGTTTTCTCTCTCTTGCTTTCTCTTGTTCTCTTCCTTTTTCTTTCTCCTTTTTTTTTTAATTCCCTTTCTCTGTCCTCTTCCTTTGTCTCTTGCTCTCCTACACAGAGATAGCCAGCAAAAAAAGAAAAAAACAAAAAAAAACAACCTTGCATTTTTTTTTTCATTTTCATTCCAAATAAAAAATGGCACAAAGCTGCAGAGCGTTTGCTTCTATTAGAAACACTTGTGAAAATAATTTTTTACACTCAGCTCGGATTCAGTGCAGGAGGGATGTGCAGGACATTAAAAAGGAAAAGCAATTGAAAAGAAACAGACTCCAAACCCTCCATTTTAATATCCTAGATGTGCCTAAGTAAGTCATTGGCTTTCAGATATATTTTGGTGTAAAATTTGGCACATTTACAGCTAGTCAGGTTTATTTATTTGACTGGCTTACATTTTTCTGGTTGATTTACCTGAGGCAAATGTCTGTGTGAATCACTCCACAAAGCATTGACTCCGGCGTTCATTAAAGGTAGTTAAGTGATCCTGCGTCTGATATTAAAGCAAACCCCATTAACCTTAACTGGTATCATATCAGCAAAACAAAAATAACTGGATAAAGCAAAAGAGAGCGTGTATTTATAGTTCTTGGAAAAGATCCAGTCAACTTGCATCAAGTCCTTAATAGTCCTGTAGTTATCCCCCCAAACGATGATTTTTTTTTTGTCCCTGTCCTTATAGGTGTCATGGCTCTTATCCAGTCTATGTTTATGAACAAGCAAGCTCTCAATTGTCCTATGGGAATGGAGGTGTTCTCTGTGCTGTGGGCATTGCCCATGGTCTGCCCAGGAAGGAGCTGACTGTGGGGACCGGATAGAGAGGAACCAGCAAAAAACCATGCCAAGTCTTTGCTTTTATTTTTATAATTTTCTTCTGACATCTGGAAGACAAATTTCAGATGTTTTCAGAGCAGGTAGGTATTTTTATTATTAAAGAAAGTCTTTCCAGCAACACTGCAATAATTTGACTTACATCAAGGTTGAATAACTCCTTGTCAGGTGTTAAGCTCATGACCTTTCAAGCCAAACACACTGATACTAACCAGTTTACCATTGGAATGATCAATATCTTGTAAGTGAGAAAGTCTAGACAGATCTTATTTTGTCCTTTGGTATCACTTGTGGCTTTGGAATTGATCATTATATGCAGCAGGGGAAAAAATGCCTATACATTTCATGCTCTGTATTTATCTTGACAAGGTTCTCTAGGATTATATTTTCATAATCTGAATGGCAGTGGAACAGCTGCTCAAACTGTGCAAGTCCTTCTTATCAGGCTGAATTTAAGCTACGGTAATTACTCTTTCTCCTTATGTATTTCTTTTTTAAACAAGCGTGTACCATACTTTAAAATATATGGTGAGGGGCAGCAGGGGGGCATGCTGAGAAGCTTGGAAAATACTGCTAGAATTTGACATATTTCTTTCCCTGCAGAGTGGCTGATTCAGGCTTGTGTTTTGTTCTCGATGCAAGCCCTGAGTCTGGAGGCAGTTTGGGAAAACCAGCCTAGCTGGTGGCAAAACCAATGCCTTACAGTTTGGTGATGGGGCAATCCCATGGGACTGGGATTGCAAAGATCTTCCTAAACAGCTGTGTTTACGCCCTCAGCCCTTTGAGCCTGGGCTGGCCTTCAACATGCTTTTGGCCAAAGGATAAGTGCCTCAAAGGCACTCAGCCCAAGCTCAGTCTGGCTTGAAACTCTCTAAGCAGTGAGCTGCTCCCTCACCCCAAATGGAAAACAGACCCAAGCACAAGACCAATCCTATCCATATGGTTTTTCCCATCCAAATCTTTAGGAGTGGCTGTGGCAGACTGATTTCCTACAGTGCTAACCATGTTATTTACAGGATGCCTGCTCTGGGCTGTGCTTTTTCTTCTCTCTCCAACCCCTGTTGCCTTTGCAGAGCACTTTCCAATGGGTGTTTGGTGAATTAGCTCTGTGCTTTAAAAGAGAAGATTGCTCTGGCAGAGAATAGTGTAGTTGTAAAAGTGTCAAGGTGTTATGAATGTCCTGATGATAGAGCCCAGTTGTTATCTGCTGGGTAGTGAGGGAGGATAGCTAATGATGTGCAGCATGTAAACTGTTTGTTGCTCTAATCCATCTGTGTGGAGAGGAGTGAAAAAGAGGGGCGAAATCCTGGGAAAATTACTTGGACAGCTGGAGATAAAGTGTGCACTGATGGAGTCATCCAGAGGTAGCTGTCAACATGAGCTGTGTTTGCATATAATCCAAGCAATGCACAGTGATTCCTTACGGTGTGTATTTTATGGGGTTAGAGTGGGGAGGGGTTCGTGTGTCTGCACACAGATCTTAATTGCTCTCCAGTATCTCTTACCAACTGGGCTCCAGTTTTAAGTGAGGAATGTGATTTTAATCAATTCATGGCTGGATGGAAGAGAGAAGTACCACAAACACACCAAAGCAAGACATACGGATCCCTTTGGAGGACCTGATTTAAATGAGAAGCAATCATTTTATTAATTCTGCTGTGTTTTATAGACCTTTTATATGGAACATTACCCATACAACTTCACTATCTAATTAAAAAGGGCTCTTATCAATTTGCTGGGCAGTTGCTTATGCAAAAAAAGAGAGGAAGAAATAATATCACTTTTTTTTTTTTTTTCCTGAATCCCAGAAAATCATCTGTCTTAAGGAGGTACAGAGCAAATCACCAAATGCCTAGTGAGACTGCTATGGCTGACAATCGTCACTGTTGAAAGAACAGTTACAAAAACTGAACATTAGCCAACGCTTTGGGGAGGAGGCTTGCACCATGCAGGTCTGGTGCAGCATGCAGGTGGGTGAGCAGCCTGAAGGAAGGGCAGTGTCCACGTTGTGGAATGCACAGAAGCATAGAATCACAGAATGGCTTGGGTTGGAAGGGATTTTTTTACAGATTTTATAATCATGGAACCATTAAGGGCTGACAAGACCACTAAGACAATCTAGTGCAACCCCAACCCACCCACACCATGCCCTCAAAATCACATCCCTCAGTGCATCTCCATGTTTCTTGAATACCTCCATGGATGCTGACTCCCCCACCTTCCTGGGCAGCTCTGCCATTGCATCACTCCCCTTCTGAGAATAAATGTTTCCAAATATTCAACCTGAACCTGCTCTGGTGCAACTAAAGGCCATTCCTTCTTGTCCTACCACTGTATTAACCTGGGAGAAGTGGCCAACCCCCACCTCACTACTTTCAGGGAGTTGTAGAGGACGTTTAGGCCTCTGCTGAACCTCCTTTTCTCTAGACTGTACCATCCTAGTTCCCTCAGCTGCTCCAGACCCTGCACCAGCTTTGTTGCCCTTCTCTGGACACGCTCCAGGGCCAGTTCCAACCTCCAGCCATGAACAGAGTTGCACCTTACCATGGCATTTCTGCCCAGTTTACGTGTGGGATGCAGTGAAGCCATCCTGACCCCGTGCAAGGCAGTGGCACAAGAAACCAGGCAGGTAGAAAAATACCTCTGCTCCCCCCACCCCTCCGTAAACTGGTGCTTTATGTGGCGTATTGGATTTTACAAGCGAGGAGACTGCAGGGAGCTGCCTGCCGAGCACACAGTTAGCAGTGATTGAACAGCCACGTTTGAGCATTTTGACTTAAATCCAGTGTAAACTTCTAAGCGAGCTGCTGGCCCGGCCGGGTCTCCGGTGGGCGGCCGCCAGCTGAGCATGGCAGCCCACAGCCCAGCACACGGTCACAGCTCAAACAGAGCCCAAAAGATCGCTTCAGTGGCTCCTGGTTTGCTCCCTACCCTCCCAGGGAAGGCTCCGTTGCTCCCCTCTCTCACTCCATGACTGGAGCCAGGGCTGAGCCCATCTCTATGTACTCGCACTACAAACACACCAGGAGTATTTTCCTTCCAGCAAAGCTGCTCCTTTAATCTTTATGAGCAGGAGAAATTCATGCATTACAGAGGCGCAAAAATGAGAAGGGAAGGGCGGGTGGGAATAGTTGCATTAGAATTAAGCACTGTTTTTAATATGACACCTGTCAGACTTATTGTTAAAAATATGGAGAAATGCTCCCTTCAGAAATAATAACGCTGCAGCAAGGTTGGTTACAACACGGTGAGCCCTGTCAACAGCTGTAATTAGGAGCTGTTTACCAGCAGCACTGGGGCTGCACGGACACCACATGGTGCTCTGAGGGCTGGGGGATAACCCTGCATTGGGACTTTCACTGTGGCCCCACCATCACACTGTTTCCCCAGTAACACCATTGCCCTGACCACCACGTTGCTTCCCCATTGACACCACTGCCCCCACCACGTTGCTTTCCCATTGACACCATTGCCCCTGCTACCACATTGTTTCCCCAGTGACACCGTTGCCCAGTGGGGATGAAGCGCTGTCACAAGGTTGAGGCCGCTAAACAATTTAAGGATCACTTTACAGCAGGATATGGGAAGGGGCGAAGGGCAAGGAAAGGGAAACCAAGCAAAAGGGAGCTGCTGGGGAGCCAGTGTTCCCAACAGCTGCTGTTGGGAGCACCCATGGCTGCTGCAATTAGCAGAGCGTGCCCCATCCCAACAGCCGCCTCCTGTAGCTGCAGGCGTTATTTGGGAGGCACTGAGCACGCGGTTACACTCCGACCACAAAATTAATTTCATTTATGCCTTCAGCCAGATTTCAAAGCCAGGCTCTGGAGACGCAGGATAAATTAATTTATTAAAAAGCAATAGCTTGATAATGCACATGATGATAGAATAAATGAATCTGTTCAATATCTTATAAAACAGTTGGCAATCACATAATAGAGCATTCATTGTCAATTTAGTAGCTTGTCTCATTATACTCTGCAAATAGTAGTAAAATGGTGTATTATTCATGAACCAACATGCTTTAATTACTTTTAGTGCACATTTATTTTTTCAAATGTAATATGAGTTAGATTCATCTATAACTGTAACCCAGCTGATGAATCCTGCAGCAGTAACACAAACTGGAAAAGACATTTTATGAGCACAGCGATCAGGTTCTGGAAAGTTTGTAGCATTTCTGTATGCTACAAAAGCATCACCTGAAATGCCAGCCTCAGACATCATCCCAAAATTGGATTATAAGTGGTAATACTTTAATAAACATGACATTATTATCTAATAATATCATTAGTTGTAATTTTAAGTTTCACCATTTGATAGTTGTTGGTTCTTTTTTTTTTTTCCCTGCCATAAAGCAAATCCCCAAATCAAATACTGTTTGTTTGCTAGCTTTGCAAACAGAAATCATCTCGTTACCACTCCTTCCCTCTTGGCTTTGCCATCCCACACTTCCCACCGGCTTGATTTGCTATGAAGGTCTCACATGCACACAGCCAAGGTCAGTGAAAGTCCACTGCCCATTTCAATTAAAACATTTGCAAGAATTGATAAGAAAGAAAGTGATCTTGCCTATAATAGCAGGTTTCCAAAAGTCAGTCTTGCCACTCCTAAGTATAATGTTGCAGCACATTGTTGATTTCTATGTACATAGATAAAAAGAACACTGTAAAATAAGATGACCTAAAAATGCAATTAAAGTGTAAATCTTTACAGCCATTAACATTTAGGGTCCATTAGATCGCTTTGTCTTTTACAATATTAAATGCTAAGATGTTTTGCTTTTGTTCTATAACAGTATATTCTAGTTCTATTTATAATACAAATGTAATTTAACTCCCGATAAATCTTGGGTTTAATTGGTTATTAAATATGTGCTACCACATCGTAAATTTCAACTATGGAATTTCTTTTTCTTCCTGTTCATCTCTACAGCTTTGTGTTCTGGGGTCAGAAACGGTGTTTTGCAGCACAGTATGAACCATCGTAAATATGTGAGCATCCCCCTAGAACACAAATAAGCAGCATCACCCAAAGGCTGAGCCCTTTGGTGGGTGCCACTGGGGGACAGAGCTGATGCACTCATGGGAGCCAGACACAGCCCCACCCTGGCTTAGAGGCTAGACTTTGTGGGACTTCAGCTCTGCCCAAGGTGAAATGTTTATGCAATGCATTGACATCTGCAATGCATTTATTTCTGGAATGCGACCACCTCTTCAATGCATTTATTTCTGCAGTGTATTGACATCTGCAGTGCATTCATTTCTGCAGTGCATTTGCAGCTGCATGCATTCACTACAGATCACTTTGCAAGGCCAGGGGACACGACTGGGTGGCCCCAACATGGGGTCTGTCCCCAGGCAGGAGCTGCAGCTGTGGCAGCATGGCTGAGGTGCTGATAAAGGTTGCAGAGGACATAAATCAAGGCCAGGTTTCACCCCTTCGTCCTTGATGTTATCTTCTGTGCTGAAAGATGTCCAAGCTGTGGCTGCACAGTTATGGCTCCTTTCCTCAGGCCTCAGTAAGCACAATTTAGTCTCGTTTTTATTGGTCACCAAGGATGAGTTTCAAAGGTTTTTTAGACTCAAGAACTGGGGTAATAGCATTGTGAGGGCATGGCCCAGTTTCCTTTGTAATCCTGCTTTCAGTTCCCAATAGTAACCTGAAGCCATGACTGCTTAATCCTTAATTCCTGCCACAATTAACATCTCACATTCAGAAGGACTTCTCTGAGCTTCGGAAGGCAATCTATCTCAGTGAGGTCAGACCAAGCCAGGCTCTTTGCTAAATGAAGTGGGATGTTCTCCTGCTCGGATGCAGCAGCCCCTCATTCTGGGGGCCATAGACAGAGGGGCTGATACTGCCATGCAGTTAGTGCTGAGGAGGAAGGCAAGCACACACACTCATAAGCTACTAATGAACTATTTGAGCGATTCTGCGGGTGCTTAGGTAAGGCTGAGACAGCATCCTCAGACACACAACTCCCCCCTCCTGTCCAGGTATTCCCAATGAGGCTGTAAGAGAAGTGAGATTTCATTATGTAAATGCAGGACCTGTGTTTTTCTGCCATCACCACTGCAAGCTCAGGGCTGTGCCATACACTCATGAAGGGCCAGAGAGTTTACCCCATCATTAAGTCCACCAGGGCAGGATTCATTGCTTCAGGCATTGCAATGCCCAGAACATGCTTACCCCCAGTGGCATGAACCAGGGAGAGATGAGCACAGCTTCAGATTCAGGATAAATTAAATATTTCACTCTGTAAATTGCATACGGACCACTTGAATCAGGCAGATGTTAGCACACCTGGACAACAAACACCTCCATTTGTTTTAAAATAAATTAAAATGACAGATTGAAAACCACACCTGTGACGATCAGCTGAACTACACTTCCAGCAACTTTCATTGCCTGATCTACTTTCACTGTCGGTCATCTAAAAAGTTGTTTCTGCTCCATGAACAAGTAGAAATTAAAAAAAAAAAAAAAAAAAAAGTAATATTTTCCAGGGCACAAGCAACAGTTTTTGCCTCAGTGGTTGTATTGGCTGATTAATCCATATGTTTACTGCACTTTGAATGAAATACAATAGTTCCACTTGAATAACCTGATTGGTCTTAATTTCCTAATTTTTTATATTAGTCCCCTGGTTTTTGGACTCTGGTGACTTACAGTACTCACTCTCCCCAATTGCAGAACAACTGTTCACATGGATGGTGCTGCTACCGAATGACATATTTTGTATAGAGAATCACCCACAGGCACAACCTCTCTCCCTCTGCAAATTACACATGTGTATGTATATACATGTATGGATATGCAAGTACGTATATTATATATATATATATATATATATCACATCACACATTCATATGAACTTTCACACTTTATGACTGTCTTTGTACAGCTATTGTTTTGCCCACCTCCCCTGGTGTCAGCATTTTGAATCCCCTGGAAACAGAGAACTGCTGAATCATTGGAACATCGTTCTGGGTTTGACCCTTTCCTACCCTGGCCATTGCAGCCCATGCTTTTTGGGCTTTCTTCTCCACCGCTGACATTATCCCTGAAACCACCCCCCATTTCTTTTATTTCAGTGAGTAAAAAAAACATAACAAAGAAATTCAGCTCTTCATGCTGTATCCACAATGTTTTTCTCACTCATATTCATTTTTATCAGGATCCTGTTTGGCTAATTAGTTGTTTTTGTATTTCTTTCTCATAGTCAAAAAATCTAAAACATATATTTTTTGAAGTTTTCCAAAGAGCCTTCCATATTCAAGCCAAGAAGAGCTTGAAGATTAACACAGTTGTAACAGGGAATTAAAAACTGCTATTCAGCACTTGAGTGAAGCAGAGCACTGGATCTGTTCCAGTTTGCTTTGTAGCATCAGTTCTTGTATGTGGATTTGAGAGTAAAATGCAATAACAAAATGGATTTCCCAAATAACTCCTAAAAGAACCCATTCTTTGGTAAATCTACAAGCACACTTAACTGTCTGGAGTCACATCTGTGGCCATCACAAAACTTCTTTGCTATCCTACAGTCGTTAGGAAAATTTTCAGTTTTTGGTTGACTGGGAAACGAACAGTCAATGGCTTCAGCTTTCTGAATTTCGGACATCTGAAAGCATCTGTGAAAGCCCATAAATGAAGCAAACCAAAACTTCCATAACTCTGGAAACTGCTTCAGCTGCTTTAAAATGTTCACTGAAGCAATGAGAATATCTTCCAATCCTCCTTAAAATTAGCTCTTGGCTCCCTGTATCTGCTAACATGTTTGATATATGTCCTGTGCTGACCCTGTGTGCTTCTGGAGGTCAGTGCTCCAGCACTGCCAGTAATCTCTGTTGTCCCTCAAACACTTTCTCTTCAAGCCCACCTTCATCCTTTCCTTGCCAACAACATTTCCAGCCCTCAAGCCTCCAGCAGCTCACTCTATGGGACAGGATGGTGCCCCTGTGGGGCAGCACGCAGTGCCCCTGCAAAGGGCTGGTTAGGTGCCTTGAGGCAATGGCAGACCAGGATAACCAATGGCCTTTCTCCTTCTGTTGTCACTACTGCTGGAGCTGATACCTATGTCTAAACCCAAGCATATGCCATCAATGGAACTCTCATCTTCATTGATCTTCCCGAGCACATCAACCTGTCTCTCTAAATCTGCTCTCTGATTTTTCAAGTAATAGAAGGAATCTCTCTGGATAACCACATAATCACCTCCTTTTGGCTCCTGGTCAGGCTGCTTTGCTCTTTTTTGCTCACTCTTTTCTGAATAGGGACAGCGATACAAAAGCAGCCTTCCCATGTCAGCCTTCTGCAGGGCACACAGGGTGCACACCAGACCCTCTCAGTTTCCAAGACTTTGAAGATGAGTGAACGATGTTCTGTTGAGCTCCAACTGTCCATGAGCTCTCAATTAGGCAAAACCAGCAACCAGAGAGAAACCTCCAGCTTTGATGAAATTCTCAGCAAAACAAACTTGGGAACTCAGGTTATTTATAGAACCACTGAACTGTTTCAGTTGGAAGGGACCCTTAAAGGCCATCTGGTCCAACTCCCCTGCAATGAACAGGGACACCTGCAGCTCCATCAGGTGCTCAGAGCCCATCCAGCCTGACCTTGAATGTCTCCAGAGGCGGTGCTTCCACCATCTCTCTGGGCAGCCTGTGCCAGTGCCTCACCACTCTTATTGTAAAAAACTTCTTCCTTATATCCATGTGTTTTCACGTGTATAAGTGATGACAAGCTGGAGATGCAGGCAGGAGAGATGCCAGGTATCACAGTCCATATCAGGGCTCAGACACCCATAGAATGACTCTATAATTGCTGTGGGACTGAGGGGTAATTATTATATAATTATATATGGTTATTTATATGAGGGGAAGAGGTCAAATTTAGCACATTATCATCAATTCACAAATCAGGAGCTTTATTTTAAAATCTTTGACTGTGTGGCCTTTGATCTTTGAACTGTTTGGTAACTTCAAGCATCATTACCCCATAATGTGCCAGAATGTGCAATTAGTGTGAGCACAGTTACGTACGGTACAATATTTGTAACAAGTTTAATATGACCATCCTGTAAATTTATACACTCTGAATAATAATGAAATTCAGGTTTAATTATTGATTTTTAAAAAATGCTTTTAATATTCTGATACTGATGCAGCTAAACATCAAACAGTGTAAATATAACATGAAACTGTACAGCTATTACTCTAAAATGTGACGTTATCCATCCATCTTTGCTTTTTCCATTGCACCTACCAGCATAGCATGCCAGTAATATGATTTATTTATTGTGCTTATTTAGAATTAAATAATAAATAAAATGACTCCCACGCAAGGCTCCAGAAACCCTACTGCACCATTAGCAATGCGACGCAGCCCCCGTCACACTAAGGAGCCTTACAGCAGGAATTCAGCCCAGAAATGACTTACAGAGCTGGGAGCAGCCCTAGAGCAGGTGGGGGATGCCCATAGGTGGGCATTTCTGAAGTAATTGATTCACTCTTCCTGACCCCATGCAGCAAAGTGCTTCAGCACTGGCTTGACTGAGTGCATTACGGCCTGACCAGGTTATTTATGGCCTTGGGAAGATGCTTTTCTGCCACTGTGCTCAGCATGGAGTTGGAACTTTGATGTCTGACACTGAATGTTGTGTGTAAGAGAAAGCAGGCGCCTTTATTTTTATCTGTCTGTCTATCTGGGTATAAAATTGTCATCAACTCTTTGTTTTATTTTATTTTTCATATGGTTTTTGACTGTTGTTTGTCACAGCCAGCAAAATAACTGAACAGATAATTTCTTCTGAAGTGAAATGAAATGGAAATAGCAGCTGTCTACAAAAATCAATTTAGAAACTACCTATGTATTTTTGGGCTCAGACAATACGTATTTCCGAAACCATGCCTTCAAAAACCCTTTGAGTGTAAAACGAAGAAGGAAAAAAAACCACACAACAACAACTGGATGTGAGCTATCAGCCATCAATCAGAGAAATTCACTCAGGCTCAGATGCAAGAGCCAAAACAAACTTCAGCCTGAAATGGATGTGAGACAGTCTGCATTGTTTGATTTGCTTGGGTTACTTCATTATTAATCTCTTTGCTTCCATTTACTTTAATGACCATGGCCAAGAAAGTCTCTTTTATGAAGACTACTTTTTTTTTTTTTTTTTTTTTTTTAAAAAAAAGAATGTTTTTAGGTTGCAGCTGAAGCCCACTCTGCACTGTTTCTCCTTACATCTACCAGCAGTAAGGGTTTGTTGGAGCAGGCACTGGGCTGGTGGGTCTGCCTTCACCTCTCAGAAGGTGGAGGATGGATTTGTTGGCAACTCAATTTGTCCCATCCCTGCTCCAGCACAGCCCTGTCCTGTCCCTCCTCCCCCCTCCTCTACTCCTCCCCCCACTAAAGCCCCATCAGTGGAGTGGATTTTCCTAAATGAGAGACACCTAATTAGTAGCTCATCAAAGACTTGCTGATCAGACAGATTTTCAGCCCTTTGTTTATTACCTGCCATGTGCATCTGTAGCACATTTTTGCAAGTAAATATACACATTTCATTAAAAACACCATCTCCTATGCTGCTTCCATTGCTTTGTTCTTGTAACTGTTATTTACTCCCTCAACCAAGAGAGAAAAAACATTCCTTCTATTATTATATTAATGTGATTCCAACTTGTTAATGAACGATTCACTGGTGTTGTATTTACAACCTGGCATGAGTGCTCACAGCAGTGGCTGAGGCACTGCCCATCTTTCTACAATGTTCAGACAGTGAGAGAGTAGGTTTGGGTGCATGGGGCATGGGCTGAGCCCCCATGAAGGGTCAAGAAAGTGCTCTGCCCAAAGCCATGCTGCAGTGCACCTGCAGGGTCAGGATGAACCCCTGAGAGATTTTGTTCCAGTCTCTTTTCCAAATGCTATCAATACTTCCCTACAGAAACATGATGAAGTCTTGCAGGGCTCCAATGCATGTAAAAATCTCACACTGTAGAGCTGCGTGTTGCTATTTTGCAAAATTAGGGATACATAAACACTGCTGGCAGCTTTCCCCTGCGAGGCAGGGGGTGCTTACATAGTGTTACATCTGCCATCAAGTTTTGTAGTTTAAGTTTAGAAACAGTTCTTTTTCTTTCCCTAACCTGGCAGATCCTCCTGCATTCCCTTCCCAAGACTGCAGAATGTGCTCAATCTTTAAGAATAAGTACAGAAGCAACATCTACAGCAGAACATAGCTGCCATGATGGCTGGAGGCATGCAGCCCCCTCCTGCATGCTCTCTACAATCCACGTGTGAAGAACATTGTCAGGCTTCTGACCATCACCCCTTTTATTTTGCTTCCTGAGGCATCCAAAAGACTCTGCTTAAACACACAGTGAGCAGGGCATACCCCCATGCTCCCTTTGTACTCGGGGTACTACTCTGCTGCAGGAGCAGGGAAAGAGGCACAGCTCAGCATTAGCGTTGGAAGGAACAGCCAGCTGCAGTGCTGTGCAGCTGTACCATCCAGTCAGGCAAATGGACATGAAACTGAGGATGAAACAATGCTTCCAGAGACAGGAGTGTGACTTTCATTAACAGTGCTGTGTGGAGAAAGTGCACAATTTTGCTGGAGCCCCACACGCCCCTCAAAGCCTTCATTAAGGGGAAAGGGAAAGCTTTGGCTTCAGTTTATTTGTTTTTTTTCCCTTTGGCTTGCGGCTCTGGCAAAGCTCTGCAGCAGAACCTTCTGCTCCCAGGAAGCTGAACAGTCTGCATAGCACACTCCACATAGACCATAATAGGCATCTTACAGTGTAAGATTGACAAGCTCCCGGAAAGGGACCAGCTCGTTTCAGAACAGGCCATTACACACAGACATCAGGAAAAGTGGAAGGAAAAGAAATAGTTTAAGCATTGCTAAGCACCATCCCTGATGAGGAAGGAAGTGCCTACCAGCCATGGGCTGAAACTGCAGATCTACCATTTGGTGCTCCGTTTTGTAGGCTTTAACTGAGCGTTAACATTCATTGCGTAATTGAACATCTCATTCACTTCATTAGCCGATGGCTGTGCAGTGCTGTCACTGTGCAAAGTGCTAGCCAGGTGCTAAGTATTATAACTATTTGTTTCCTCCCCAGTATTTAAACTGTTGGCAATTCCTGATGGTGGCAGTGGCAGCAGCTTGCCCTGGATGGGAATAGTGAGCATGGTGTCAGCAGGCACTGCACATGGGGACACATGTGGCCACAACAGGGGCATCGTGAGCAGCCTGACCGTCATTTCCCATTGCCTGCACTAGGGTCTGTCCCAGCACCATGGCGAATGTGGAGAAGACCAACCTGCCTTTTAGGAACATCAGTGCTGCAAACTGTGGTGGTCCTCTCTGATTTCTTCCATTCTAACCACAGAGGCAACCAGGGGCTTTGGAACCACAGAATCATAGAATCATTAAAGTTGGAAAAGACCTCTAAGATCATCTATTGTAACTGTCAACCCATCCTTAGTGTGCCCATTAACCATGTCCCTTAGTGCTACACATTTCTTGAGTATCTCCAGGGATGGTGACTCCACCACCTCCCTGGGCAGCCTGTTCCAAAGCCTGACCACTCTTTCTGAGAAGAAACGATTTCTAATATCCAACCTGACTTTGCCTCACTCTTCTCCAGACCTCTTCAGAACAGCTCACAAAGGGTTCAGCTGCAGAGAGCTGTCTTTGAGACATTTCAATGCCCCGATGGCTAAAGTCCAATGCCACCACCCACCCACCAGCACAGCCATTGCTTCAGGCACTCGGTGGTGGCATTGGGTGACTGACTGGTCCCCACTGCACCCGAAATACACAGGAATTTTCCTCCTGTTTTTGTTTGTATTTAACTTGGATGCTGACCCAAAGAGTGCTAATTAGCTGGATTCAAAACCAAGCTTAAAAAATGGTAATGAGTTTACTGATTATCAGGTATGAAAATAAGGTCAGTCGAAAACATATCAGTGCTTTAATTAAACCTCGGTGAACTTCAGAGAGCGAGATGGAATGACTGCTAATGGCTCCTATTTTTGCTAAACTTCCCTTCTGTGGCCTGTTACTTCAAGGGAGGGACTGTCCCCGTTTGTCACACTTCCGTTCATGCAAATTGCCTAAGCGAGACCAGTACAAGCTCACCTACAAAGCTCAGCAGGATGGAGGGGAGGCAGTCAGGCTGTTCCTTGTGCCCACAGACAGACCTACTTTTTATTTCAAGGCAAGCCATTGTCAGCCAGCAGCACATCTTTGATTTTTTTTTTTTTTTTGCTGCTGCACACTGATTTACTTTGCATACACAACGTCTTGCTCCACGCAACTGATTTGTATTTTTGTCCAGGCTGCAACTACCACCAAACAGATATAAGTGTGCTTCTGTTGCAGGCAAATGAAGGGCCTGGGAAGTGCCAGACTGGATCACACTGATGGTTCCCAGCCCAGCTGCAAATGCCCAGAGGAGCATTGAGGGTGGAGGGACAAGGAGCAGTGCTGGAGGGAAGGGCTCTTCCTCCAAACCCCTCCTTGTCTTGTGGGAATGGTCCTTCTGGAATATCTCCAGGAGGAGACTGCATCCCAAACACTGCATTTAATATCTCACATGAATTTCATCAAGCTTTTTTGAATCTGTTTATACTTTTGGCTCCTGTGAATCCCTGTGCCAATGCTCTTACTTCCTTTCATTACTTTTTTTTTTTTTTTCTTTTTTCTTTGTTCAGGAGCAAAACATATACGCCAGCAATACAACAAATGAGTCTGGAGTTTTAGTTTTGCTTTTTATTTGCTCACAGTTTCTCTCCCACTAATTCTGGAGCTCTGGCAGAAGACCAGGCAGCTCTGGGCTCTCTGCACTGGGACAACACAGCAGGCGAACTTTCTGCAGATCCAAACCCTATTTCCAGTGTTTTCACCATAGCATTGAATCATAGAATTATTAAGGTTGGAAAAGACCACTAAAGATCACCTAGTCCAACTGTCAGCCCATCACTGCCATGCCCACCAAACCATGTCACTCAATGCATTTGTGGGCTTTTCTGACTGTTTAATCTTTGTCCTACCTTTTGCCTGCTGGTGAGTGTGTCCTTCATGCTGACACATCAGTAATCTGTCATTTGCCCACACCTGCAAAATACCCAACCCATGGTTGCAAATGGCAAGCTGCAAGCAGTGGGATGAGACCATCAACTTCTAGATCAGCAGTCAGGCACATGTAACAGTTAAGTTTACACAGTTTACAGAGAGGACTCAATCTCTTTCTTCTCTGATCGCCATTTACCCTTGGGAAAAATGAGTGTGAAACGCTCCTCATAACCTAGCAGCATTCTCTAACGACTTTTTTGCTCAAACACAAAAATGGTCAGTAACAAGCACAAGTGTAGGAAAAGATATATATGTGTGTTCTGTGAATGGTTAATAAACTCTCATACATGTTAGGAAGTGAAATGAACTGGAGTAACTCCTCCAAAACCATGTGCTGTGCTGTCAGTCCATTAGGAAACACAAACTGAGAAGCTTTTTAAGAGCAGGCTATTCATTTTTTATTTCCACCATTCAGCAAGCTAATCTGCAAGTGTATTTACAATATTGCATGTTAAACATGGAGCTATAGTAACAAATTCATAGCATGAAAGGTTTGAAGTGATAATTAGTGTGCCAGAGCAAGAGGCTCTTCTCCAACCTAAGTACCATGATGAACAACAATAAAGGCAGGGCACCCAAAGGGAATGGGCTATAACAAAGAGGGTTTTTGCTCAAATACATGTCTACTTCCTTGAAAACATGAATTTATTTGCCTCAGATCACACCAAAGAAATTAAGAAGCTGCATATTGAAGCTGCTGGAGGACCTGAAAGTGGGGTAAAGGTAGCCAAAGAGGTGGGTCCTGCTGTACCCTGCAGAGTGCATTGTGCCAGGCCAGCAGAGCAGGGCTGTTCTGCTGCTGCTGAAGCACTTAGCAGCTCTTTTCCTGCATCCTCATCCTCATGAGGCAATTCCCTTGCTGTCGTGAGGATAGGGAGGCAGGAGGCCACCAAGAAGGGCAGCAGAGGGACGTGCTGTCCTTTGTCACCCACAGAACTCAGCACTAAGCTCTAAGACATCATACTTGGGCTCCTCGAGCTGGGCACCGAAAGTCAATGGAAACTTTTGACCTTTGCTGCTCTGTGTCTCACTTCCTCATGTGTGCAGCAGGCCTGGCGCTTCCTCCTGTTGCAGGAGCATGAAACACGTCCATGGGCCCTGCAGGGCTGTGTGGAGAGGGCAGCACGGAAAGGCTGAGGAGGAAACTCAGTGAGCCTTTGGGTGTAAGAGCTGTGAGTGGTTGTAGGGAGAGAGGGAGGACACAGAACCCGGGTGACTGTGCAGGTCTGCATGGGGCAACGGTCCTGTGATGGGCAGTGATGCAAGTGCAGAGTGGTGCACGTACAAAAAGCCAAAGTGCAGTCTTGCAAGAGAGCAAGGAATCATTTAAACCTTTCCATTTGCTACTCTGATATTATTTTAACAAGCTTTTTGCCTTTTTAACCACTCCACACAGTTTATCATATATAAACGAGTGTTGATGTCTTCAAAGCAAAAGAAGCTCCCAGTATCCATCCCATCTCCAAATCAGAAACAGGCTGCCCAGAGAGGTTGTGGAGTCTCCTTGTGTAGAGATAATTAAGACCCACCTGGCTGCCTACCTGTGTGACCTGTTGTTGGGAGCCTGCTTTAGCAGGGGGTGGAATCAATGTTCTCTAGAGGTCTCAGCCAACCCCACAATTCTGTGACTCTGTAATTCCCTGATATCTATCCCAGCACCACACACAGCAGACTCCCTTGGCACTTCCTGTATGCAACCCATGATGACTTAAGAACCATTTTTTTAGAAACAAGGGTGAAGATCTTATGTCCCAGAGGATGAGAGCTCATCCTTTGGTAACTTAACTCATGGAAAATTAACCTCATTATTACAGAACTTTTCCTTGTTTTTATTTTGAGCTTGCCTAGCTCTTCTCTTTGTCAGCTAAATCAAAGACTATTAGATCTCCTGGCAGCTGTAACAGTTGAACATACACAAGGTAACCTTCCTACAGCAGAAGACTGAGCCTATGAAGTATTAAGTGCCTTCGAGGTCCACTAAAATCAATGGGATTGAAGAGTGCCACATCCTAGAAGGGCTAGGCCCCAAGGGATTCGTTCTCCTGGGATTTCCTGATTCAGAAGATGGGGAAAATAAAATATTTAAAGCAGCCTGACACACACAGGCTAAATTCTTTTCTTTTGTGCTGAAACATAATTTTTTTAATATGCCTTGAGCGTGCTGTGAAAGCAGTCTTCCTGCTTGCTTCCTTAGTTGGGAGTGTTTGTTCTCTGTGTTAATCAGTCACAATCACTGTGACTGATATGGCCCCAAAGCAGAAGGAAAGTTTAGGTTCTACAATATAACTTAAAAAAAAAAAAAAGAATTGTTTGCAGAAGAAAAGTCTATCTTGTGATGGAAAGGGTTACTAAAGGGACATACATCAGCAGTATGCACTTTACATTCTTAGTTCATTGGTTTCTACAGCACTTTTTGTTCACAGTAATGTGAGGCAGTTAATATGGGAACCTGAACTCCGTTGGACTGATAAGCCTTCATACTGACTTGCAAAAGTAATTTTCAGTAATCTTTGAGGGGAAAAATTGCATTTAGGGAAAAAAAAAAAAAAAAAAGAGAGAAAAAAAATGCTAAGCCATTCGTGCATCCTATTTTATTGAGTGTGCAAGTAATAGACTATGCACAAATTGAACTTTTGATCCATTAGGCTGTGCATAAGGACAAAGTGCTGCTGAGCTAGTGTGAGAAAACTAATCTTCCAAATAGAAACATTTCACAGCATTCTTCCAAAATCTTGTTTGAAAGAGAGACACCAGTATCCCCCCCTGAAATGCAAACTTCCATCACAAGGCTGGGCAAAAGGCAACAATGCCAAGCTTTTTCCCATCCAGCTGACACTGGTTCCCAATATATGGCTCTACAATCCCAGATCCCACTCCTGCTGCCACAAAATCAGTCATCTTCAAAGTAACGTTTTTTGTGATTATTGAGCAGTAACATCCTTTCCTAAATGCTTACTGAACAGAACTACCTGTGTTCACTTCACTCTGGCAATTGCTTCAGAGCCCAAGCTGGGACAGCCAAAATAGGTAACTTACAAACCATTTTCATTTTCCTGACAGAAAGATGGTTTGCTTCCCAAATAAGCCAAATCACCATCTATTTCTTTTAAATTTCCAGCTCTCATGCACTCAGTACATCTACATATGCTTGTAGTGGCTGTTTATTGCTACTGCTCCCAACAAGAGTTTGTGCAGTGACATGGCTTAGTGGGCACAGTGGTGATGGGCTGACAGCTGGACTGGATGAGCTTAGTGATCTTTCCTAGTCTTAATGATTCCACGATTCTCAGCCTCAGGGTAAACTATATGGTAAAAGTCCACTTCCTTTTGTCAGATGTTGATTTTCTAGGGTCAAGTTCAGAGAACATGAAAGAGACACAGGTGTAATCCATGTTCTGTCTCACAGTCATGGGCCTATGGGAGAAGCTGCATGCCAAAGAACCCCATAAAAACCATGGCTCATGTCACCTCTTGACATCTCCATGCATGGATCCTACTTCAGCATCTCCTCCCCGTCACATGGGGAGATTCAGAAACCAAGCACAGAGGTAAGGCTGAAGCAATAGGGCACGTAGGACCACTGGCTGTTATTCTTGGCGTCTGTGCCTAAATGCTTCAGACTCCTGAGCCCAGTACTGCAACTGTAATAACAGCAACGCCTAAATCTCATTAAATCCTAGCAAGAGAAGGATATTGGGAAGAAAGTTAGGGAAAGAACTGATAAACAAGCCTGGAGGTACTTGGGGTAAAGGAGGCTGCACTGGTGAACATCATGGCCCCAAGCAGAAGCATCCCAGAGGAGCTTTGGCTCTCCAGAAGCAAACATGCAAGATGTCTGAGGTGTGGGCTACAGCAGCAGGGATTGCACTTAATGTACCAAGCATGATCCTGAAACACAAAGGGATCTGGAACGCATGGAAAGCCCTGGCTTTGCATATTTGAAATAAGTTATTATTCAGGCTTTCCAGCTCCCAATCTCTCAGAATTGTGCTCTAAGAAAAAACCTTTGCAGTAATCCTCATCCTCGATCATTATGCAATATTGCTTAGGGTAAAGGAAGTTTTCTTGCTCCTTTCTAAATATACATTTTTGTGGTTAGAAAATTAGAGAAATGACACGGCCGACCTTCCTAAATGTGAAGGGCTCATTTAGGGAAGCATACAAGTCATCTGCTGCAGCAGACCCTTATCGCTTTGTGGTAGGCAATTGCAAAACACCTTTCTTAGCCAGAGTCACGTTGGGTTTAAATTGAGCTAGACAAGGGAACCACAAAAAGGGCTTGTGGGCAGCAGTGCTGCTAAAAGCATGGGGCCCGCCACTGGAGCACCGTTAGCTTGAGCAGTAATTTGTCAAGGAAAAAGGAGTTGAGTAGCCTGCAATGTGCACATCACGTGCAGTTTTTCAGATACAAGGCTTTGCACAGAGGATGAAGAAAATACTCGGTGACCATTTTAAGCTCAGTAACCACTCCCAGTGCAGTGGGAGTTAACGCTGCGTCAGACTTTCCATGAATGCCTCTGTTTTTGCAGGGGCTGTAAAAATGTGCCCGAGGCAAAAACTTGTGATTCAGCAGCTCAGCTGAAGAGTTAACTTTTCTTTTTATACACACCCATTTGCAGAGTGGCGATTTATAATAATTTTCCTACAGATCTATATATAGTTTTGGTCTGGTGGGGCAGGGAGCTGGGAAGGGAGGGGATGCAAAGCATCATGCTTGGCTGCCTCCCATTGCTGTCAAAGGGAGCCTGGCGTCTCTGATCAGCTGTGAGGGGGGGACTGAGCATCCCCAGGAGCAGTGACATTTCTCCCTAGAGGAAAAGAGGCCAATCCATGCTTGTTTTCTCACATAGGTGGCAGGTGACATTAAACTTGCATGAGGAATCGTGGTGTGCTCTCCTCTTCCCCTGGGAAGCATCCCACTTGCTTATACTCAGTGTACATTGTCCTCATCCTCATAAGAGATGACAAATTGCTTAGATGATAAATGTACTTCCCTAACTGATCTTTGGATATTCCTGACTACCTGCACAGCCCATCTGGTCCAGAGGCAGCCTGGGACTCTTCAAGCAGTTTGGTGTATTTCAATTTCACTTCTTCCATAAGATAATACTGTCTTCTCATCCTTATGAGTGCCTTCTAACTCAGGTGATTCTATGATTCTGATGTACAGCAGCTCCATTAACAACTGCAGCCAAGTGTCAGCAACATGATAGGGTCACAAGAACATAGCATTGCCACTCTTCTTCCCTGCCCATATCTTAGAAGTTGAAGTTTATGTTGTTTCTTTAAGTAACACATTAGCTCACACTATCTCATACTATCTGAGGTTATTTTCCCTCAAAATATTTTTCATACAAAGAAAAATACTGTTATTTTTACCAATTTTCAGAAGAGGTTTCCTTTTTTTCTTTACTCTTTCAGGAAAATAGGCTTCTAGCAGGCATTTATCATGATAGCTAAATTAGCCAGCACCTTTAATACTTGCAGCACAGAAAAACACTTCATCAGCTGCACAATTTGAGCTTACCGGAGAAGATTTTTAAGAAAGAATGAGAATGAAAGTAAGAATAACCATTTCTTTCCCCCTGTCCCTTCGAGGCACTGAAGTTCAAGGTATTTATTTCTTTCCTTGCACACTAAGAAGTCTGTGATGGTGGTTAATTGAGTGCTAAAAACCTATGTGACTGCAGTTTCGCTAAGATGCTATATTATACTTTTATTTCCAAACCTAAACTGCTATGAGGTGAAATGGGGCTGAAGTGACTTGGGTGATGGGAGAGATGATTCTGTACTGAAAGAAGCACATCTCTTGTGAAAACAGAATCACAGAATGGCTTGGGTTGGAAGGGACCTCAAAGATGATCCAGTTCCAACGCCCCTGCCACTGGCAGGGTTGCCAGCCACTAAATCAGGTTGCCCAAGGCCCATCCAGCCTGGCCTTAAATGGCTCCAGGGATGAAGTATGATTGTATAACCCCTTTCCTAAGTGATTCCCATGCTTTACAAATTGATACCAAAATTATTCAACATGGACTGCAGAAGAGTCTACCATTCAAAGGCACTGTGGCAGCCCACCCCAAAAAGGTGTGTGCTGACTTTCTTAGGTGAATATTACTCTGAGGAGGAGCAGACAGGTGCTTTCCTTTGTAGCTCCTCAGCCTTTTACCTTTCCCCCTAGATTCATTGCTTCACCATTAGAAACTGCATTTGACACAAAGACAGGGATTACTGAATGTTTGTTCTGGTGGCAATAAAATGATCATGAGAAATAACGGTAAGACATCTGTATATTCCTATTTCAGGAGAGAAGGTACGAAAGATGAGGTTCTGAAGGACATAAAGTTCTTGTCATCTAACTGCCACCTGTAGCTTCCAGTTTGCTGTCCACATCCACTTCTTCGCACTGTGTCAGGACATTTGTGCTATGCTTCCTCATTTACCTGCCTAAAAAAAATTTCCTTCCCCCCAAATCCATCTTCCCTTACTAGTTGACTCCAAAACTGCATTACTGCATGGATGAACCAGTCATTCAGATATTTACTTCTATATCCACACCTTTTCTCTTTAGTACTTGGGTTCAAAAAGCTACTTTTTGCAGGGGTGACTCAGGATACCTGTGTTCGTTTTCCAGCCCTAACAGACATCCTGTGTGCTCCTGGGTCATGCAGCAGCTCTCAGCCACCTCTGGTGTACAAGAGCACAAGATGTGGTTTGTTCCACTTTCCCTGGTGCATTGCAATCTCTCTCCCCTTGGCATTCTTCTCTACCTTTCACTCTCTCTTTTGTAATCAGACTTCTATGCTCCCAGTAAACTGTAAGTATCTGGGCTTCCTGAAGCTCAAATATAAGCTGAAGTATAAATAATTATATTTTTAAAAAATAGTAATGTGTTGATATATGGCTAAGAAGAAGCAGTTTTGTTTCTCAGCACGTTTGTGTGAGCTGTTCTTGGTTTCAGTTCACATGGTTTCTTTTCACCTTCTGAGTTTCTCTCTGACTTTCAGGTTACTGCCTTTTTTTTTTTTTTTTTCCATCTGAAGCCAAAAAAAATAAAGGGGAAAAAAAAAAAAAAAGACAGACTCAGGCCTACTCAAAAGCCCTGCCAATTTATTTAAAATTAGAAAACAAAACAAAACCCTTAATTCTGGAATGGGACAACTTCTAACTTCACAGTAGCTTATTTGTTCACAGGTAATGTCCAGACACTAGGCTGTTTCTATTAAAAGCAGTTATGCTCAGATGTAGGGATATTAGTGCACATACCTGCCTGACATCGAACATCTTTGCTTACGATTAAAAGCAGAGCATGGACAAAAAAGGAAACACCAAAATTCATCCTTGCAATAAGACAATCCCAAGGGAGGGTTCACAGCTTGATGTTGAGGTGCCCTCGTGCTAGACCTTCCCAACATAATAAGGACATGGGCCACTAACCACTCTTTCCAAGAAGAGATTTTTCCTCTACAGTCAGCCATGAAGATGCTCTCTGTGTGGAGAGTACACAGCAACATGGAGATCTATATTCGAGCTCCATTTGGCACAACCATTGTCTTTGGAATGCTTTCATTTTATTTTTATTTTGTACCAATGTTTAACATGGCTGTTCTGCACATATTTAGGTGTAGGTGAAAATCGTGAAGCATAATTAATTGCCTATTAATGAGTTTTTGCAAAGAATTAAGACTCTAAATGCTAATCTGTGCTTCAGAAAGAATGCCAAATGATATCCGTGCTACCTACCTGCTTCTGTTTAGAACACAAGACTGGAAGAATTTGGCTTTAATGTTAATTAATGCCTTCCATTAGCGCTTACAAAGTATAGTAAGCCCCAGCCATTTCATCATGAACCCACACAAAAAAATTAGCTATTAAAAAAATAATACAGAAAAAATATAGCTATAGCTAGTGGGAACAAGCTCTATAAACTAAACTTTTTTTTTCCCCCAGCCTCAGATCAACCTGTTCCCAGAATTGAGTCTTCTCAACCTCTGTACGTACATTTGTCTGTCTTTTTTTTCCGACCAACAGAATAATGAAAACAAATGAACTAGCAAACAATCCCTCGGGTGAAGAGAGGTGTGAAACCACGGAAGGAAAGGGGCAGAACACAGCTCAGAGAAGAGCAGGTACCAGAGTCTTCCTCCTCTCCTTCTCACTGTTTCCTTCGGCACAGTGACAGCAGTGGGACCTGCCCTTTGAGGACCAGGTTCTGAAACTCAGTAGTTAACAAATATCACCTACTTTCTGCCCCAGAAGATGCTCCAAATTGCACACAAAGACAACAAGAAGACACTCAAGTTGGAACCAGCGCTTTTACCAATTGTCAAGACGCTCTGAACGTTTCCAGCACGTCCTGCACTGCTAACTTGTGAGCACCTCACTGCATGTGCTGTTGGCTGGGATGTTACACTCTTAGTATCTAGACCGATCGGCAGAGCATTCTGCCAAATTATTTATTTTGCCTGCGTTTTGCTTGTCTCTCCTCCCCAGCGAGATCACAGATAAAGTATATTTACTGGTTGCTGCTGCCCCGGCCGGCACAGGAGCAGGGCTGGAGTGAAAGCAGCTGTTTCTGAGCAGTGTGCGTGGCTTGTGCTCATTCTCAATTCCCAGCGAGCAGGATCCTTCAGTGGTGATGGAGTAGCTTTGAGTTTCAGTCTATCTGTCACTGCTCGACTGTTTTACTGTGCACACAATGCACTGATGGGCGACATCACTCAACTGCAACAAGTCCAGCTACAAAAGCAAGTAGCAGCAATTTGTAGCCTCAATGCAGCCATTTAATCATTCCCAACACTTCCCCGGTTGCCATTCTAGATAAACTAACCTGAGAATTAAGAGCAAATATTTGACTTGGGGGGGGGGGGGGGGGGGGGGGGGGGGGGGGGGGGGGGGG
>NW_024962271.1:2979868-3103591 GCF_019238085.1 Lagopus leucura | reverse complement strand
CTCTTAATGAGCTTTTTTGTTCAGCTTACAGGGAGGGATTTGCACTCCACTCTTGCACTACAAATGCTTTGTCTGCTTGGCTTTTTTATTCAACTGATGAATAAAAAAAGCAAACACCAAACTTTACACATGTTTCAGTCTCCATTAAGGCAACAAAGAGCTCCAAATGCATGCCCTAGCAACAGCAACAATTTTTTTTTAAAAAGAGAAGAAAGAAAACGTGGTCATTTAGGCTGTGGTGCTTTCCATAGCTGTTCCTTAATGTTTCTGTCAAAAAAGCAATACGCTTTTGAATATCAAAATACATACCTGTAGGTAAAAGGACAGACAGCGGTTTGGGAATCAATATTATTGCTCTTTCTACTGTGAAACAATCATGCAAGCAGCCCAAGCAATGGCCTTTGTCAAACTTTTTACTTGCTTATATCTTCTGACCACATGCTGAGACCTCTTGCACTCCAGTGGCCATGAAAGTGTTTTCCCCTTCTTTTTTTTCCCCCCTGTATGCCTCAGAGAGCTCTTGGCTTTCTCTAATCTCCTATTCTTGCCTTCTAATCACTGCAAACGCCTTACGATGATAGAGTGCAGACACCGGCATCGCGTTATGAACGGGCTGGAACTTGGAGGGCTAAACATAGTCACAACAAGCACCAGTTCTGGGAGAACCTCAAGATTATTTGAAAAAGATAGAACAGAACATATTCCAGCAGAGAAGGGAACAGAAAGCCTGGGTTTCCAGCGAGCAAGACTAAACGTGTGCATGTGCAGAAGTCAAGTAGGAAGGGTTTTCCACTCCATTATGCAGCCCAAGCTGGGAGAGTATTGCTGCCAGGGTAGGTGGGAGTAAATGAATCTGGCAGAGCAGGGATAGAAATGGGCTTATCAAGGAGCATGTAATGGAATATATTAAGCAAAACAAAAAAGAAACGGGTAGAGGAACTTTTTTGGTGCCAGGCTGTGTTTTGGCTGTGCGGAAGTTAGGACTAAAGGTCGGATATTAGGAAAAAAATATTCTCATAAAGAATGGTGACACAGCACCACAGGCTGCCCACAGAAGTAGAGCTGGAATCCTTGGAGGTGTTCAAGAACTGTGGATATGTGGCACTGAGGAACGTGGTTTGGTGGGAAGGGCTGATGTTTGGAGTAGACAATCTTAGTTATCTTTTCAATCTTGATTATATGATTTTATGAATGCAGAGAAATCAGACATTTGGAAAATTTGTCATTGCCATCACTCCTATGCCTTTGGGGGTAGTTAGCTGAGATCAACCCTGACCAGCTTTTGGAGGCCAGAAAGCATCCTTAGAAATTGCTTCCTCACAGGAGATCCCTAGCACATCAGTGCCAGTGGTGTTACTGGAAGGTCCACTGGAACCACTGTTTGGGTGCAAGTGGGACACAAGGGAGCCATAGAAACGTTTGAGCTGGAAGGGACCTTTAAAGGTGATCTAGTCCAACGCCCCTGCAACAAAAAGAGACATCTACAGCTCAATTAGTTTGCTCAGAGCCCCATCCTTCCTGACCTTGAATATTTCCAGGGATGGCTCATCCACCATCTTTCTGGGCCATTTGTGCCAGTGTTTCACTGCCCTTATCATCAAAAGCTTTGACCAAAGGCAACACATTGTGGCCACATGTAGGGGCACCCATGACAGCCTGTGCCCCTAGGAAGCCCAATAAAAGTCTACGTGGATGTCTCATCAGATGAGATCTATCCAGTGGGCCCTGACCATGGTTCATACTTAAATTTGATTCACAAATCTGCCAAAAAACCTGCTTTAGAAAAGTACAAGATAGGATCAACTTAATTATAGGTGCCAGATGTACCTGTATAGCAAATATCAGATACTTTGGCGAAGGGTTGGTCTGTATGTTTTAGGTAGCAACACATCTTTTCCCAGATGTGTTCTACAATTATTATTCAAAATTATTTCAGATTCAAAATCAGTTTTTCTTGTTGCATTTCCTGCAGTGCCAAGCCAGATCCTCAAAGATGTGTCTAACACAACTAACCAGACAGTAAAATAAACCTTACTCAAAGGATTTTAGAATGCTCAACATCAATGTCTTCATAGAAAGACAAAATCAAGAAATCATTTCTCCACTGTAGCTAGAAAAACCTGGATAAAACTTACCATTCATTCTAATGAGCTGCAAATGATATTTCAGGGTCCTGAACAGTATTTGCTCCGTCTATGTGATCAGTGCTCCTAAAGAGGGGAAGCTTCATGGAGGATGGGTGAGAGAAGAAAACAAGTATTTCAGTGGCAGGGTCTTCCCACCACCATCTTTTGGTTTGTCTCCTATCCCGTGGCTATTTGCAGCTGCCAAAATCATTGAACTTCTCATGGAAGAAGGACAAGTCTGCAGCAGGAGCTGGGGGATACCACAGGCGCTCTTTGCATGTCCCTGCAGCATCAGCCTCCACGGACTCTCCCTGTCCCCTTCAGGCTGAGAAAACCATTGACCTCAGGCATTGCCATGTCTAGCTTTCACTCCCTGGAGTCACAAGCTGGAGTCAAGGCCCTGAACTCACACACAGCACTATGGGTTGGCTGGTTCAGAAACACTGAAGACTGCATTCCCTTATGCATTTTTCTTGTAGTTGGTTGGGCTGGACCTCCTCAGGTCAGGTTTCATATCCCCAGCCACAACCTCCAGATGGGGACTTACAGTAGTGCCTTCCAAGCTTGCCAAAAAGCAGCAAGAGAAGCAGTTCCCTTGCTTTCCCATGACAGCCTAATGATGACAGAAATCACCCAGCATGGGCTGCTGGGTTTGATACTTTTCTGCTACTGGGCAGAAAATAACGTGCCTCTTATTGGAGTAGAATTTGATTTAAAATGGGAAGGATTTAGAATTCACACTGTAATCGGACCTACATCTCCCCTGCCAAATGCTCCTGACACTGGGATTAGCTTTATATTGCTCACGTTTTACTACCTCGTGAATCTTTCCTGCTATGTGGACAGTGCTAAATCTCACTGATAAGGGATGGATGTTGCTCCTACTCCAAAAGGCTCTGCAGTTTCATCAGGGAGTGGAGTACTGTAGCCAGGTGTGGGGCATGAAAATGAAACCAACCCGATTCTTCTGTTTCAAGTGAAAATGCAGAGTGACACTGCATGTCTACCAGGAACCCAATTATGGACACCCAGAAAACATCATCCTTTCTGCATTGTGGTTGCATATGGCTGGAGGATAAGGAGACCCTAAGCTCCTTGGCACTTCCCAGAATCCCCAGCACATCACATGGAGGCAGAGCTGTGAGTGCCCCAGTGCTGTGACTCACAGCCTGCCTCAGCTGCCTTCAGATCCAAATATCCTCAACAGTTTTGATCCCATGCACATTTTGCCATTTTTTCCCCCCTACACAAAAGAAAAAAAAAACCAAACATTTATGGGCCACTGTGGTTGCAAGCCAAATATCCCAGGAATGTGAACAGAATATGAACAGCAATTATTTTATGACTTACTGCTGCAGATCATGAGTTCCTCCTGCTCTAACCACAGTGTTCAGAAACACAGGTAGGAGAACAGGTGGTCACCAGAGCCTGCTCAGCTCTGTCTCACCCACAATCTGACAGCAGTCAAACATTTTTACATCTTTCTGTATCTGCAAGACGAAGGCTTCAAAAAGTTTGCAGTTCCACCAGACCTCGCGCAATATTTGCAGCACCCCTCAATTAGAAACACTTTCTCACATACCTACTCATAAAATCACCAGCGTCCGCATCTCTGGCAGAAAGTTTTGTAATGAATTTTTTTTTTATAATATATTTTCAGCTGTAAACAGCAGAAAACGCCCTTCAGGCACTTCACTAGACCTTTTATCTGTACGCAGGAAAAAGAATTGATTGATTTTGAAGTTAAACGTTGGCATCTGCTGTTATTCAAAACCAGGACCTTGGATACACTCATCCGCCATGCTTTCAGCTCAGCCACCAGTGTGCTGCAAATGAAGACAAGCTGTTGTCAAATGAGAAATGCAAAATAGTCAATCTGTTTGTCTGTTTAATGTAACTGGGAACATAAGCTGCTAAAAATGCTACCATTCTGCACTGTCAGATGGGAGACACTCTCCAACAAACGAAAGCCTAATGACCCATTTTACTCAGGCGCTCTGGAGTTCCTCCTAATGGTATTTTCCATATGCACTTCAACATGCTTTTAACTGAAACTGCAAATGGTACTATTTTCTATCTAACACAAGCGTGTAATCTGTGTAGCGTATTTTTTTTTTCCTCTGGCACCATGAAGGAATGCTGATGTTCAAGGCGTCTTGAAACAGTGAGCATATTGCTCAAGCATCTGATGCTCATCTTCTCTTTACACCTGTCATTGTACTGTATTAAAGGAAAAAAATCAAGTCATTAACCATGATAGATATGTTTTTAATAAGAAAGTGTTGCGCCTCACCAGGCAGATAAATAGCAAGTCTTAAGATATCTTCAGAGCCCAAGCATACAATTACGGAATAAAGTTAAATATGCTGGGGACTCTTCAAAGACTGCTATAACTTGTAAAGATTAGGTCTCTATCAATTACCCAAGCTGCACTTCTTCAAGAATTTTCTAGCATTAAAATTGCTAATTTGACTTTTCCTCTGAAAGTTCCTCATTCCCTACAGATAATTATGTGTGAAATGTTGCCTAAACAAAACAGTGATTTGGCCAAGAAAACAAGTGTGCTCCATTGTCAAATAAAAAAATAGTGAAAAACAATGCTAGGATTGCCAGGGAGGGGTGATAGGGAACTCGACAGTTCTCAGCCACTTTATTAAATATTCATGGGGTTTGTAAGGGGAAGTGTTGTGGATCTGATTTCAAAACCCACAGAACTCTTTTTTTTAGTGTCTTTTTCCTTTCTTTTTCTCCCCAAAATGCTATAGGATTTAGTGCATCTGCATAGGCAGCACAGTATCAACCAGCCAGCATTGGGTTTGCCTTCTCCTTAGATCACCCACCAGCCCCACAGCCTGCTGTTACACTCACTGCTTTAAGCCACTTGCAGTGTCAGTCCCAGATTTCTCTCCATCCCTGCTGCTACCACGGTGATATCTTTGTTAATTCTTACATGAGAGCTGCTCAGTGAGGAGCTGCAGGCTCCTGGCAGTGTTGTGCTGCATGGTGCCACACGAGTGCCCTGCCCTCAGGGTTCTGCCAGCATCCATTAGCAGCCCCTAACCAGCACTGAGCTCCAAGCACTCCCAGTGCCCCTATAGAAAATGAGATCCCATTCATGCAGATTCCTTTCCACTGCCACAAATACACAGTATAATTATTTTTTTCCATAAGATTGTTCCATTGGTGGGAACCAAAGGTGTAAGGAGAAGAGGCCAGCTTAGCTGGGGAGGTGCTGGAGGTACCACCTGAACTGTGATTGCCACCAAAGGGCCAAAACCAGTCAAAGAACAGAAAGGAGATAACTACAGCTTAAAACAGTTGGGACTAGCAGGCTGTCAGTGTGTGAGTGCCTCGGATTTTTGTGCTCAGGAGGGAAGGAAAGAGCGCAGAAGGAGCAGGTGCAAATGTGGAAGACATAGTAGAGAGTATTTAATGCAGAGGGTTAATACAGTGCCTAGACATCTTCAAGATTACAGAGAAACTTAATATGATCTTGGAATTATCTACACAGTAATCAAGAAGATATTAGTGCATCCAAAAAAAAAAAAAAAAAAAAAAAAAGCTTTTTTGCTTTATTGAAAGAAGTCTGGTACCTAAGAGAGAGATTTCAGGCTAGGAGGGGAAAAATCTATTGCTCTATTGCTCTTTGCTTGCTGTACGCCTCCCTCCTGCACTCCAAGGGGAGAAAAATAAAAGAAAAGGAAAAAAAAAAAAAAAGCCACCATAAAACCAAAGCCAGGCCTTTCCATCACAGATCAAAAGTCAGGCAAGTAGCGTTGCATTGCAGCTGCCTGAATTATATTTGGCCTCTGAATAATAAATAGGGAATTTCTCGAACCACAGGCTCATTAATGAGCACTAATTCAGAACTGATGGCACAATGTTCAGTAACTTAAGCAATGTAGACAATGAAGGTTCTCAACTCTGGTACAAAGAGCGACCTACAGAATCTTGCAGAATGAGTAATTACCACTAATATCCATTTCAGCTTCTATTAGAACAACCAATAAAACAAGGTCATGACAACAGGCAAGGATCACATCCCAGCAAGCATCGCAGTGGGGAGAGACGGAGTCACCCTGGAGCAGGTGGGCTCTTCCTATTAGTTGAGCTCCTCGATGAATAAAGGTTCTGACAGCTCCCTGGAGAACTACTGACGTGCGGCAGTGGCTCAGGGAATAGGGGATGGTTTTCAAGAGCACAAAGGTTAGGCTGGGATGGGCTCTGGTTTGACCCATAACTAACAAAGGCTCTGAGGACAGACCATCCGCTACTGACTTTTCTTTTTGCTTTTCAAATAGTTTAGAATTAGTATTAACATATGGTGAGAATGATTCAGTAGTCTGATAGCTGGGGATGGACACGGAACAAGTTGTAACAAAGGGAAAAGTTGACAGATAGGAAAGGAGCAGCAACGGTTGCCTGCAGTGTGAAAAATAACTGAGCAGAATGAACTGCTTGGAGAGTTTTCTACTTTGTACAGATGAGCCTTATTATTTCCTAAGAGAAGGAGGGAAAATATGGTCAAGAGAGGAAATAAAGAAATTATCTGCAATTTTTTTTTGGTGCAGTAAGTAAGTAGGTGGCTGGTTGTTAAAAACAGTCTGTGATAATACTCACGGGACCCCCTGGTGCTTTTGAAAAGCTGTAGGAAGACTGGTTTTCTTCCCCCAAAATGCACTAAAATTTCACTCTTGAACAGAGGCAGTTTTTCAGTGACACCATTTGACTCTTAAAAACACACAACATTCAGACATCATAGGGCTACTTGAAGTGATCCCCTCCCAAAACAATTCATAGGCTGGAAATTGTTTATCGCAACCATCCGAGCAATACTGAGAAGCCCAGAGGGGCTTGCAACCAGAGCTAATTGCCTAACAAAAACAATTCACAACAAATAGTTTGACAAACTCATAAAACATCAACCATGATGGCTAAATCTTTGTCTCTCAGGAGGGTTCATTGTACAGCTGGAGTGGTGCATTGTGGCTGTGCTGTGGGACGAGGATTTCCCCAGCTCTGGGGAATGGATTGGTGGGGAAAGTTGGTCCAGAAACAACCAGGGCTTGGTATGGCTGCAGGCAGCCAGAAAGAGGTCAGCATGGCTCTGAACTGCAATAGTGGCTCTGGAAGGTATGAGATTGAGGAGTAGATGTCAATGAGGCATCATAAAGTTTTTGGCCTTCAAAGCTTAGAATCATAGAATCACGGTCATAAGGGCTGGAAAAGATGACTAAAATCATCCATTCCATCAACCCATCCCCATCAAACCATGTTTCAGAGTGCTACATCGCCATGTTTCTTGATCACCTCCAAGGATGGTGACTGCACCACCTCCCTGGGCAGCCCATCCCAATGTTTTACCACTCTTCATGAGAAGAATTTTTTCCTAATATCCAACCTGAAGCTTCAAGCATTACAAAAACCCCAGCATCAAAATCCACCTAAAGGATGCATTCCTACCTACCTGTGCCCCTGGTCTCCCAGATTTCAGTCTTCATCTAAACATCCTTCCATTTCTACATTTTTTTTATTATTATTTTTGTGGTGTACTATCTAGTACAGGTTTCTGCTCTCTGTTAAAATGTGCTGATTGATATTACTTTTCCGTTTAACTTTAAGGGACCTTAGTGAATACTTCAAGGTTTACAGCTCAAATAATTGTTTAGTAAGTGAACCTCTTCTCCTCCAGATTTTGGTAAAAAAACTACACAGTTAAAATATTTTATTTGGATTCATACCTCATTTTAAAGTGTTGCTCATAATACCTGACAGGAGCTGAACTTTAGTTAGCTTTTTTCTGCCTCTTTTCCCTTCTTTTGAAGGAAAACAAGAAATCGAACATAGCTTCTGACACATTAGGCATGACTACTGGGAAATTAAAACAAATGCTGGTACAATTCACAGGGGAAAAAGAGCTCAAATATTGCTGATAAATTTGTTCTCAGCTTCAAATGCATGTCATAAATTAATAGGTGATCAACATACTGTATTTAGCTGGCACCAAGTAATTTTCTCTGAAGATATTAGACAGAATATAGCCAGAGTAGCAAATTGGCTGAAAGTGAAACATTTTGAGTGCTTTGTTAAATTCATACCAGACAACTTCAAGCTCCAACAAAATGGAAAAATCTTTGCTGTACTTAACTCCAAGGATTTAGAAAACTGACTAATAATGCAAATACCCAAAGGTTAATAGCCTGGTGCCATAGCCTGAGCAGGCGCCCAGCTTACAAGAGCTCCATCACGTTCTGTTCGGACAGCTGGGATGCTTGGAGTGCTGTCGGCATAGGCACACTCCAAGAGGAAAATGCCTTTCAAGGAAATCAGAAGCACGACCTCACAGCCTCATTTGGGCTAGCTTCTACATATCAGGCCAAGTTGTTATAAGGTGACAGAATATTCTGTGGTCCCAATTCCTAACCCACGTCAAATAATTCAGAAAATCAGGTATTTGGCAGGTGGAAACCATAGAATCGTTAGGATTGGAAAAGACCTCTAAGTGGAATAATATCAAGACATTGTGCTAGAAATAAACACATTTCTCCAGTTTCTAGAGTCTAGATCTGCGTTCTTCAGCCCATTAAATGCATACCACTTGCAAGGAGCAACTTTCAGCCCTGGAAGTCCCTTACCAAGGTGATACTGGGACAAATTACTGAGGAAATGAAGTGAGGCATAGCCTAGAGCACTGCTGGTTTGGACAACAAACCCCTCTCCTATCCCCCACGTATCCCCAGTATCAGCCTACTCTTGGGTCTCTGGAGAACAGTAGACAGGGAGCACAGCAGCCCCATTTGTGCTGTGCTGCACCGCCAGCCTTTTGTTTCCCACATCAAAACCCACATTTAACATATGTGTGTATATGTGCACACCCTTCAAAATGTCTTCGGAGATGGGACAAGGCAATATTATCTTTGAGAAAATGCAGATCCTAACTTCGTCTCCCAAAAGGAAAATTACGGACTTGAGCAATTCCTGGTACTTATCCAAATAGCCTTGTCAAATTATTTAAATACCGCATTGTGATATTATTGAAGTTGGTACCAAGTTACTCTTGGCAGAAGCCAGCGCTTGCTGGCAGGTGCTGAGTAGCTGAGCTGTTACCGCTCCAGCTCTGTGTCAGCAGTGTGTTGGCTGCTGAGGGGCACTGCAACCAGGGAACTCAGCAAAGTGCCCTCCTGAAGGGGTTCCATCTCCTGAGTTGCTTCTACCTCTTGGAGGCTGGTTATGGATCTGCTGCGATGCTAGAGTGATGCTAGCTTTTGGGAGGTGAGTTGAAGGGAAGTGTGGTACAGCTGCATTCAGCACAAAGCCAGTGAGGAGCTCACTTCTATCTTAAAACAACTTTAGTATGTAAATCTCCCAAGTAGAAAATGGAATTTAGGAATTTACCTACTCTGTATTTAAGGGAAGGAGGGGGAAAAAGCCCAGCTTAGACTTATGCATTTTTCATTATTCAGGACCCACTCTACTGATGTATGCTTAATGCTTTCGTCTCTGCTATAATTTCAGTTGGAAAATTGCTCTAAATGCAAGAGTTTGGTGGTGTTCCATGGACTATGATTCAGAAAAATGGTTCTGAGCTGTGGATACAATAGGGACTGCCCAACCAGCAGCAGCGATGGTGGGGACAGGAGAGAGACCTTCAGGAGAAGAAGGAAACAAAGTTGTGAAATAAGCATGGCATGGGAGTTGATTGTGTTGGACAAACTGGGAAGATGCTATGAATCTTCTCAACATAAGAGAAGATCAGGACACCCTGTCAGAAACCTCCTGCAATACTGATGAGTGTGCAAAAATAAGGTCAGGCTCCACCAGCTCTGTCAGCCAGCTGAGAGGTGCACCTCAGGGAAGGACCTGGTAGATCACTCAGTCCCCACACCCTTTACTAAAACCTTCTGTTCCTCAAATATCTTTTCAGGTTTTGTCCACTTTGGCTGAAATGTCTCAAGTGATGGCTTTTCCATCACTCCTCTCGGGAAACTGTACTTTCATCTAACAGCCCTGAGTAACAGATCTCTTGCTATTCAGCCAACATTTGCTTTGGCTCAGTTTCATCTCATTACTCTTAGTTATATCTTCACGTACCATGCTGACATGCTTAATATCATCTGAACATTTTTGAGAGCTAAAATTTATATTATCAAGACAAGCAAAAGGAAGTAAACAGAAGATAAATTTTTCCATAGATATTGCTTTCCACGGATAAGTCTACTTAGAATAAAGCCATGCTCTAGGAAGGAATCAGTAAGCAGGTATAATGAAATGACAAAGTTGTCACTTTTCAATCATACTAGCATGACAAGATTGTCACTCTTCTGCTGGACACCTTTACCCTTAGAGTAATTATTTTGGTGTTGCTGTGCAATGGATTTCACTTTAGGCTCCTCATGAATGACTACAGGACAAATTCACTGCTAGTCTGAATGGATATAACTGCTTCAACTTGTCCTATATTTTCTAGCCAAAGATTTGCCTCTGCAATTCTTTAAGAAGACATCTGCTGGGTTACAGGACACAGCACCTTTGCTCATGTTGGAGCAGCGTACCAGCTCCGGGACTCCATCTCATCCTGCAAATTGATTATTTCCACTCTTCAAAGGTCCACGTGTCTGAAATCCATATTATGCATTTGAGTGCAATTTTACTGAAAGGATCCAAATCTATCTGCCAGAAAGCTCTTTTTTCTTTCTCCAGAAACTCATAGGGAACATGCCTAGATTGTGCTTTGGTGAGGTGAATGCAGAGACTAACTTAAATTAATATGTCTGGGAATAAATTATTTCTGGAGTGTCTTGAGCCAGCATCACATGAATAGATTACCATGAAGCACTATGGGAAGCAATAATTCATCTGCAAATCATAGTTTAAACCAGGAAAAAAATCTATGAAAGCTGAGGATAACTGTTCAGCCTCTTTCTCAGTGGTGAAAAGAGCTCTGCAATCTGCAAAGTACCTTTGTCTTTGCAAGATCCTGGTTTAGTCAAGAGACTTTTCAGATTGTGTTATAAGGGAAAAAACACCCAGATTTCACCTCCACTGTCTCAATACCATTTAAAATGAAAGAAGTCATTACATGTCTTTGTTACTTTTTAAAACACAGCTTTCTTCTAATTCAGCACTACAAACCAAAGTGCTAAATGCTTCACGTTGAGAGCAATGATAATTCTCTGCTGATCACAGGAGAAATGCACTTTGTAGCCTATCTGATGCCTCCAACTTTCCTATTCAAAATCACATAGCTGTGACCTCGGAGGGAAACCTCAGAGGTTTGTGTTACAACAATCATCTCCACGACCTGAATGGCCATGGTGAGCATTTCAAAGGCAGAAAACCAGCAAAGACAAAAGTGTGGATATGCCATCAGGAGGGGAGATGACAATACATGTACACGCAGCCTCCAGTGGAACCAGCTTTGTTAGCCTTTGTGGAAAAGGCCTTAGCAACACAGCCTTCAGAAAGGGCTCAAAAACTCTGTGGAGACCTGGCTGCACGTCCCTTTTCAACCTGTGATGAAGTTCATTTGATTGCATCCCAGATGTGACCATGACTTGAGTATCAAGACCAAAGCAATTTTGCGTGCATCTCCAAGTGGTGGGCAATACATCTGCTGCTCACAACACAAAGCAGACAGAGCGAGGCTTTGTCTGGTCTCATTCTGTCATCCCAAATCTAACCTTCTCTTAACAGCCATAGCTGACAAGAACTAAATCTGACGAAGCTACTTTACTTCCAGAAGTAAGTTTGACACCTCAGTCCCTCTGAGATACAGAACTCAGGTATTTGGAAATGAGCCTAGGAAAAATCATCTGCTTTCTTATGAGTGCCTAACTAGGAAAAGATATCAAATTCCTGCTGGGGGGGAAAAAAAAAAAAGGAACAAATTCCCCCAAACCAGAAAACAGACATTTCTTGCAGATTGCACTTGATCAGCAGAACTCATTGCCCTTCTGCAGAAAAGGCCCAACTTTGTGGAGATGTCTAGAAGGCATTTGGTGGCTGCAAAACCCACTTAGTCTGCTAACACTTCTTCTCTGCGTTTGGAAAGATATCTGTGCGTCCATTTGTGTTATAAGTTCTCAGGCACTTTGAGAAACCTGTCCAAACAGCCTCCTGCTGCTGCTCGTGTCATAACTGTTAGCAGCTCCTTCCATAAATAAACACCGAATCCTAATGTTTTCTATACTGGCCAGTACTACAGTAGACTGGAAATTATTCAAGGTGATTCTAGGGAAGATATGATGTCATATGTTGCTGTACTAAAAGCCTGTGTATGTCATAGGAAATATTTTCATACGCTCCTTTTATGGGGTTTCTGCAGTGCACTAACTAATTTTCCCTACTCAGCAAAAATGCTTTCCAAACAATACAATACCACTCTTGAACTGCTGTAATCATAACCTCACACAACTTCAGTGTGAAAAATTTATTCCACTAACAAAGTTTCCTATTTTATTTATATAGTCCTATTTAAGGATATAGGACTTGTTTTAATACTACATAAAGAACCAAGCAACTGTTTGCTCAGCTATGACAACAAGAAATACAAAGAAGGTGCATATGTCCAAAAAGATAATAGCTGACTATCAAATCAATCCCTGAAATTAGTTGTGAAACGAAGGAAATGAAGTGGAATATGTGAATGGTTATGAAAAACAACTAAATTAATTTACATGGGTAAAAGAAACGGTACATGAGAGACAACTGTCACAGCAGAGTTATTCTCCTTATTTGAAATAAATGGGATTGGATATGCACATGCATGTGTGCATTTATGGGTGTTTGTGTGAGAGATTTATTAAAATGTTTAATGAAATTGCCATGGTTGTATCAAGTTACACGCAGTGCTTCACGGGTCTAATCCTGCTCACGTTAAAGGTAATGGAAATAAGAACAGTTGACTAATTATCACTCTGTAAGTGTTCCACTATGCTCGTGTTGGATTCTAACAAATTACTAGAACCTCGGGGAAAGAAACAATGCTAATTAAGATGAACTTTAGGTGTAGGACCTAATTAATACGATCTTTACGTGAAATTTGTCCCAAATGAAGCAACTTTAAAAGTTACATGAATAAATGCCTTGGGCTGTGTAGCACTAAATAAGTAAAAAAAAACAAACAAAACACAAACAAACACGCTCCTTAAAAATCAGCAAGCAACAAATCAAGACATTAGCATGGTGTTATGCGACTGCAAAGTCTTTGCTTCTGCAAAATATTTTGGTTTGCTTTAGCTTTGAATTCCAGTGTAGGTGAAATGATAAATGCTGGGGGTTGTTTCTGCTTCCAGTGGATATCACACAGAGATGCTAGAGGGAAAGTAGAAGAACGGCAAGAATGCAGAAGTGGCTCTTTTGTTTGGGGGGAAATATTGATTTTAAGATTTTGTCAAAAAATGATGTGTCAGTCTATTAAGATAAGAATTTAAAACTGTATCTGCTGGTAACTTCTGGTAACTTAAAATGTTTTCCTCCTGTTTCATGGGAGATAACCAGATTCCCCAGTAGGATAAACTTGTGCACCAAGTCAGTTGCAGAAGGCTCAGTAGTGCAACTGGTACAACTCCTGGGCGTGCAGCTACATATGTGCACACACTGGTACACTTCAAGTACATAGGAACTGAAAGCAGTGCACATGGTAACATTTTGGAATCTGGGAAAGAAAATGAGTCTCAACACATACTATTTCTGTTCTCATTCAGTACAATGCTTTGCACTTGGCTGTTTGCAGAGACTGGTGGGCCAATGTTACTTACAAAATATCGGCTCCTGGTTGCCCTATAGGATAGAATTGCCATCCCATGGGCAAAGAGGCTTTGAGTAGAGAGGATGAGGTTCACCATGACATTGAGAAAGGGACTTCACTTGTTTCATAGGTCAAGTTGTTGCTCTACAAATATTGTTCAATGTCATCTAGAGGATTTATTTTTCTTTACAAAACAGGAGAACTCCTTATGCCTTACAATCCTGCTGCATTCCCCATCTGGGGCTAAAAGCTGAGCCTGCTATGAAGCCCAGCATGAAGCTCTGGACATCTCTTATAGCACCTAAGTGCCAGATGGACTTAATCCTCTGGCTGGACTCCAGAATCTTGGGGTGAATCCTGATCCCATTGAAACTGCTGGCAAGAGTCCCACTGGTTTTAATAAGGTCACTCTCTGGTCTCTGCTCCAGCAGAGCTTTAGGGAGACCCTGGAGTTTTTTTCTGAATGAAAGTAAGTTGACTGAGTATTGATTTGTCTGAATTAAAACAAAGAGGACAGCAACAAAGAAGAAAAAAACTAGCCTATGCGAAAACCAAATAACAACGTACAGTTATTTGGTTCTGCCAGATATAATAAGAATATCAGATGCAATATGTGAATGTACATAAGCATTTTGGCTTTTCTATGAAACTGGAATTCCTCACATGCTGACCTCGTGCCCTCCTCCTACTTCTATTTTTCTCTCTCACCAGTCCATGAGGAAAAGGGGGAGAGAGAATGAGAAAGAAATAAAGACAGAGAAAGAAAAAGACAGAATGAAAAAGAGAGAGCAAAAGAACAAAAGCAAGCAGGCAAGAGAGAGAGAAAGAAATGAAAGAGAAAGAAATCAATGTGCTGCCAGTCAGTTTTTTAGGGCTTGTGGAAGTTATGGGGCCCTACGTAGAGAAGGCATTACATTTTTTGATCTGAAGCCAGATTCTTAATGAAATAGGAGGGCAGGAGGGAGGCTAATGTGATTCAGCATCTAAAAGCAAGCAGTTGCATCAATAATTTTTAGCACTGGCACTTGTGCTAAGACGAAACATAACAGAGTTTAGAAGACGAGTTGTCAGTGTGATTTGGGGGCCTTTCAGTTGTTCAATATAACTCCATTAGGTTTTGGAAGCACAAACAGGTAGCAGGGTTTTGTGTAAGTAATACTCTTAAACCAGTATATAATTAAAATTGAGCTCTTTGGAGAATAATTCTACTACATATTACCAGAGGTGACCTCTCTCTTATCAATCTCTGGTGAATAGCATTATTTGTTTTAGCGTTGTCCCTTTGCAGCCTAACAAACAGAACCCCAAAGCAGCACCAGGCTTGACCTGGGCTGCCTGTAGCTGTGCTCATTGCCAGCCTCTCCCTTCTCTCTGCAGGCAGCTTTTGGAGTGCACCCACCTCTGCTGCTGGACAGCTTCTGCTTTGCTGCACCAGGGAAAGTTCCTTGTCAGTTGGTTTTGAGTGAGATGGGGTAAAGTAGGCTAAAGGAAACCTTATGTCATTTTTTCCTCCCTCACGTGGATAGCGCATAAAACTTCGAGAGACTGACTGACTTTTCAGGCGAAGCTTTGCAAATCTGCCTACACAAGGCATTTGGCTAGGATGAAAATCCCACCAGTGAAGAGATCTCACTACAAGTTAGGCCATGCGTGACTTGTTTCCCCCTAAATCCCTCACACAGAGCACCAGCTCGCTTGTGTTGTTTGCAGGGCCTGGCCTGAGCCTATGCAGGGAGCTCTCACTGATGCAGGGTGATGCTCAGGGTACAAATTTTTAGGCCAGGAATCATGCATAATGGCTTTTCCAATATTTTGCACATCAAATACTGAGTTTAAACCCTGATGACAGCTTGCCACTGGACAGCATGGGCTTTCCAACAAAAGCACCCCAAAAGCATTGTGTTCTTATTGGAGAAAACACCACAGGCATGAAGAAGATCCATACCATAAACACTGCAATTTGAGATGGAACATTAACTTCAACCATGCAGAGGTTGTGTTCCTTGGACATGACAACACAAGGTATATCAGCAAAGCCCAGACCGCTACTGAGCAAGTTGAGCAGCACATTTATTCCTTTCAGGCTGGAAATCCAGTAGAAAGAGGTTAAAAGAAGAGCAAGTGCTGGAGTCATGGCACCATGATCCCTGGTTTTCCACTTAACTGCAGAAGTCAGTGCAGTTTCTTGGCTCCCAACACCAACCCATGGCCAGCACTTCCCACGAGCCAGTACTCCCACACATACACTACAAAATATATATTTTGATTATATTTTCTCTCTTCAGATCTCATGACGTTTACTTGCTCATAAAGTAATCCATCTATATGTAACTCCATGGCTAAGGCGATCATTAATTTTGCTGAACTGACACAGAAAGACCTAAGAAAGGGCATGACAAGAACTGCCAATAAAAGCTGATTTTGCAGCACTATTTATCTCCCCTATTAGTCTTAGATACAGCACTCTGTTCAGTGTTCTACATATCTATTTATATTAAAACAATACAATAAGCTGATTCTGAACTAAAGGAAAAAATTCAGCTAGCGAGCCAGAATGAGGGAATATGAATTGCTTTACATCCCAAGCATGTAAAACGCCTCACTTCTATCCCCTAAACTTACTGAGACTGTAAATTTGCATTGTCTCCTGCTCTCCTAAGACAGAACTGCTGTCTGCCTCCCTCATTAATCTTCATAAATTTCAAGTGATACAATGGCCTGGCCTCGCCCTGCAGGCATTAATAAGCACAGACAATTGCAGAAGGCAAAAGTTTGGGGCAGTCAGCCCATATGCCTAACCTATGCCTTGTTGTGCTGCGATAGAGCTAGGATAGGATAGGGAGCAGGGGGGTGTTGTAACGCTCCTTCACTTTCCAGCTTTTGAAACTGTACTGATTTTTGCAAGTGCTTTTGAACTCCTAGGAAGGTCTAGACAACACTGGCTTTGGAATGGAAAAGGAGGCATGGATTTGTGCACAGCTATATTTGGATAGCATATCGCTCACACCCACTGCAACTGCTTCTGGCTATGAACAATCATTGAGCATTACCTAGATGTGAAGGGGACAAGGATTTTCCTTTGGATACATTAGCAGGCATGGCTAGGACATATACTGGCCCCTGCTTGGTGCAAAGTGGCTGTACCTCCAGCCCTGGCCTTGTAGGACTCCATATTTTGCACCTTGAGGGTTTTAGCTTAAAAAAAAAAAGGGAAAGAAAGAAAAAGCACAGCTCACAGCCTGGTGCTACTGCAGAAAATTACGGAGCAATTAATAACAATTTACAAGGCAGAACCAACGCGTGCTAATAGGTATAAAGAGCCATGTAAACAAGTGTGGAAAACATCACGTTAAGCAAAAATTTCCATGGTGCAATGCTGAACGTCCTTAGACAAACCATTTTCTTCCGTATTTAACTTGGAAAAAAATATTTCCATAAAAAAACCAACACACAGTTAAGGTGTACATCGAAACTGAAAAAAAATCCAACACAGTCTCCAAGTTCAGGGGCTGCTTAGGGCCAGGGAAGGAAGTCTCTTCTCCAGACATTTATTAAGGTCCCCTTCTGAACAATTTCATTCCATATGGGCTATATAGCACAAAACATGCAAAACAAAGAGAAGGGAGCTAATGCTTGTGGAAAGCTCTCTTTGGAGGATGCCAAAGCAGTAATAAAAACTGTTCTAATGATTTGATCAGCAAAACAAACTAAAAGCAAACTTTAGAATTAATGAGAGCTCTAGATCAAAAATGCGGATGATTTTCCTCTCATTAGTGGTTTTTATCATCAGATGCTAGCATTGTTTGAATGAAATTCATTCAAAGACCTCAAATAAAAGCAGTATTTGGTAAAAGAAACCGTGATTTGGGTCGATTAACAAACAGAACATCTTGCTAAATAATTCCTTTATGAACTATTCAGTAATGATGTAAAGCGGGCATCTTTCTGCTGCCTCAGTGAAACAGCCTTCAGAAAGATCATTAAACCAGCTTTTTGTAAGACGAGCTAAACACAACAACCGAAACGTCTGTTATAAGTTTATATCTGTGTTCAACTCAATTAGGCCTTAGGCAACAGATGAAAGCAAAGCAGAGTTTCCTCCGAGGCTGTTTCAAGCAGCTAACTTTCTCAAGAAGTGCTTCTGCAAACTACTCCGGTCTTTCCAAGAAGCATCACATCCCAGCGGTGCAGGCAGGGCTATACCTGCACACAACCAAAGCATCTCACCTGCCGTCAGTCCTCACTGGGCCATGCATTCCCAGTGAGGATGGGCTGGCTAAAGGATAGGGTTTTACTCCTTGTCTGATCCCTTCTCATTGGAAACTCCCTCCGATAGACCTCCTCCAAATGAAACATGTTCTGTCAGAAACGTTTCACCTGCCCACTAAGTACATTCACTACAGAGAGCCTTTTTATAATGTGCTAATTTATTTTTAGAAATGGTTTTATATCGCTGAGCACCCTGAGTGCCTTTGGCAACTTCAGGTACTTTAGAAATAAATGTATTATTATTCCTCTTTAGAGATTTAAACTGTATGTTAAGTGGTTAAAAGTAGCCATTACATGGTTGGTGGCTTTTTCTTTTATTGGTTTTCCCAACGGCAATTTTAATACTGAATTTTATTATTTTTATTATTTTTATTATTTATTTATATTACAGCACTTAGACTCTTAATTTAAGGAGAATCGGTTCCAAAAATGGAAGAAGGGTGCCTGACTGTGAAATGAGGTGCCTGAGGCCAAAGCTGCATCTCCAAGAGCTCCTAGGCTCTGGGGCATTCATACCATTCTCTGATCCCACTGGTCCCAGTCACCTCCAGTTCTGCCCTCCTGGACTTGTGGAGAACACCCCACTGTATGTCTTTCTCAGGGAGCTAAATCTGATCGTCATTTCACAAATGATACTTGGTATACAGACATAAACAAATTGCAGTTGCCTTCTCTCCAAAGAGAGCATATGGTGTTGCTTTAAAAAAAAAAAAAAAGTCAAAAAATTCAGGCCAGATTCACTGCCCTGCTGTAGGTCAAGATGGTCCAAGCCTTGTAAAAGCACTTCTATGCCACAGCCTAGACTGGCTCACCACACAAGGGCTTGCCAGGAGCTTTAGGAAGCAGTTCTCTGCGCAGAGGGTCCAAGGTTCATCAACCCAAAACCAAACCCCAGACAGCCCTGCTTCTACAGGTCAGAGTGTGAAAGGGGACAGACAAAGTACATATAAGCTCCAGGATCCCCACTTTCTGGAGACGGACACAAAATACTGCCAGGGACAGTGAGTCCACCACTTCCCAGAGAAGCTTGTTCCAATGCATTACCACTCTTTCTGAGAAGAAATTTTCCTAATGTTCAACCTATGTGCTTTTAGAAGTCTGAGTGTCTGAGATTGTCAAAAAGTTATCATCAGATTAGTTTCCCCACAAGAAGGTATTCTTTTCTCTTCCTTTGAGACACTTGCCAAGTTTCAGCTGTCATTACTTAACATGTTTCTCAATTTAAATGGTTACCATCTACTAACCTTCCTCGTAAAACTGCTGGTCAGTGAGAAATGGAGAACAGCCAGCTGATTAGCTCTGATGGACTGCTGCAAGGAGAGCTGCTGTGTGTTACTAAAATGCCAAATTACTGAGGAGGACTCCAGCCAAGTGCAACACTTAGTGCATGGCTGCTACCAGGAGGTCAGTGCATCAAAGATACGGTGTCTGCAAAGCTGAAAGCTTCTCTGAACCTCTTCAGAGAGTGTGCAGTGATTTGGGGAAGACCTCGGAGGTGTCCCAGCTGTGTTTCCTTTCTAGTGCAGCACAGCAATTCAGCCTAAGTTAAATGCACGTAGGTGAGGGGCAGCTGCAAGCATGTACTTGAACCTATCCTTATTCATAAATTATGGAAGTTTAGGCAGGTGCCCGAAAATTAAGCAAACATTAGAATTTCACTGTGACAGAAATGCAGGTTTTCATCTGCAGATGGGCTTAATTGTCAAATAGAGCTAATGAGTAAACTCTGGTCAATAAACCAGAATAAAGGACAAGATTCACAAGGAGGCCAACAATCAGAAGCAGGAAATGCTTTCTAGAAACCGTGGTCAGCACATCTAGCTGCAGGCTGAAAGCCCACAGGATCTGCGTCAAGAGGGCCAACAAGTGACCAGGTCAATCAAGAAGATCTCAGATTGGTCCCACCAGTGGTCATGAAAAATCCACAGGAATCCCTGCACAGATTTTGACAGGTGCTGGCTGAAATGCTACACGGAAAGTACCTGGATAAGTCAAAGCTTCATTATTTCCAAAGCTTTATTAGCATCAACATTTTATAAAGACTACAAAATTTGATCTGAAAAGATTCTTTGAAAATCTGGCAGCCTGAATAGAAATTCTGGGCACCTGGTTTGAACACTGCTCCGTTTTCTCTAGTTTCATCCACGGTGCCATTATTTATTTAGTTCTGCAAGTTTTTAGAGGAATGCTGCAATGTGAAACATATCACTTGCAGAGAGCCCCAGTTTTGGCAGCCCTAGCTAAACTAATGCCAACTCAATGCAAATCTCTCCCTGCTTGTTTGCATGCATTATAACAGCAAGAAATACATTTTCTTTGAGACATAATGAAAATACACTCAAGCCTAACATCAGTGTGCATATAAAGAAAATATAATAGTCAAGTTAGTTTTTTCTACCTGTATGTTTGGATAAGTCAATTATTTATAGTGACAGTCAATATTGTGTACTCGAGGTGGTAGTAAGCAAAATACAGCCCTTCAGCAGGAACTGCCTGCTTGATTTTTTAAAGTGTCATTACACACGTACCCCTCATTGTTTTTGGTACTGCCTTTGGTAAGGCCTTCTGTAAAAAATGAACTGTATTAAAAAACAAAGAGTGCATCATTGCACACCTTTAATGATCCGAGGATGTCGGATGCAGTTTTGAAGCTTCATTACACACAACAAAAAAATAATGGGGGTAGTTCTGCAACAGAGGAATTCTCACAATCCTGCAAGCTCTTAAATCTTTCAAACGATCCAGTTTCTCTAGCAGGTTTCTACATCTGGTCTGGCTTGGTTTTTATTAACCACCAGCTCAGCTAAATAGCAATGTCCTGTTAAGTCCTCGTTTGGTGATGGGCTCTGGCTGTGCTCTGCAGGGACCTGGCCTGTCCCTAAGGCAGGAAGCCATCTGTGTGGCTGGATGGATGCTTCAAGCTTGAAGGCTTAAGAATAGCTGAATTTTGGGTAAGAAAGTAAAAAACGTATTCACAAGTGAAATCTCAGGAAGGTACCAGTTCCACCAGAGTCTGACTGCAGTTTTCAGCCACCCAAGGACTGAGCAGCATGCAAATATTATGGCTTAGGGTCACCTCATAATGTCTAGAAGAGCTACGTCCGGTGCCAAACCAGTTGCATATCTCAAGTCACAACAAATCTACAGGCAACTCCAATAGTGAAGGTTTGAGGTTCTGAGCTTGGCTCAGCTGGTGACTCATGGAGCCTCCCTGAGACGTTGTTAAAGCAGAAATGGCTACAGTGAGGGCTGTTTTGAAACCTTATTTATGCTTCTAAGGTTAAAAGAAGCATTTGAGTGATTTCCTTGGTTTAGCTGATGCATCATTCCCTGGAGGCTTTCAAGAAGAGGGTAGATATGGCACAGAGGGACGTGGTTAATTGGCAGGGTGCTGATGGGACTAGATGATCTTAGAAGCCTTCATGGCTCTATGAGTATGGCTCTATCTATATGATTCTGTGATCACACAACTTAGATAAAACCAGTTATCATTCAATCAGTTTATTTTGCAGCTGCATACAAACTCCAGCAGCTTTACTGATTTACAATTAAACACAAAGAGAAAGCACAATCCCTTTTTTCTTTTCTTCCTTTTTTTTCTTTTTCTTTGTTATTTTTTAGAAATAAGAGCCCAGTTATGCCTCATTTGGAACAGTTCCCTAGCAGTGCCCTCTGAAGCCTGGTCCTGTGCCACCAGAGCACAGAAGTACTGCCATCTGCCTCTGTGCAACCAGGAGATCACCTTGTATTCCCGCAGTGAGGCTGAAGGAGCACCAGACCCTGCAAGCCTCAACCAAAAGGTGTTTATTGCTACCATGATTTCCATGACAAGGCCCTGATCTGTTTGGTCCTGGATTTGCAGAGGAAGGTACCTGAATGCAGAAAAGATGCAGGTGCGTAAAGCATAAGGGAGAGTTAGGCACACCGATGTTAGAAAGAGAATTACTGTCGATTAACGAGAAGGAAAGTTAATTGTCATATGGTATAAAAGCCAGGGTGGGAACCCAGGGAAGATAAAACATGGTTTTTCAACTAGAAAGAAGGGTGAAGACTGAGCTTAACGTGAATAAAAACCTCATCATTCTGCTGGGCTTCCAGGGAGCTCAGGACGCTCAGTTTTCACTACCAGGAATACGGCACTGCCATATAACTCGTCAGTGCACAAAGCTTGCCGAATTTTTCACATTTCTCTGGACTAGATCTGCAGCTGGTGCAAATCAGCACGAGGGCTTTGACTCGGGTGGCACACGGCCAATTTTCTCCAGAGAAGGAGTTGGTGCAGATATGTTTCCCAGTGTATAGACTTCTAGTTATGATAGACAGTTTCTGGGCTCCAGCCGGTATTGGTGATCTGAAAAGGGGGTTATGGGAATTGGCAAGATATGAAATGGTGTGGGAGAGCTGCAAATATTTAATTTCCTGTGAAATAATTCCCTGGTGGTTGTCTGTATATAAGTGTGTGCGTGTGTGCGTGCACGCAGCTCAACAAGTTACAGCCTAAAATGAAAAGATTTCCTATTTCCCGTGAACCACTCACGGCAACAATTGTCTGCCCAGGAGTGTCAGCAGGCAGCTAAACTCAGGCCCATTTTCCTTAATACAATGCCTTCAAGACCAAATTGACTCCCAAGAAGCTTTCCAGCTCCCTGGCTGCAGAGCCAGTTATGCGTTTAAGGAGGAAATGTGCTGGGGAGGATCTGGACTGGTTTAGCGCCTGCAGAGAGCCTCCAGACTCATGCACCTGCCTCTCCCCGTGCCCACAGCCAAATATAATCACTGCAGCCCCTATGCAGGGAAAGGGGCACAAATAGGGCTGCGGCTGTTCCTGCGCTATAAATAAGAGACAAACGCCTGCCTGTGTGGAGGAGGAATGCAAGGCTGCTCTGAAAGCTGAGTGGGAGCAAGTCCTGACACCTCCCAGCTCCTCACCTCGCTGGGAAAAGTTCTTGTGCTTTCCATGTGCACGTGCACATACACACACACGGCGCAGAGAACAAAAGCTTTAGGGAAAGTCACAGAGAGACAGTTCTAGCGGGGCTCAATGAGGGGAAAAAATGCCTCCAGTCAGCATTGCTTGTTTGCAGTTTGGTTGGATCAAAAAAAAAAAAAAAAAAAAATCCCAGAGTCACAAAACAAAAGCTAAAAATCAAAAAACTCACCACACCCTTAATTGAACTTGAGAATTAATGGGGAGCAGTAGGCAGGATGGGGGATGCGCTGTCCTCCCTGCCCACTTCGCTGCCGCTCCCCAAACCTGCGCACAGTGCAAATCTGTGGCCTGCCCACTTTCCACACAGGTGGACAGACGTACAGACAGGAGGCTGAATGCAATGTGCTGGTTCAGAGGAAAGCGAGGTCTGCAAGTGGAGTGAAATTGCTGATTTCCAGCAAGAGGGAGCGCTGCCATCCCCTGTCAGCAAGCATCCACCGGGTGTGTGCACACATGCACACGAACATATTCTTGCACACCCCTCCCCACCAAGTTTTAATTAAGAAATACAGGAAAATACAGTATTTTTTTATATTGTCCTTTCAAGGAGATCTCTATTTGCATAGCTGGAACCCCCTTCCCGTGCACAGCACTAACATTAGTGTGACCTTTTCCTGCTAATTGGAAAATCTTACGGAAATAAAGCCTGTCAGAAAATGAGAAGTGTCTCCCCTTTAGGCTGGCCAAACGACCTCAGAGGGGGAAAAGAAGTTCTGAATTTCTGCTCCTTCTGCACACACTGCAAAATCTTTATTACTTCAGAGAGCCTTGAAACCCAGTAATGCCCCTCCAGTGCAAAGAGAAGTAAATAAATTTCTTCTTATGACCACTTTGGAGAAACACACAACCAGATTTACTCAGCAGGGATAGATACTGGACAAGATAATGAAGAGAGAATAAGAATATGATAGGGGTTTACAGCCTCTTCTGTCTCTTTAAAGTGTTTTAATCCTTCAGAAACAGGATATCGGGTCCATTTCCTTAAAGATACAGTATCCCTTCTGGGACAAGTAATGTTATAAAAACCTAAGATGTAACATCTATCTCACAATATTGATTGGCACTTTAGTGTGATAAAAGGGGTTGAACCTGAAGAGTGGGGGGGGGAAGAAAAAGGCAAAAAAGGTAAACTTGGGATTACTCTTTGAAGAATTGGAAAAAGGTCCCTGGAACACTGGGTTAAACTTTCAAAACATTTTTTTTTTTTTTTTTTTTTAATGTGGCATTGAACCAAATGATATTTCAGTGATGTTTAGGCAATTCTCTTAATTTTTTAAAGCATACAGACCCACGTTCATGCCTTTATTGCCAGCTGGTGGTGGAATTAGCCCCAGCTCCAGCACAAAGCACTGTGAATACTTTCTATGCTCCAGCAGAGGGGAAAAAAGGAGAAATTTCAAATAAAGAGACATGCTTTTGTTATTAACAGCAAACAAAGGAAACCCAATTTCAAATGGGTGTCTGGCTCATTTACAAAGTTTAGACAGCATCATCCTTTTTAGACAGCATCACCTGTTTTTCAGAAGTGCTTTGAATGAAAACAGAGAAACAACTGTCATCATATGGACGTATCTACAGTCATACCTGAATTGCTCAAAGTTAAAATAACAGAGACAAACGCAGAAGAAATTATTCATCTGAGTAGTTCTTACTCATATGGATGCTCTCATTTAAGCCTGCAGACCTATTTCTGTGGGTTACTGGGACTAGACATATTTTCACCCAGAGAAGCTGTGGATGCTCCATCTTTGGGGGCATTCAAGGCCAAGGTGGATGGGGCACTGGGCAGCCCAATGTGGTGGGTGGCAACTCTGTCTGTCGCAAGGGGCGTTGGAACTGAATGTTGGAACAAGGGGGTTATGGTCACTCCCAACCTAAGCCTATCTATGATGCTATGATTATGGAGTGAGATTAACAAAGCTGCCAGGACCTCTGCCTGCTTGCTGCGCATGTAGAAACCTACCTGGCAGGTGCCAGGTTTGAGAACCAGGGCGGCCCAGCACCCCTGATCCAAGTTACACCATGTATGGTTGTTCTGGCATCGTTCAGATCTGTCACAGGTTTAAGTCCCAGCCATCCCAGAGTCAACAGTGTTTTCTGAAAGGAACAAAGTGACAGGTTCTTTCAAGACACATATGCTCCATCTCAATGCTATTCTCATCCTGGATTTTGGAATGAAGCTCAAAATACTCCGGGCACTGCTGTGGGAAGAGGATGCCAGCAGGCAGAAGAGTGCTCCCATTAAGACATACTCTGAATACAAGGAAACGCTGAGCACGAGATCATCCAGCTTGCTTTTTAGGGTTGTACTGCATCGTTGATGTGGCCAGGAAGAACAACACATTCCACATCCTAGTGCTCATTTCACATTTAAATGACCTGCATAAAGATGGTTAGTTGTTGGTCCATGCAAACCCTAGAGACCGCACAGCCGAGGAAGTCAGGTGGAAAAAGGCCCCATAGGTTTCTGCCACTCAACACCTCTCTTGCCCCTCATTTTTTTTTTTTTTTTTTTTTCCAGATATTTCACATCACCCTATAATTCACTCATCAAAAAACTTGCAAGGTAATAAAGCAGCAAAACACAGCTCTCACCAAACCTCAGGCCTCTGTTACAACCAGAGCATCCCCATTTGTCAGGGCTGCATGGACACCCTGTCCACACACAATAGTTACTTGCCCAGAGGGTCTCTCTGCTTTAGTGAAATCTTTTATGGGGCTTGAATTATTCAAGCCTTGACCTTTAGCAAATCTCTCAGTCAATGCTAGTTAATGTCCTTTAAAGTCATTGACCCTAGGTCAGGGACCAAGGGGGTGCTTCATCAATGAAGACACACCATTCAAAATCAAGAGGGGCAAACAGTGGGGGAAACAGCCCTGCCAACATCTCCACCTGACCAATAGCTTTCACTGTCACCACACAGTACCCAGCCCAGCACGCACATTTTGTAGACAGTTACCACGTACAACATTTTGATGTGAGACCCCAAAGCAAGCAGAACACTTGCACGGCTCTTAAAAGCTAAAGTTGGCTTGACCACAAAAGAAGGCTGTCCTCCTTTTCACTTTCTCTTGATAAGATTACCTCTTACAACACGATTTCAACACCATGTAGAAATAAGCACAAGCTCTATAACAAGCCTATCTTTCTGGAAGGATGGGTTTTCAAATGCAAGCATGTGTGTATGCTTTGTGACGGGACCTGACGTACTTTTCTAAATATTTCACAATGTTCATTAACAGTAAGGTTGCCTACGTTGCTATAAACAGCAAAAGTTCTGGTTCAAACCTTCGTACAAGCTCAGCACTTTTAATCTTGGACTTGAAAATGGTTCATGGGACTAGGTGAAAAGCTAATTTGGGGAAGATTTCTGCTTTCTTCAAATTGTAAAAATGTCAATGGGAGTCATGAGGTTAGACATATTGGGCAGGCTTCTGCCCTGATTCTAGCTAGGGGAATTATGCATAATGAATTAACCACATGACTAATTTTACTTCATTTTCTATTCTTGAAGTGTCTGGAAGCAAATTAAAATACCTTGAAATTATTCATTACTCAAAAGTACTCATTGAGGGAGGGATTTATTTCACTTCAGACACCTAGAAGTTGGATGTTTAGCTGCACAAGTCATCCGGATATCCTCTATGAATAAGAAGCAGAAGGCAGCTCACCCTGCCCCAGAGATAGATACTGAAGGCAGATAGGTTGAACCTATCCCAGGGTGCAATAGAGATCACCCAGGTGGCCAAAATTAGTTGAAATTAAGCTTAACCTGCAACATTTCTCACAGTATAAATGCAGGCTTTCCACAACAGTATGCATGAATGTTCCAGAATGAGCTGGCTGTTTGACATGAACAAGCCAAACCAAGCAACCATTGGAAACATTAATAGTTAAGCACCTAAATACCTAAATAAATAAATGAAAAAAAGGCTCTGTGTGTTGTATTGAATGTTTCTGTTCTCTGAATGGATGAGTTCAATTCACTGGATCAAGCTTCAGGGACAGCTCATCACTGCTGGTGGTTGCTCGTGTTCCACTTCCTCATTGAAATGTTTCTGGTTGAACATCAGTGGGAAACAAAGGAGAAAGGGGGGGTATGATGAATGCACTGTAATGTTGTGAACTTGTTCGTGAACAGAGGGAAAAAATTGCCATGCTTTTAAACAATTCAAGTGTTGAATAAGACTTCTAAATTTGGCTTGGCCTTCAGAAACAAGGAGCTGTCTCACAAGAAGGTTGTGAAAAATTATAAAAGGAGACCGTGCATTCCGGGACCCAACCCCACCTCCACCATGGGAATCAGAGCATGGGTAGCTACAGTCTGCTGCATTCTTCCAGAAAATCAGCAGCACAGGAGCATGGGAGTTGTGGGGGTGCAGGCAGGGAGGTGCGATCGCGCCTTTGGGGCGATACCTTCAAACTGAGCCCCAGGCATCAAGATGCAAAGGGTTTGTCTCCTAACGGGAGATACGTGGCCGAGGTACACTCACACTGCTCCAAGGGTGCACAGGCAGCTCCTGTGATTGGACGTAGGTTGAGAGGGAATGGCCTCAAGTTGTACTACGGGAGGTTCAGGTTGGATATATAGGAAAAAACTCTCCTCAGAAAGTGGTCATGCATTGGGACAGGCTGCCCAGGGAGGTGGTAGAGACACCATCCCTGGAGGGGTTCAAGAACCACGGACATGTGGCACTGAGGGACATGCTCAATAGGCATGGGGTAGGTGGACTGTTGATTAGACTTGGTGATCATAGGCATCTTTTTCAGCCATAATGACTCCACAAACACAGAGACATAGCCGTGAACTCCATGCTGAGCAGTAGCTTGCACCAAGGCAGGGGAAAGGCTCTGACAATGGAGTGGGAGATGCTCCTTTATCCCAGATCTGCAGTCCCTCTGCCAGCATCACCTCAGGGAGTGATGTACCTCCCCACCACAGCTCCACATGCCCCAAATACAGCACCAGGAGCTGCCATCTGCAGCTATTTGAACCAGTGAGCAAAGACTCCTATCTCTATTAAAATCTTGGAAAAAGCATTAAAAGGACCCGAACTCCCCAGGTCACACGATGCAATCCCTTTTCCAAACACGCAGGCTGCGCTTACAGGGGGACAGCAGAGCCTACCATTTTACAGAGGCCCTATTAATGCTTCCCTCCAGGCACACGGGAACGCTGCCGTTCCTGTCCGTTCAGCTGCTCTCTGCTGCCGCAGCCTAGAGGGACCCTTTTGGACAGAGTACAAAAAAGTGCAGCAGTGCCTGTTTGACACCACATGAGGGAACGCGAATTGTCAATTTGTTGACAGTGTCATGTTGCCACTACCAGCTTTCCCCGCGCTATTTGGAAAGAGCTCAAGTCAGTCGATTTCCCAGGCTGAGCTTCCTCACATTACAGCTCTGCATGCCCAGAGAAAAGGCTCAAGCAGAGTTGGAGCTGCTTTCTAACAGAGGGAGAGCTGTGCAATAGCACAGACTGAAAGATAAGGTGGTTGCAGGCATGATGCTTCTACATGTCAGCATGGCCAAAATAATCTAGCTTTGCTTTTCTACTAGCAGAAACTCAAGTTCACAAAAACAACAACAGTTAAGGCATTTTGTCATCTGAAGGCATTTTCAGATCACCCCTACAAGAAGCAGCAGACAACCATCTGCCCTGAGGTTGAGCTGGGCAGTGCTGGCAGGGACTGAATGCCTCCAGACAGACTGACAGCACTCGTGGGGAACATTTGCAGCCTGCTATAGAAATTCACAGGTTCTAGAGAGAAGTTGGTGCACGTTCCAGGCAGCCCTCAGATCACACACTTGGAAACTGCCTGCAGTTGCTGCTCAGTGCTTGTATGCTGGAGCATCCCTGCAATCAGCACCTCCACTCACAGTGCATTTTGCAGCCTGGTAAACTCCTGACTTTAGCTCTTCCAGAAACTCTGAATACAGAATGCATTCTGAAACAAAGAGTAAAAATAAAAATCTACTTAAGTCATTTAAGTCAGGAAACCTGAGAGATTCTTGAGCAGCTATACACACACTTCAGCTTCTATATTACTTTCCCTGTGATGGTAGGAAAAGGAGAAGAATCACCCTATAGAAACAGTATTTCTTCTGCGCATAACAGGCTGCCATTTTGAGAGCAATATTGCTAACGTTCCTTCTGCTGACTCTCACTAATTTCTCAGTGGCATTGTCAATATAATGGGACTTCCACTTACTGGAAGAGAAACGACCCTCTTTGCTTGGAAACGCAGGCCATACTTGATATTTCCTTCTCTTTAAAAAAAAATATCTTTTAATTAAACAGAAAGCTTGACAGATCTAAGCAATCAGAAATGAGATGATTTTTTCTTAATAATGAAAGCCAAAGTGCTCTGCTGGCCACCACCAGAAGTTGCTCCTACACTGAAGGATGCACTGCAGGAGGATCCAGGAGCCTGAGCACCCACCTTGTTGTGACCTAAAGTCACCAGGTGTACCTAATCCCTTGGCATTTGCTAAGGAGTTCAGTGGCAAGTGTGCAGCTGATGGGATTTGCCCCACTGCCTTATTTGCCACCCTGCAAACAGGGTGAACATGTTCCACTTAAAGCCCCTTTTAACCAAAAGGCCCCTTCCACAAACAGTCATATATCAAGCTGATGGAGCACATTTCTAAGGAGCTGCTCTACACCTTGAAGACTGAAAGAATAAATCTCTTTAATAAGCTCTTCGGTTTTCCCAGTGATGCAGATTGAAGCAATATTATAGAAATGCATATAGTTGTCAGTAATTTTAACAGGAACGAATAGAAGATGCCAGGAGGACTCATTTGTGAAATGGAAACATTTCACTTTTTTTTTTTTTTTTTTTGAGAGTTAAAGATTCCTGCAAGGACAAAGAGGCTGTGTATCCATCACACTGATCTGTGCAATAACTGCATGCTTCCTGGGATTTCCTTCAGCATCAGCTCTGCAAGGTTACTCTGCATTTTCCACATGCACGGGATGCCACAGTGCAATTAATGCTAAAGCAATCAGTTACAAGTGATACAGTTCCCAAGCTGGGAATGACACTGTTTTCTGAAAGCTACAACATGCATACTGGCCCCAAAAGAGGTCACTTAAAATTAGAGAACACCATCATTGCTGTGCATCTCCTGTTAGAGCAAAACTGATCTGAAGACTTGACTTGCGCCACCTGAATGGGACATTTCATAGGAGATCAAAGCAGGATATGGTCCTCAGAACTCCCTGGTTATTATGGTATTATAGACACATAAGTGATGTTCCAAAATAAAGCAATTCCCCAACTGACCAACCAAAACTCTTCTTCTATCACTGCATGAACTACAGCAGCTCCCACAGCGTGCAAAAACCACAATGCTCAGCCAAACCCTTCTCTCAGAAGCGCTGAACCACAGAAGCCCCTGCCCATGTCTGTCCTGCACATGTGTGCTGGCTGCTGAGGAGTTCACTCCTTGCCCCGCTTTCCTCTGTAGGACTGCACCATCAGTCAGGGCTGGCAGAAGTCAGCTAGCAGCTCAAGAGACACTGGGACAGAATAGGGCTTATGAGAGTGCAGCCAGCAGAGCTGCAACATTGTTAGGAAAGCATAGTGAATTTGTGGTTAAAAAAAATTGCTGATAGAGACCGGGACAAAAGTAGCTGCAATGTCAGGATGCGTGGTGTCTAGATTTTGATATGCAGTAGGTGCCTGTCTGGTATAGTTTGTACAAGCGATCACTGTTCCACTCCATTAACTCCTCATTAGGGCAGCATACCGCACCTTAAAAGTAACTTAACCTTAAATTACCAGTATCCAAGCAAAAGAAAGAAAAAAATAGCACATCAGGACCTAGTCACTGAGTTCCAGCACACGTCAATTAAGACAGCCAGCATGCTTTAAGCCACAGCTCTTCAGAAGAGCATCAATGTGTACCAGGATGCTGCAGCTTTAATAATTCACTATTTCCTTATTGAGGTCTGATGATGCTAAAATAAGGTGTTGAAGCTTGATTAGTAGTAGGAACATAGCAGCTTAACCTCTAACATTTAGCCTCCTCCTCCGGATCGAATTACTGATCTTTATCTTGTTGAGCTGCGCTAGCAGTTGGCTTGGGAACATTACACCTTCCTAAAAGCTGTCAATCTTTGTCAGTGTCTTTGCACAATGGATTGGAATAGCTATTTTTAAAGGCCTATGTCACCTTTTTTAAGGATGGTGTTTTTATAGTATATGAGGGTTTTTTTTTTCATACCCATTGCCACATGCTCAATATCACCTTCGAGTCTGAGAATAGTTCCTATTAATTTTACCGCCATTTCTAGTGAGCGGGTGCGATAAGGTGAGTCATCAAGGCAGGGGAGGAGAAATCATAATTTAAATTATTCATCAACACTGATTTTGGGCTTTCATTTTAATTTATTTTTCTCTCAAGAGGTCAATACATTTTTCCATGTGCAATGAATTTCTTCAACTTTATGCTGAAATACATTTCAGCGGCACTGTGCTAATACAGTTTTGCTTCAGTGTATTATTTTGGCTAAAAGTAGTAATAAAGAGGTGCAAATGCACAACAGGAAAATGTAGAATTGTAGGAAGACTGCAATATCAAGATTAAATGCTGACCTTTGGAATGGACAACATCTCCCTATCACCTTTCACAAAAAGGATCTTTGGAGAAGGACAAAACCATTTTCAAAACTCTGTGGTTTGAGACCTTCTTCACTTTTACCCCAATGCGAAACAAGGTGTGATTTCATTCAGAATACAGAAACTATTTAAATCAGCTCCAAATCTTTTATAAACACTCTTCAAGTTTCCAGCACATAGAACTGGGAGCAGAATTCGGCCCAGAAAGTTCATTTGAAAATGTGTATTTATTCCCATCTTGTTCTGCTGCTGCTAATATATATGCCTGCCTTGCAAAGTACTTTAAAACTCAATAAACCATCATAGTAAAATAGGATAAAATGTTTTTATAGTAACAATATCTCTCACTACTATGGGACCTTTCATGCCAAAGTACCCTGAAGCTCTTTATAAATGTAACAAACTGATATTCACATGCTTCATCTACAAAGATCATTTCACCCACACTGTATGGCAGGTACGAGCAATAGCTTTTTTCACAGCTGGCAGAACTTTGAGCTAACTGACAAAACAAATTACAGGTTACACAGGTACAAAATAAGATTATTTCACTTGCCGGGAAACATTCCGATCCTATTGAATATTTATTCTTTTTATTTTTTTTTTTTTAACAACATCACCAAAAATAAATTAGATAATTGCTCTGTATGGCTCCATATAAACTCCTGAAATACTCCCTTTTATCCCAAAAAGGGTTGTCCTTTCCCACCCCTGGCCAACACCAGGTGCTGTTATAGGAAGAGTAACCAAACGAGGCAAATGGAGTCCAAGTACACCTTATGCAGAGCTGCTTATCTCAAGTACAGCATCCTCAGGACCATCATGCCCCAGAGAGATAAGGATGCACTTGAAGACCTGCCCAAGCTCCTGAATCCAGTTGTCTCTGCAGACATAGACCCTTCTGCAAAGCCTTTGCACTTCTTTTATCCCCTTTATTCCAAGGCAGAGGCACACATACAGGTTTGTGTTTCAGCCCTGCACGCTCCTTCTAGGCCAGTGACACGCAGGGCAGAAGCACGAGCTGAAGGTTCATCAAATGCTCAATTTTCCCAATGTGCCACCATTACAGGAATGCCATTGCTAAATAACTTTGTGGTGGCTCACTGTGAAAATGAAGGTTGCAAGTTGTCAAAATGGCCCTCTGCTTGATCTGCGGTGTGATGAGCTCCTGGTCCAGCAGTTGACCAGACGCAGCAGGGATGCTAGCTGCAGCCACGTGCACATCACTGCCATGCCCTACTTCTCTGCTATATAAAATCCCAGAGAAGGGTACGATCGCCATACCATGTGGCAAAGGTGCCTCATTCTTATTTAATAAGGTGGCTTTTTTTTCTAAATACAGAAGCATCAATGGAAATAAAAAAAAAAATCCCAGAGAAGGAATATTTGCTTGCTTTGTTTTTCTCCTGAAAGACACAGTGCTGTGATATCATGGCACTGACTGCCAAGACGGCGACTAGATTGACTAGTAAATATGTATTTTAGTGGAGCTCAGCAGAACAATATCCCCTGTAACGTAAGTCATTCCATTAGTAAGACAGAGGTACTCGAGAACATTATATCATCTTTATTCCTTCTGGAAGGACTTCACTACCATTACTAAAAAAAAGTGCTTTGGAGATTGTAAATACATTTAAGTAACTCAGACAAAACAATAGGATCTGACTAAAATGTGAGGCGTTTATCTCATCTGTCAGTCTGATATGGAATACAAACCACAACAGCTGTAGCAGACACAAAAGCACCTCTTCCTGATCATTTTTCCCCTCCACTAAAATGCTTTTTCTACTTAGAGTGCACGCTGCACCATCTCATTGGTATTGGGATTTCTTTCTAAATACAGGACAGTTGATTACAGCAGGTGACTGTCTACCACACATTAAGATATATATAATTTACGGTAACGAAATTCAGGAGCAGTCTGAAATACTGCTAAACCTAAACGGTGTGAATATGAGTCAGGGCCAGTGTCTTTCTCTACGATTCAGAGACTCATTTCAATCATGAGAGATGTCTTTAGATTTAATAGTAAGAAAAATAACGTCTTTATATATTGCGCTTCCTAAGCTTCACTAAAAGGCAGAAGTGAGATGAAACATACCGAAGTCCAATTTCCCTACTGGGGCATCTATATGCATAGCTTGGGCTGCAAAGATACACTGAAGTATCAGCCTGCACGAAGAGCAAGTTCTTTTTTCCTTGCTCCTACAAACAGGAGCATGTGTTACTATTGGCACTGGGGGCACAGGTGCACATGCAGGTGAGATGCACATGTACACAGTTTCGTCTCACCTTCATTTGAGGATTTCAGGGTGTTTAGCTATGAGGCTTCATCTGTAGAATATTGATACAGATTTAATCCAATTTAATTTTAGTGAAATAAAAAGCTCTCGAACCCCACTAAGACAAGCAATTTCTCCTTGCCGAGGTCACATCACTGCCTCAGAAGTGCACGTCATTCAGGACACAGCGAGCAGCAATACCACAAGCACATAAAAGAAGGCACAAGACATTAGTACAAATAGGTTGTGTAGCTCAAGAAAACAAGAAAAACAGTAATGAAGTTGAATTGATCAACAGTGTACCAGGCTCAATTGAGGAAAATATTCAAACTTTGGCTTTACTTCAAGAACCTGCTTGGTAGGATCCTATTCAACACAGGATTTATGCAATACCCAAATCTCAGCAAGCAGAGAGAGCATTTGCGTTCAGGTCTTTAACCACAGTTTGCTGAGTCAAAGTTTATGCTATTAATACTGTGGCACTGACAAAAATCTAAAGGTTTCCTTAATGGTGGCATGTCATCAGAAGAACCACAACTTTCTCCTTTATGATGAATAGGGAGACAGTGTCAGAGCTCATTGCTCAGGCCAATTGAGGTCTAGAGACTCAACAATGTGACCCACACCACAGCAATGCTACTTGCAAGATTTGATTAACCAGTTGTGCTTGGACATCTGCTCATGTTTCAGCATTTCTTGGATTTCTAGTGCCCAGAACATTCCTATTCCTACTTCTAAACTTCAATGAGCAAAAATATTTGACTGGTATTTTAATGTATATATGAAAGAAAAGTACTCCTGTTATTGCTTAAGTGGAATAACTGCAGACACACCTTCACCCTTTCCGTATCTCCAACGCATGCTTACAGATTAAGATCAACCTCATAAAAAGACTGGAAATATATTGGTTTAAATCCCTTGAATATTATTAACAGCCAGTTAGTTAATTTATCTGTATGAGAATGTCTAAAAATTCATCAGAAGTAATACATCCTAAATTTCTGATTAGTGGAAATGAGAAATACCATACCAATCATCCAGTTAATTCACTGAAGTGTTTTATTATATGTGCCGATATTTGGTATTGAGATGTCATATTCCCATAATGAACACAATCAAGGATGAATGACTGGTAAAGCTTTCAGCTCATGATACCTATAAAATCTAAGTGTTAGCAAGGTACTATACACAGATTAATTTATAGATTTCTATTAACATACTGTGTGCTTTCCTTTGTATGGCTACAACTTAGCAGGTGTGGAAGATAACTTTTGCCATGCAGAGGCATTGCTCCATGCTGCTCAGAGCAGATAGATCAAAATGGGAACCCTGTGTGCACCATGTACATGGCAATGTCAGATCAGGTGAATGCAGATTTTTTTTTTTTCCCCAAATAAAACAGCTCTCTGGTCAGTAGAATCCTATCACTTTTTGTCATCAGTTTGCATCTACCAGATTTTTTGAGGGTCTTAGGGGCATAACAGTGGTCCTGCTGAGTTCAGTGGGAGCTGCTCAGCAGAGGGCAAAACCAGAGCCAGGATTTTAACCGTAACTTTTTCTTTGGAAATGCAGGAATAGGTTTCTTCTGCTATCAGATTAACTCACTCTAGCCTCTAAACAAATAACTGACGAAGATGATTTTTTTTTTTTTTAAATAATAGATGTTAAAATGTGAATCCAAACAAAGGAAACGTATCTACAGAACGGCTGCTCTGAGTTTAATGCGTATCATTAACCATTATATGCATCTGTTCTGAGACCAGAATTACAAAAGGCCAAATTTTCTTAAAAGCATGTTAAAATATTAATAGATATCTGAAACAGTTTTATCACATGGGCTGCCCGTCTTAGAAAAGATTACATCACACTGGAAGAAAGGTATGAGAAGTGCCCAGACATTGGTGACCCACCACACTGAGCAGCATCATGAAATCCTAATGGGAGATAACGAGATTGGACATTATAAAGGGCAGCAAGGCTGGTGTGGAGGAACTTTACTGAGAATGCCGGCTATAAATTTCACACCATCCAGCTTAGTAGTTTCATGAATATAAGCAGGCTGCACTCACAATGCTACACATCTACAGACTCTGAACATCAGCACTGTGAAGTCACACCAGAGTCATCTGTTCTCATCTGTTATTATTTTTCTCATAATTGACATGAGATGACTTTATTGCTTATAAAGACAAGCCATACTGAAGCTCAGCTCTGAAGTCAGTCTTTCTCAAAACTACTGTTCCTCCATCACTCATGCTCCTTGGTTCATTTTACGTGTGAGTGCTAAGCCTGCTTTCATTAATTTTTTACTCGAAGCAGCAAAGCCTCAGAATATCTATCTGGGGGAGAGGAGGTGCAACATACAATTAAGAGAAGTAAAATGCAATGCTGGTTTCAATTCTTCGCCTTTCAGGTAGAGGTTAATCAATGACAGCCACAGGGCTGGGAGTGCCAGCAGATTTTGGGAGAGCAGTGCAAGCTTAACTATGAGCTCCGTCCCGAGTCCACTCACATTCCTTTATCAAGCACTGACTAAATATTATCATTAATAACAAAAAAATAATCCCATTCAAAAACTTAAATTTTTACTCTATTTTGAAACAGAGCAAGGCTCTCAAAATGCCCATGTCCTGAGTGTAGGTTCAAAGCAGCTCTAACTAGCTTTGAAACAGTTCTGACTACAGTACCTATTTTTCTCCAGGTATGGAGTGAAGATTTATTTCTAAAGGATTGAAACTGTTTTGAAGATGAAAAATGCCCTAAAGAGCATCAATCTGTTGATTGCTCTCATCGTTGACTTAAGTGTAGCGAGCAAGTGGCAGCAGAAAAATTTCCTGTACCTTCATGCCACGCACAGGTTATGTATGAAACACGTGATTTCCAATTTTCTCTCTCCTTGTTGGGCTCATGTTTCCTGTAAAGGGTTTTGACTAATTGTGGTTTTGACAAGAGGTGCATCACATGCTGTCGGGTGAGCACACCAACGCAGGTCAGTCCGTCAGACGGTCAGTCTGGAAAACAGATCCATACTCCTAATCCTTAAAGCTGATATAAAGCAGAGATAAGTGCGTTTGCAATTCAGAGGTTACCCTGGGTAAATATTTGAAGAGAAATGAACTCTTGAGAGAGAAGAACTGGAAACAAGATGTCCTAGTGACAAGGATTTCTAAGAAGTGGATCATCTGATTTTTTTTTTCCTTCTCATTTAGTCTCTCTGCTGAGGTTCACGGCCTTGAAACTACAAGAAAGCTTCCCTCCCCCCCCTCTACAGAAAGCTGGAGACAAATAGGTTTCTAGCAGGAACCACTGAAAGATTCATCCTGCGTCTCTCCTTGCCTAGGCTGCAAAAAGCCTCCAACCAAAGCAGGGGACTCCTGTGCCTCAGAGGAAATATCCTTCCAGTTCAGCTTGTTGTTCAAGGACAAAATGGATAAGCTGTCTTTGAACTTGGAAACATATGAACCTGCACTAAGCTTAGAAAGTTGCTAAGAGCTCAAAACTTCCTCACCTTATTCGTATTTGACTCAGGCATCTTCCAGTTAAGGCATACGACACCATATAAGCTATATTTCAGGCATCCTCTTACAGCATCACTTCTTAATCTCTCAGATTCCCCAGTTTCTTGAATTCTAGAAAATATTTTGGACCTCAAGTACATCTTCCAAATTTCAGAACAGAGATTCTTCCAATAGCTCACAATGTGCAAACTCGGGAGCGTTGTCTGAAAAACTGCCAGCAGCAGCTGTACAACCTATTCAAGTTTGGATGATACTGTCCGATTGGCAGCAGAGGTATTTTGCCTCTGATTTTATTCCCCTCTCTCATAATAAAACACGTACCGTGTTCAGTCACTCAGCTCTGTTATTAATATTGATCAGCTATAGGCAAAGATTGATTCCCATATAGAGATTTCTTTAATTTCTGCTCACAGTTCCTTGCCACCCACTCCTCCCCCCCAGCATCCCTGTCCAGTGTGTTATGAAAGCCCTCTACAGCAATGCCTCTGAACTGCAATGTACCTGCAGTCAGCTGGCAGCAGGGTGTGTGGGGGGGGGGGGAGGGAGGGAAGAGGGGGAACAGGCTGACATCAAGGACCTTTAGTACCCCCTCCATACCACCACAGACAGGAGCCTTGGATCACAGGGATCAGTTGGGCTTGGAAACCTAAATACCTGTTTTAGAAACACAGGTGAGATTTGGACAAATACCGAGTCCCATCACTGCAATACAACACTGCTGAGCCTCTCCTGACTCTGCCGCCTATCACACAACACAAATCCCTGCATCAGAGCACCACAGCATTACCAGCTACCATACAGCTTTATAGAATAAGAGATGTGAAACCCAAACCTTCCCTTTATTCAGACAGTCCATGAATTTATACACAAACACACAGAATTACACCTCAGAGTTAGCTGTTGGCCTTGTTAACAACTGCTTTTCCTACCAAGAAAAGTTAATCCAAGTTATCAAGTTTCTCCAAGGGAAGAGCTCAGCTGAACCAGAGGTACTTCAAACTGCAAGCACCATTTATATAAAGTATCACACAATATTATTTCATACTTCCAGTTTTGAAAGGCTGTGTACTTTTTCCCATTAGACTAACAAATTACAGCAATTGTGGTCAGCAGTGTGGAGGTTTCTCTGCAGAGCATTTGCCCCCTGGGAGGAAGGAAATCAGAGGGGTGTTAAAGCAATATTGTGCCTTCACCCAGTGTGCGGAGCTGCCTGATAATGGTTAGCTAACAGGAACCATCCAGCTGCCATTGCTGCCACCAGTGGGTGTTGCTGCAGTCTCTGTATCCCTCTTGCAAAGCGACAGAAAAAGAATAATGAAATACAGAACAGGAAAAACAAGAAGAAAGGAATGGGAACAAATAAGGGAAATTTAAACACAGTAGCACAGGGAATTTGCCACGCACATTTATCCTTGCTATGGGCCAGGTATGGCACACAGCCCACAATATACACACACCACATATGATGGCAGCATTGGTTATACCAGGAACCTGAACTGGCAGCACCTGGGTAACACCTGTTGCAATGCTAGACACAGCAGATTGCAAACTGCTGCGAGTTCCAAGCACGTGCAGGTGTGTGGTTTCACTCCTGCTGGATCCCATTGCAAAAGGGGCATAGCAGTGCAAGTATGAATCAATAAGATCACTGAATTGCCTCAAGTATTAGAAAATGAGAGCAGTTGAAGTGGCACAGAAACAGGATATTCTCATCACATGCCTCACTATGTGTTTTCTTGTTGGGCTCTAAATTAAGCTTGGCAAACTTCTGTGATGTTTTTATTTAAATAAGTAGAATTGAATGTATAGGAGAAATACCTGCAGTAGGGAGACACTGCAGCCTCACACACAAGTGTGAGAACAACCCAAACAAATTATCCTGCTATAATCCACATTTACCAAACTCATCCCAAGTTTTCAAATAAAGAAATATGCATTATAGAAGTGCCTGTGAGCACTTGCTCTTTAAGACTTACCAAAGCATCATTTAAACCACAGGGTGTTTCTTCTGAACAAAAAAGGAGTGCTGAAGTTTACTTCATGAGTTATACTGAATATACCTGTAAGCATATACCTGTAAACTATGCAGCACACAGGTAAACAACTGTTGTTCATACAGACAGATAACACAACTTCCTCAGTAATTATTCCACATAATTAAGATGTATAGGACAAGCTTGCTCAAAAAAGTTTGAGTAAAAGCACACTGGGACACTGCATTTTAGGAAGGAGCCAACGAGGAGGGATTTCTTATGCCCAGTGACAGCAGCAGTTCTAGACCAAATTTTTATTGTACCCACACTGATTATTCGACCCTATTAGGGCCAAATATCTCCAAAATCCCAGATCTTGAAATTGCCATTTTTCCACTAGACATTCACATGACAACATGAGATGCCATTCCTCAGCTTACACCCTTTTTAACATGATCTGCTTGATCTCTCTCATAATGAAAAGCAAGATTTTAAATGCATGTCCAAGCAGTGCAGTAAAATCACCCAACTCAAAACATTTTAATGGACTGCAAATTTGAATGCCTGTACTTGAAAGCCTGGTTTATTTTGACAATATTGCTTTTTCTCTGTTGTTACCTCTGACCTCCTGTATTCCTCTCAGTGGATTATTTTTTCCACTGAGAGAGATGCTTAAGCATGGAGCAGAGTAGATAAGTGGTATGGTCAAATCGCTACCGGCAGACCCCGGAATTACTGACCACTTTAATAGCTCCCGTTGACCTCCAAATGAAACTTCACCTTTGGTTATTAACATGTCTCTCTACTTCTATGATTTTTTTTTTTTTTTAAACATAATTTCTGACAGTTTTTATCTGCACAGAGCAAGCATTGAGCTTTTTAAAAGAAATGCAAGTTATCTTTTTACAACTGCTAACAATTATACATCACAGAACAGACCAGCCCGAAAACCAATTATGAAAAGAGTTGCATGGTCCTCCACCAGTCCTGAAGTTTGAATTATAGATTTCTGAACTGTAACTGCTTTGCAGCTCATGTTCAGGAACGGGAACTGAGAAACCCAACTTTGATAGGGCTTGTTAGATCAGTGAGATAAGAGAGCAGTGTAGAAATTAATTGCCCTTGTTTTGTATTAAAATCTGATAAAGGGCTCACAGCGCTACTTGAGATCAGAGCGAGCACTGGGGCTGTGTTTGCTGTCACCACCAGATATCTGCATGGGGCCAGCACAGCCCTTGCAGTGTGCCCAGTGCTTCAACCCAAGCTCAGCAGCATTCAGGGAGCCCTTCCCGTGGGCTTGGCACTGGCCCCGATGATTCAGAGCAATGACATTTTGCAACCAGATTGTACAAGCAGGAGCAACTAACCTGAGCCGTGCAACTGCTGCCAAAAGGCTTTCAGATGATCAGAGCAATATGCCAGTCAGCTAGAGGTCGATTGACCAATTAACAATGAGATCTGGTGTGCAGGCGTGCCATTTCAAATCATTATTTGCCAGAAGACCAATTACGTGAAAACTTTTAATTTAAAAAACACTTTTTTTTTTTTTTTAAATGCATACTAGTTCCTAGCCCCAGCTTCATACCATGATGCTGCAGCCCTAGGGACAGGTTGCAGCTGGCAGCGTGACAACAGCACTTCAGCAAAGCCTCCAGGAACATGACTGGGGCTTCCAGTTTTGCTTCAACTTGTGCTTAGCTGAAGGGATGGAGCTAAATATGAACCAATACAGCTCCTCAATAAGAACTGGAGCAAATGCTTTGGAGGTGAAAATTCATCAGCAATTAGTGATAAGGTGCACCTCAGAGCAGAGTTTGCTTTCTAGCAGTGCAAGGTTCAAAACAGACAGTGGGAATTTCCACTCTGCTCCCTACTTATTTTTAACCAGTTAAGAAAGAAGGAGCTCAGACCCTTAATATCTGCATTTGTTCAGCCTCTCGCAGCAGTCCTCTTGGCTGAGCCCCCAAAATGGGGCTCCTCTATGAGAAGCACTCCACTGCCCTGCCAGCCAGAGGGACAGACTGGCATGGGCACCAAGCAGCCTTCACCATGCCCCCAGAGCCAGGGAAGCCTTGGGACTTCACCAACATGCTGGGGTAACACCTCTGCTGGCTTGCCATCATGCATGGTAGGATATCAATGTGCTGTTCAAACAAATGACAGGTAAAGCTACAGGGGTGTCAGTGTTATAAGAGCCTTACATGGAGTTAATTTGAGTGCTGCTTTTGGAGGAAAACAAATCAGCTCTTACACATTTTAATATTCAGTGCCATCCAAACGGAGTGGAGAACATGCGACATGCAGGACCTTTGGTCACATCTGCACAGGGAATGAATCGCTTCTTAGCTTTGAAATGCTATTCTGCAATTCATATGCAATATCACAAATGGTGCTACGGTGAAACATCAAACTAGATGACTTGTTGCCACGTGCAGTGGTTCTCTGAGCTATAGCAACAATTTTTTTTTCCCACCCCTCCAAAACAGTACTGATCCAGAGCTCACAGGAAGAGGGGAAAAGAGCAAAAAGGCAAGTGAGATGTGAACACTCGTGAAAGCAGCTCAGGTCTGAAACTGAAATTCATCACTGAGTAACATCCTCTGAATGTTTCTGTCAGTGCTATAAACACGTATTCTGCCACTGCACCAAAGAAATCAAGCCCTGAAAGTCACTGTTGCTTTAGAAGTCTTCTTTTCACCAACTAAATGCCAGAGCCCTCTAAAGGACCGAGGCTTAGAGCCCTCCCAGAGCTTAAAGGTGTCTCATTCTCCTTCATGAAATGAGAGGCACTGAAATGCAAGCTTTTGGGTTGTCAGAGCACAGCATTTCCCAGCACAGCTTTACACTTGGCTCTGCAGTAGACTCAGGCTGCTGGAAACCAGAAGAACAACAACAAAAGTCTTGCCAGCCAAGAAGCTATCTCCATGTTTAAAGTACATCCCCCCCCTTTTTTTTTTTTTTTATAGTCCAGGACAAAAATGAATAGGAGAGTCATCAAGAAAAGCTGCAGAACACAATGAAAAGAGCATCTGGCTTTAAAATATTGGAAGCATCCTGCTTAATTACACTTGCTGATGTTAGCCTGAACCTTGCTCCTGCCAGGTGATTAGAAACAACCCTCTTATGAAACAATTACACAATGCATGTATTGAAAGTAACTTCTAGGAATTGCATCAAATTATAATAAATCACCACAGGTTTTGACAGCTGAACTTAGAAGTGCCTCAGTGATCTTCACCCAGGACACAGACAGGCTCACTCCTGACATTTCTAAGTCATAGCAAAGCAAACATCCTCCACCATGCTTTTTCAGGAGGCAAAGTCAGCACTAAATAAGTTATTTGAATCTAGTGCATGTCCTGCAGCCGAGCCCTTATATTGGTGCATGACTGGGGCAGGCTCAGCCAACAGTGGGCCAGGAGCCCAGGAAGTGGCGTTCCGCCTGAGTAGGTGGCTGCCTTCCTTTTGAGTCACCTCTGAAATCCACATGCTGATGTCATCTCTTGAGGTCTCATCTTGTGGATATAAAGCTTACATCCTGACTGCCTGCAGTTCTGAAAGGGTTAGGGTTTGAGGCTTTTTTCCTTGTTTTGCTCTCCTCAGGTATAGCGTTGCTTCAATTGAGCAGTTTGGACAAGTTCTGGTTTGGAAAGCATCACTTCCCCCCCAGGCAATCCCTTCCTGCTGCAGATGCACAAGATGAAGCTAGTCCTTGTCCAGTGGGGCTTTGCTACTGTGCCCTGCTGTGGTGTTCTTCCCTAGATGTCTGCGCTCAGATATGAAGGACCACAATGCTTGATCTCCTCCTAGCAACTCAAACACCCTCTTACACCAAAGGTTGTCTCCAGGTTAGATATTGTCCCTTAATCCAAGTCAGTGACCTTCAAGTGCAAAATTCCTAGCATGTCAGGAAGCACCTTTGTTAGCCTGAGCAGTCTCAAGATTTTAGTGATTTCTACAGCCTTTTGAGAACTTATTTCTGGATGTTTTCTTGGAGGCATTCAAAAATCAAGCTGGATCAGGCTCTGGGCAACCTGATGGAGCTGCAGGTGTCCCTGTTCATTGCAGGGGATTTGTACTAGATGACCTTTAAGGGTCTTTTCCAGCTCAAACAATTCTATGATTCTGTGAGGTTTTCTCAATGGGCTGATGTAATCATTGCCAACAGGCCTTAACAGCCCTCCACAAGTACACAGGGAATTTCAGCACCCAAGTTCCTTTGTGTTACTGCTGTCAGAAGCCTAACGCACACCCTTGGTTTCTTTTTCCTAAGAGCTATGGGGGATCCAGGACAGAGGACTTTGTCATCGTCAGCTACAAGCACATGAGGCTAGATCTGATCTCATTTGCATCTATGCCAATGGACAGGAACTTCATCCACTGCAGTGGAAGCTTCCTGGATTTACTCTAGAGCAACTGAAATTAGAAGCTTGCCCTAAGTGGGCGTGAGTTCATTATAAGACTAAATAAGGAGTGAGTCATTTTCAGAATTTTAAACTGAAAGGAGCCGCATTTGGCTGACCTCCTTTTTTCCTCTGACAGCTTATTAGATTACAGCAGATAAGAACCATGCTCTCCTATTGGCCTTCATGGTGACATGTCTATGTCATTAACACAAGTGGAAACAACAGTTTAATAAAAAAAACAAAACATCAGAGCAATATCTCTAAAGAGCACAGTGGTTTTTACTGGGAGTTAATTTTCACATCTAAAAGAGAGAAACACTGGCTCAACATACCTGTAAGCATTACCACTCCATCCAGTATACATAATCCAAAAGGAGCTGGAGATGTTGAGCAAGAAGAGATGAGAGATCCCATAGTGGATTGCAAAAAGCCGATCACTGCTCAGAGAAGTGATTGCCAATCTTAATTCTAATTAATTACTGTTAATACTACCATTAGAAAGACACTTAATTAAAAAAGAAAAGAAGAAAAAGACACTGAATAACCACCTCCCCTGCCCAGCTCCAAAGCCTGCCAGTGCTCCCAGTAGCCCCATTCTGACTTCTGCTCTGGCCTCCCAGGTCATAAATCCTTTCATCTTCATCTTGCAACTCTTTCAAGGAGACTCTTAGGCTCCTCACTGCCCAGGTGTTTTAAAAAGATGACTTACACTGATGAGATCAGGCTTGAGAGAGAGACAGCCCCCTAAATCACTTTTGGCCTTGCATCACTCAGCAAAGACAAGAAAATTTCCAGGCTGAAAAGGTCCCTGGGGTAACAATTCTGAGGCAGCTTAATTTGAGATTCTAGATCTACTAAACCTTGCAATGTTCAGTTGAATAGTCACTCACCCAGAGTTTAAGATCGGCTTCAAAGTAGTGGCAAATGGAAGTAGTAATTACAGTTGTACCACAAGTGGAAACACTAAAGGCATACAAAGGGAGAGGTGAACGCCAAAAAAGTTTATCTTCATCAGATTGGAGAGAAGTGAGAACAGAAAATATGAGGTTTATTGGATCTTCTGAACCTTCTGGTACATTTTTATTGTAAGTCTTGAAATCAATCACGATATAGAAAGCTATTGAGTGGGATTCCTCTGTGTCAAGGGCCTATTTCCTGCAGTAATGATTGACATAACCTGATATTGGCTCTGAAGTGATTGTAACCAATAGCAATCTGGGGAGGCAATAAGGACTATGGGATTGTTCTCATTCGCTCTTACGACCACAACGCTAAACACCAATTACATCTGGCACAAGCTGCCTCTCATGGACACCCTAACAAAGAGATCAAAGATTGATCTGAAGACCTGAAAGCCTAGTTCCAGTCATTTAGCTCGAAGGTAAGGAGGATATTTGATTGTGACCTAGAAATACCTTAGTGGAATACTTTCAAAAGAAAAGCATAAAACGCTCACAGTGAGGCCCAATATATCCAGATTAGAAGGAAACAGTTTGTTACCGTGATACGAGGCTGAACACTTGCTTGCAACATCATCTCTGCTAGATCAGAGGGGCTGAGGGCCACCTCTCAGGTGACTCCATAGCACACAGTAGGGGGCTTCTATTGTTCCAGCCACAGCAGCCCAAGGGTCACTGACAAGAGCATACATCCAGCCTCACACAGAGCTCAGTGCTTTCCTAGGCAGTGGCACATCACCAGGAGCACTGCAGGCAGCCCCCAACTGCATGGAGAGACATAGCAGATGCTGAGAACTCAGGAGAAGAGGAACCATCTCACACAGCACCAACATACCCTCCTGTCCCCAAGCTGCACTAGATACGCCTTCCAGCATCCCTCAACCCCTATGATTGCCTTTGGGCCCACACAGCAGGCATTGGCATGCCACTACTGCAACACAAAGCCCAGGCCAAGAGGATTTTCTGGACCATCAAGTCATTCCCTCAACACCACACGTAGCTTCATCATACAGACTTTGGGATTTGCCTTCAGAGGACATAAGGCTGTTTCTAAAGCACCCTGCACTCCTGGTTTCTATATATAACCCGCAGAGCACGCATTGCCCAATACGCGCCGCTGGGGAAGGGGAGCGGTGTAGGTGGGGACAGCCATTTTGTGGAGGTTTGGATGCCTTACAGCTGGCGTTAGCTTACAGATCCCAGGAGAAAACCAAAAAAATAAAAAGACCGCCTGGGCGGAGGCGTGAGGAGCCACCTGCATCCCGGGGGACGTTTCGGTCCTTCATGGTGGTAACAGCCCCAGTGGCACAGGCATGGCAGCCAGGTCCAACAAGCTGCCAAACCAGCCCAGCCACCACATGAGCAGCTCCAGACAAACTTTTTACCTCCTTGCTTTCGATTGGGTTTGGTTTTAGCGAGCCGGCTTTGTTGCTGACTAATGGCCTTTGGCAATTGGCACGGGAAATGAGACTTCACTGAACAGCAAGGTATGGTGAACTGAAATGACAAGATTATACTAGTAGTTCATTAAAGCAGATGGAGGAGATTAGGGTGCTTGTTACTGTGATAAAGCAAAATTGCATGTGTATGAAACACGCCTAGACAGAGCTTAAAAAAAAAAAAAAACAGCATAAAATGCTACCTTTTATCTCAAAGAAAAAAGGAAAGAGAAAAAGCCTGTTCTGATAGACAAAGAAATTTGGCAAATCTCGGCATGTATCTGGAAAATAAGGAAACAATTACAACATTTACCTGGAGCTTGGGCTTCCCTTTTTAATAAAAGCCCCCAGATGGGACAAACAAGCTAGATCACTCATCTAACTTTTTTTTTTTTTAAATAAAAAGGACCTCTCATTTTAAAAATGCAGGCTCCACTGGAAGTGGAATGAAACATGAGAAATTCATCATTCTTTCCACTTGCACCACAGTCACTCCAGCCCAACACCCCTAAGCCCTTCACCTGATCTTTGTGCTCTCAATCTCACTTCCATTCCCCATTTGTATCCATCTTCCCCACTGCAGTAGGATGCAGAAGCACTGCTTTGGAAGGAGCATGTTGCCTCAGTGCCAAAATGCAAGATACCTACTTAGGACATTATCATTGACAAAGGTCAGAAGTTGGCTTGAATTAGCAAAAAAACACCTGCTAGCACCCTGAAAAGTCCCACTGACTTAGCTTACAGGAAAAGCAGACAAAATTGCCTGTTGCAACCATTTCACAGCAGATGATATGCCCAGAGAACACTCAGCAGTAGAAAAACCCAGCCAAGGGTTAGGACTTTGTTACAGCACAACCCCAATTCCAATTTTACTCAAGTTGAGGGGACTTGAGAACTTTGCTCAAATCTCTCTCTGATCTTTGTCATTTAAACTGCCCTCCTTATAGAAGGAGAGAGGCCATAAGGAACAGCCAGTGCTTTGGGGAAGTTTGAGCTAAGGCTTGATTTCAGATCTGAACTTTGTCATTCAGGCCTCTCTCTCCCCTTTCTTCTTTTCCTTTGTGTTCGCAATACGCACTGACTTTGTAGATCAATGCAGAAGGCTGTAAATGATGCATGAAATGAAAAATCCCTGTCCAGCCAGAGCACAGAGAGAATACAGACAACACCGTACTGTCATTGCTATGGTATTTGCTGCAATGTTCACAGCTAGAAAAGCCCACTAAGTCCCAGAACAATGCTGGACTATTTTAAATCTCAAACACTTTGGGGAGGGGGTGGGGGGGGAAGAGGAAGGGAGAAATGAACCCCCCCACACATCCATCTCCTTTCTGTCTTTGTTTTGGAGAGCTTTCACCAGAAAACTCTCCCATATGAGTCTTTCATTACTTCCCACTCCCCCAAAAAGCATTCCTTCCCCTTCTTGTATGGGGGTGGCAGGGAAGGCGGAAAGAGGAAAATAAAGAGATTGTATCAAATAAATGCTTTCATCGGGCCAGCTCAGCGTGACTCATCAGCCACGCTGCACAGAGCCTTGCCTCTGAGCAGGCTTCAGCAGAGGCCAAAACCACTGGCCAGGGGTTCTGGTGGCTGTCCCCATCCCCTCGACCCTCTAGCAGGAAGGCGGATGGCTGCATTCAAAGGTACTGAACTCATCCCTGCACCGGCACTAGGGATGATGAGTGCTTGGCAGCACAATTCTTCATATGGAACATTAATCTGAGGTCTTGCACACTCCTGAACATTAAACATCCCATGATAGTCATGAAGAAGAGCTACGGGTTTTATTAACCTCAGTGTCCTGGACACATTGCACCAGGAAAGTCATCATTAACCTACCTTAAGAATACAGGCAGGGGCCCTCTTTGCACACTATGCTCAAAGAGATACAACCCTATGAAATACCTTTAATAATTTAAAGTAACTACCAAATGTTGTAACTATAAAGGATATAACATCACCTCGAGGAAGAAAATCTGTAAAGGCTTTGACATAGTGAAACATGCAGATCTAAGGCTGGACGCTTTTTGCTAGTCAGTGCTTAAGCATTACATGCAAGATGAATGCTTCCCTCCTGCTCACTGCCCCCTGCCAAAACTTGGATCATCAGGGCCTGAAGTTATCTTTTAGGCATCCTTCGCATTTCAAACTCAGGTAAAACTCATCGACTACACTTCAATGTGTGTGGAGAACTCACCTGAGAAGCCTTAGGACTGAATCAAATCAACTTCTTAAAATAAATTCATATGATCCTTAAAAATTGAAATCCTTTCTTTCAAAAACCAAAAAAGTGAGATAAAATTAGGTTTATTTGCCTTTGCCCTACTAATTTAAATACAACCTGATTAACCCACCAATAAATAGTACTTGAGTGATAAGGGATTGCATTTGACAAATGCCAGGGTGTCATTTTTATACTGGCTGATGTATTTTTGATTTGTGCCTCTAACACCAATCTTCAATTTGCTGCCTGTGCACAGGAGAAATAAAATTACTGGAGGAAGTAGAAAACAAGAAGCTCATGCACTACCACAACTCCGATCCATCTGCTCTGTGCCGCTTTAATTGCAGTCCTAAGCCATGACAGACAAATTCACCACGTTTGCTGCTTATTTATTTGGGAATGCTAAGTCAATAATACAGGATGAGAGACAAAAGTCAGAGTGGAAAAGATATCACTATCTGGCTTTAAAAACAAAAGTGTGTAGTCCAGAATGACCATAGCTCATAAGAAAATTTAAGATAACTACACACAACTTGGGATTACACAGCCTGAGCTCAAGCAACAAACAGAAGAACAGACATCTGCAGAACTCACCCTCATCCCTGTCCCAGTACATCCCAGGGTTTCAGGAGAGGGAAAGCACTGGGACAGGCAGGGCCAGCAGCCACTGCTGTGTTAAAATTGCAATGCTTTAGGCTGGAAGCTTTCACACTTGGAAATGGTAAATCACAGAGAGCCTCTGCTGAAGTTTCAGCCCATAGAGAGTTACTTTAAAGCACCAGCCGCTATTTACATTCTATTATTTTGCAGACAGAGTCACAAAGGGAAGAAAATGGCAATAAAAGCAGAGATGCATCATTAAGGGGGGGAACCCCAGCCTTGACCATCGCATGCAAATGTGGAACAAAGCCCAGCAACTTCACAGAATCTGCATGCTGCTTCCAAAACAGTTTGCTTATATTCATGAGCTCAGATATGTAATAGCTTGGCAGTTACCACACAATAAGCCTCCTTCCTGTGTCTCCTCTAATTTTGCTTGATAGATATGCAAACCAGAGGAGCAAAGAGCTAACCAGGCCTTGCTTATTGATGGCAGACAGCTTCCAGACCATAACCCAGCTACCTTTCCTTTAAACTACCTCTAAGAGCATCATTTCAGCCTGGCATGGAGGCAGCAGGAGGATGCTGGGAGGAAGGTGCCTTCCCCAGCCACCACCTCTGCTCCAGGCACTGGTAACAGCACCAGAAGTTTTCCAACTGAAACCATTTCTTCTATTATTTATTTTTTTTCCAGGGGTGGTTGCTCACATCTGGTAAAGCTGTCCCTGGGCTACTGCCATATGTAAGGACATGAGGTTTTATGACTTACTGTCTGTGAGATTTATGGAGATGATCTACGATCAGCAATTTTTCATATTCTTATATTCTGAACAAACACACAGAGGGCTGTTCCCTACACAATAGGAAGGTGTCAAACAACCATGTCTGCAGCAGAGGCATAGAACACAGCACCAAGGGACTGGCACAGCACATGGGGGAGCTTCTCACTTCTATTCACTGCCTGAGACAAACAAGGTACAGGAAGAGAAGCAACTAATTAAAGGATCAAGATGAGCTACTTCACCTTTTTTTATGATATGTAAATGAGAACTATACAATCTGCATTGATGAAGTTCAATTTTTCTCAGCAGTACTCCTCCAGGAAGATGCGAGTTTTGGGATGAAACGGAACCCACAAGCCAGGTGGCATCCGAGGGTGGCTTACACAGTCTATTAGTGTTAGGACAAAGAAGAACAACTTCAAACTCAAAGAGCAAGGAGATTTAGATTAGACATTAAGAAGAAATTCTTCTTTCAAAGAGTAGTGAGGCCCAGCACAGACTGCCCAGGGAAGCTGTGGATGCCCTACCCCTGGAGGCATTCAAAGCCAAGCTAGATGGGGGCGCTGGGCAGCCTGAGCTGATGGGTGCCAACCAGTCCACGGCAGGAGTGTGGACCTAGGTCACCTTTAGCATCCCTTCCAACCTAAGCCATTCTGTGACCCTGTGATCCTAGGCATAGGCAGTGTCCCTAGCCATATGCCCCAGGCTCAGCCCTGCCTCAGCTCCTGTATGTTTCAGAGGAAGGAAGCAGCTTATCGCAGCATTTTGCCAGCACGCTGCTCTGGCTTTCAGTGTCACAAGCCTTCACCTTTCACTTACATTAGGACCAGAACTGTAAGGAGATTTAGTGAAAACAATGAACAAGAGGAAGCAAAAAAAAAAAAAAGTCTGCGGAGGCCTTGGTTGGGCTGCAACCCTCAGTGCCTGCTCCCACAGGTGGCTGTTGGCAAAGAGCAATGATTCGGGGGAGAAAGGGACCACCTCCATCTATTGCTGTGTGTATGACCCAGATATTCAGTCTTCAGTCATCACTCCCTGCCTCCCTCCCTAGTGGCATTTCCCTCTACATGCATGTTTCCTTCACCTCTGGCAGTATTTGCCATACAAGAACAGTTACCAGTCCCCTTACCTGCCTTCTGAATACTACATATCAGAGGAAGATCACGCCATCCATTGGATAGAAGATTATAGCTAACTAATAACACAAATAATAATAATTATCCTTATTGCAGCTTTTATCAGACACAAGTACACTTAAACCTGAAGTCCACAATTCTCACAAAAATCACTGCACTGAAGTGCTGGAAGCATCATGGCCTGCCACCGTTCCCAGTGCAGCACTGACATCAGGTGCCATAACTTTGTAGCATCACATCACAGAGGAACATCCCTAGGTATTGGCTCCCATAGCTGACAGCCTGCCCCTGCCTTATGTGGCCCAACAAGCTATTCATTTTAAAAGATCACATTATACACACTTCCCTTGTGTACAAACAAGTCAGATCATTTGAAAGATACAATTAATTACCTCCAATTTGAACAGGTTTGGTCTTTTCCTACACAAAAAAAAAAGGCACATCACATCATTAAAAACAGAAAAGTACAGAGATACTGAGAAAGCAGTATCAGTCCAGCAAGGAACTGCAGGCATGGAGAAGAGGATGGCACTTTGTGATCATTCAGACAGAGGTGCTTGAAAGCAATCCATAAAATTGATCATCCAGCTGCACAGCTTATAGGTGTGGATCAGAGTTCTTAGATGGCTAACAAAGTGTTATTTTACAGAAAATGTGCAAGTTTTAATATGCAGGCTGCGGTGTAAAGCAGAGACCCTGCATTGTTACTAACCAGAGCACACCAGTTTTCCTCCTTTCTGATCATTTTACTGGGGGAAAAAAAAAAAAAAAGCTTCAAGCAAGTGCAGGACACAGAAATGTAGGCGTTAACTCACAGCAATCCCACACCTGGGCCATGCAGAATAAGAACTTCCAGGTGAGCTTTCAAATTCTTAGAGCTGAAATCAGGTAACAGTGTTTGGGTAGACCTGATTTCCACAGCCACACACAGTGCCTCAGCTTCTGCCTCCTTCACCATCTGGGAGACAGAGTGCTCAGATGGAAAGTGAACACACACACAAGAGAAACCCAGAAGCAGCAAAGGAAGGTGTAACATCACGTTACTCAATGCACTTGCAACACAGCACAGTAACTCCTGCTAAGAGACATTTATTTTCTCCTTTGACACTCACTGTGACACATATGACACAAACTCCCCACTCGTTATCAGCCCCAAAGACTGTACTTTCTCCTTCTACATTGTTAGCATTTAATACAGCAGCGCCCCTTTCTTAATACTGTGAAAGATTGTATCAGAACAGAAAAAGCGCAGCTTACTTCATTCACCCCTGATAACTACGTTCTACAATTATCAGGAAATGAAAAAAATGCATGCCACTGCCTTTTCACACATTAAAAAAACAAAAACAATAAACAAGCACAAAGATCACCACAAACACTACAGGGTTATTCACGCACAATGCAGTCCTTTGCACTGTTCCCACAGTGTATTGCTAACGGACAACACTTTGAGGCTCTACAAATGGGGGAGAGAGTTTCTAATCATCAGACATTGTGCATGTTCACACAGCCTTTCAAAGCAAACTGACTCAACACAAAATCTACAGCAGTAATAGGCCACCTCTACTTTATACAGAGCTCTAGAAAGTTTGAAGCAAGTACTGTCACCAAGTTGCCATTTAAGTGGCATTAAATACAGAAAAATAAGAAAAAATATTACCTGTGCTATGAATTCTTTTGGAATAAGAAGAATTAAAACTGTGGAAGTCAACACATTTAGAGGTGTCATGGGGTACCTATAAACTGTGACCCCAAAATGGGAGTGCAGATACAAAAAGGGAAGCACAACACAGAATTCTAAGAGGAGACCACAAATAACACAGCAGTAAGCAAGGAGTCATTAAAAAAGGAGTTCATATAAACTCCTTAGAGTAGTTCTTCCCCCCCCCCCCCCCATCTCCATTTTACAGAGCTAATAGCACTATTTGACTTCAGTCTTCATGGACAGATATTTAAAAGGGAAAGGCTTCAGGTTTATTAAACAGAAGTACTGAAATTGCCAAAGTATCTGATTTGGTCCATGTTATGTGCTTTCTAACATTGTTAAGCTTCATTAGGATGCTGCAGCACTCAAATAAATGAAGACATATTTATTATTTCATTGCCTCCTGCCCATTAAAATTAATACTTCCTCTGCTAAGAGGTGCAGAGGGCAGCACTCGAGACGTTCAACATTGTGCCGCAGGTATTGTGTAAAACAGCTGGATGCCAAACTCAGGTACTTCAGCTTAGTCACCAGAGTCCTAGAAAAAAAGTTTATTTCATACAGAGAAAGAGAGAAACACATCAAAGCAATAAGCTGGGCTGAGCCAGCCCAGCCCCAGCACTGCCCATGCCTCTGCATTACAGACTGGACCTGCACCACAAACTCCTTACCACAAGCAGTATTAACATTCCATGAAGCCTTTCAAAGCAAAAAAAAATGAAAAATAAAAAATAAAAAAAACCCAAACCAACCCAACCAAATAAAAAAAAAAAAAGCCAATAAACAGTTCAGTTTCTCTGTGTACCCTTACACAGAGAAAGAACAGCCAAAGACTGCCCCTACCCAGCTGCCCTTCAACAGAACGCACACATGGATTTGGCCACCATTGCTGCTTTGGAGACCTTCCCACTTTGGGCACACTTCCCCACTTTTCTTGTCACGCTCAGTTTGTCGCACACACTGGAAGTCAACAAACTTTCTCACCAAGAAAACTGTTGGGAAGCCACCTTCTGATTTGGACCCTTTCTCTTATAGAAGCAACTAGCAAGCAAGTTCCAAGTACACTAAAACATGAGCTTTCAAGACTGCTCAGCCTCTTACCTTTGAAGTCTTCTGATTCTCAGTGAATAAGCAGCCAAATGATGTCAATCCTTCTGGACCAGCTGGGTTGGGAAGTTGCTGAGATCAGAGCTGCAGAGGTCTCTTTAAGTCCTTTCTGCCATCATCCCCAAGAGGCACTGAGGTTTCCTCATCTCTCATGGAGAAGGGCTAGAGAACTTATACAACACCACCACCTAAAAACACCCCTCTGCTGGCTGCCTGCAGGGAACCACAAAGGTCTCCCAGGCCAAGAGTGTCAAGAGACAGAGGTACAAAGCACACTGTGCACCAGCTCTAACACCCAAACACAGGACTACAAAAAACAAACCAGGCTTACATAGGCCATCTTAAACCAGAAAAATCTCCCTTTCTCCACCTCAACCTCCAAAATGCACACCCTAGAAGTGAAAGGAGCTCCTATATGCTGCCGCTTAATGAGACACACTTGTGCTGAACAGCTGACACTGATTAAAGCTGCACCCAACCAATCCATCCCACTCCACCCACTCACACTAGATCCTTGTTTCACACTAATGCTTACTGATGTAAAGTATTATCAATGTTTGCTGGACTTTTGCTACAAACAGCCTAGTAGGGAGGCACGCTAAACTGCAGCAACCTGAATTTTCTCTATTCACCGTTCTTTTCCGGTCAGCAACAGGAAAAATGTGGCCTTCCCTCAGCTGACTTAAATTTAAAAACATTAACATGTTATATAACTCAGTAAAAATCTCGCTAAAAAAAGGTACATTGTGCTCACTCTCCTCACACATGGTGGGGAGGAAAATGGGTATGCACTTCTATGGCTTTCAGTTGATTTGCTATCAATGCCCAGCTGCTTTAGAGTAAATACAGGAACAGGGTGTCATATGGGTATCCTGAAGCAAAAGAAGAGAGGTTTCCTATTTCTTTGTTAGCTAGCAAAGATGGTATGCATGTTATCCAAAGATAATACAGGGGAAGAAATCAATTCTCCGTGTTGTTACACATCCTTGCGTGCAAATGTAAACTTGGGGAAAAGGGACAAAAAAAAAAAAAAGAAAAAAAAAAAAGAAGTGCATTTCTGTTATGCTGATGTGTCATATGAAATCACAAGTGTAAGTTGATAGGAGCATCATAAAAAAAAAAAAAAAAAGGAGGTCTCTATGGACAAAGGAGCTGTGAGTTCATTCTGTTCCCTCTTGGGAGAGCCAGGACCTTTCAGGATGTTGTGGATTTGGCTAAACCTTGCGGTTTGAGCCCCAGACCTGTTAATGCTTTGCCATGGGACAGTGGGGTCTCTCAGTAATGCTCACACAATGCACATTGCTGATGTGGCCGTGGTGAAATGTGTATCATTATACATTGAGTCAACACAAATATCATTACCACTGCTTTGCTACCTGTTGGCGTGGACTGGACGCTGACCTGGGTGTGAGGGGGATGGATGGAGCAGCCCCAGGGGTTCCACACTTCTTGACCCCACACAGGTGGTGGGCTCTCCTGTCCTAACGCAACCAGATGAAGCAATTTGCTCTTAATTAGTACTGCAGCCATTTGCAAGTGAAGAGTAGAAAGCAGGCTGTCTCTTTAACGTTTAAGTGGATTCAGTGCACACAGTGAATTTAGAGCCTGCTGCTGGAAAAGTTCAGCTTTCTGTCACCGGGACTGTGCTCTCTGCTAATTTTTACAAGAGTTCAAGTTGTATGCACCAGTTAGCAGAGACGTTGCAGGGGGTAAAATGAGAATAGAAAGCGTGACCTCTTGCTGCCTGTGTTTATAGTGCCTAAATTATATCCAGACAATGCTTCGGGTCCCCTCCCTTGCTCTGCCACGGCTGTGTGTGCAAGAGTGCGCTCTTTTCCCCTCCACTGAGACATGGGTGCCCTTGGTGTAGAGATCAGCTGCCTGGGACTCCACTGTGCTGGCTGGATGGGCCCAGTGCTGGGCACAGCATTCCTGGCCCCCATACCCTACACTGCATCAGGAACAAGGAAGAGCTGCAGCTTTGTCTGCAAGCCAGCTAGTGTGTATGAATAATTGAACACCAAATTAAAAAAAAAAAAAAAAAAAAAAAGCCTTCCTAGCCAGGAGATGTACTTCTAGCCAGTGTTTTTCACTTTTTCAGTGTGGTGAACAGTTATCCTTTAATCACTAAAGAGACAGCATAAATACCCACGCCTTTGTCCATGGCTCCTCTCTCCTGCAAGCTCCATGCAATGAAAGCATTGCTCCTTTCCAAACATGCCCAAGCAAGAACCCTTCAAACAGAGCACAGGAAACCACTCCAAAAATAACAGTCCATTCAACTCCTGCTTTGTCCTCCCACTGCCAACCTTGGTACTCCCTCCGTGCAGAAAGGCAGACGTGCAGGCCGGAGCCATAGGCTCTTTGGATGAGCTCAGGGCTCACACCAGCGCCAAGGACTTGTGTGTCCCAAGTGAATGCAGACAGAAAATGTAATTTTTCTGCACATTTTTAAAGAATCTTGAGAGAAAAATCCTCCTGCCCATGATGGTGCTGTCCAGATGATCAGTGTCTGGCATTCCTCTATCTTCACTACAGCTGGTTTAGATTTGAACTACTGGTTCGTTTGAGTTTACGCTGTTGGTTCAATAAACAAACACAGGACATAGTCCATCATGCTAACTGCATAATAAGGCTGCTACCTACTTCCAAACAGGCTGCTGTTATTCATCCCCACCTCTTGCATTCCCCTCCCTTCCTCTATTGCCCTTCCACCAAACCCAAGAAGTTTGGGCTTCTGCTCCTTTCCAAAACTGGAACGTATCAAAGACCAGAACAAGTGTGAAGTCTCTCCCATTGCCCTTCCAGCCATGCTTTGCTACAGAACATTCCCAGAAATCGCTGAAGAAATTGCTGAGACACTTTCTCTTCCTGAAGGAAGATGCGCCCATGAGCACTGCTCTGAGCCAGGCCCCAGTCTGTCCCCCAGCTGCCAGAGCCTTTGTGGGCGGCAGTCTGAGGTGGGCTCATGGGGGCTTTCAGGATCACTGGGGCGCAACGAGAGGCCAGCTGCTTCCCACTTGTTGGGAGGAATTACAGTGAGGCTGGGAACCGGTTAACCTGCACAGAAACCCTGATTTCCAGAGGTACCCTTGTCCGCCCAAACTCGTGGCTTTCACCCAGAACACCATGGGATTTTTTTTTTGCAAAATCCTTTTAAGGTGCTCTAATGGTAGCACTCTGAATCTGGAGAAGAGCTTTGTTATCAGTGCCGTGCAAATTGTTCATCCCTTTCTCTCCTACAGCGCTCGCCTCCACTCACTCGCCTCTCTAATAAATTCATTTGACCGCAAAGGGTGCTTTATGACTCTTGTTTAAAACGGCTTCCTAATGATGCTTGACAACATCTCCTGCCTTTGAAAGAGCCTCGCTATGCAAGGCTCTAATCCCACAAAAGGAGGGATTCTTGTTAACCTGCGCCTCCATCCTTTCTGTTGAGTCACCACCTTTAATGAAGCACTGAAGGGGAACCAAAACGCAGCTGAGAAATTATGGCTTTACATGATCGTCTCTTGCTCCGAGAGAGCTATTGCCCAAGCCCTAATCCCGTGACTCAGCCCGCTCCTTGGACCCCTTTAATTGTCAGAACCTGAGGAAATCCAGGCCGAGGTAAATAACACTTCAGCAGCAACAGAATAGATTCACTTTAGGCAATGAATTTTTAATGAGCTGAGACTGCAGAGGGAATGCAGGGCAGGGATCCGTACTGCTTATCTGATGGGAAGGTCAGTGTCTGAGCACAGGGAGGGCATGGATGAGAGAACAGATCTGACAGCGCTCTTCAGCTGAGATTTCAGCTTGTCACGGCCTGGCATACCTTAACACACAAGGACCTGCCTTCAAGGTAGCAACTTACACATACCTATGCTAACAGAAACTGCGTGGTGTTTTCCCCCGGTAAAGGCAACCCAAGGGTTGTCGTCTCACTTTGCAGAAATGGAAACTAAAGAGGATACAAAGGAAAAAAAAAAAAAAAAAAGTACCAAACCGAGCAAGATCCATGCAGATGTGTCATGCTATTCCTGGAAAATTAGACAGCTCTACAGACAACCTGCAAACAGAAACATGCATAAGATTCTGAGCAGCCCATTGGCATATTATCACTTATTAATTAGGGCAGCAGGCCCAGCTGATGTCATAGAATCATAGTATCATTAAGGTTGGAAAAGACCAAGATCATCCAGCCCAACCACCGATACATCAACACCATGCCAGCAAACCATGACCCTCAGTGCCACACTTCCACACCTCACCAACCTAACCATCAACACCTCAACAAGTCCCTGCTAGGGACACTTGAATAAGAGTTTAAACTTCACCACTGAATCTCTCTGCAGTGGGGTGACGCCTCCTAGATCACCTGCAACTCAGGCAGAGGCTACAACAGTAAGCTTCTACGCCAGGGAACACCACAGAGGAGTTATTTGTGAACAGCCTCAGTCAGACCAGCACATCTAAAGTTCCCTCAAAGCAATGACAAAGTTGGTTTCCTGCACACTTAAAACCTTTTTTTAGGGTTTGTCAGAAAACAAAACCAAACAGGGCACTTCTGCCCTAAGATTGGGGCTTTCTCATTTACTGGATTTCTATGGGAATAAGTATGAGGCTGATCCCACTGCTGCAAACAAGACGAAAGGAAAACTGATTGACAGTCATTACAGAGTATTCCCCCAACTTATCATCTGCCAGATGATCCATACCTAGTTTGAAGAGGCCTGGGCAGCTCTCAGGTGTGCCCACAGGCCTGGGATGGGTAAAGGACATATGGCAGGGGCCAGCGCAAAGCAAATTTATTGTGAGTAATTGCCATTGGAAGGGGAAAAAGCTCCCATAGGAACAAAGGTGAAAAGGTGCCGGCTCCATGCTCTTTGCAGACAGTCAGGATGCTAATAAAAATCTCGCCACTGAGGTGGATGGTGAAAAGCAAATATCAGTTCTTGGGAACAGATTTACCACCGTGGTGGAACAGGTCAGTGCAGAGGGAAGTGGTTTGATCAGAAAGCCAATGAAATTCAGATAATAATTATGCTCAGTAAGAGGCAAAATAATCCTTTCATTTGCTGGGAGGTTTCAGTCATGCACTTTGACCTTCATCCTAGTGTTTCATTAATAGTTTATATTAACAATTAATGGTTGCTTTCATTGGTGTGCTGTGCAACTCGCATCAGAGTTAATTTTCAAGTTGGATGTAATAACACATAAGTCTCATGGGATACTCACCCCATGTGACAGTGCCTTTATTTGAACTGGGAGTCAGGAGAGGAAAATTAGGCCAGACACCAGCCTTGCACACCTATTGCCTGAGCACAGCCACCCTGCCTGGTGCAGCAGCTCTCACTGCCAGCTGAAGTCTGTTCTAAAGACAATTTGTCTTTGGGATGCCTTCAGAGCTCAGCATCTGGCTGAAAACCCACCTAGCCCCCGGCTGCAGAGGTAGTTGAAGGAAATGCATGCTGTTTTGACTAAAAATACATATATATATTTTTTTTTACCATGGGACCAAAACTCAATTATAATTGAATATACTTGATACCACAGCTTGATCTTACAACCATTACCATGACAGGAAATACACTGTGACAACATTTGTGGTGACACTATATATTTGCTCCTATTTAAGGGACAAACTACGTGTTTAGATTTGGTGATAGTTCAACTGTGAGGAAATAGGTGTTCTGCTCCCTCAAGTGTTCCCCTGCAAATAGCTCAATTAAGGGATTAATTGAAGTGCAGAGATGTCCCCTGCAGGGCTGAAAAAATGCCTATCTGGCACAGCAGTGTCATCTCTGGAAGATTCCTTCAGCAGAGACATTGAATCTGGAGAAGACAAAACAGGGAAGAGAACAGCTATGCGGGGCTATGGGCAGCAGCCCTGTGCATCCTCATGCATCCTGGTACATCCCTGCTGGGCATCCTATCCTGCTGCTGGCGATGCTGAGCTGTGCTGTAATGATCCACCTGGCAGTGCCCGTGAGAGGTAATTTTACAGAACCCCAATGAATCAAGTCATCAATCACTGTCATGTCGAGTAGCAGCCGCGTGTGCTCCCAGCTCGGGAAAGCCTATGCGTGCTCAGGATTAAGTTGCAAGTAAACTCAGCAGTGCTGAAATGCTTCCCTAAGTAAGCACTGGCAAAGTCCCTGCTGAAATGTGGCAGAGTTTGTGCACCGGCTCTGGCAGAGCTTAAATCAGTGCCTGTGACTTAAAGTCTGCTGACGCTTTAGCATACAATTACCGCGAGCAGAAATACTCCTGGCAGTGAAGTTATCCATGTGCAGAAGTATGTGCAGGATCAGGGCATAGCTGCATCGTCCTTTGTTCCTTTCATCACGTTAGCAATGCTGAATTAAGCCTTCAGCTTTGTCTTTTCTTGTACACCAGCCCTCTTGTATAGTTACATCACTACTGAATGATGAAGGAGAGGAACTGTGTAGCAAAGGGGATTTGATGGAAATAGCTTTCTGCTTTAACACAATTTTGTTGAAGAACTTAAGAAGGCCAAAAACGAAAAAAAAAAATATATGCAAAAACAGGTTAAGATTTCTAAATCTTAAGGCTTTATGAACTTGGGAGTGTTTCCTTTGTGAGAAAACCTGAAAACACAGGGAGAAAGCCAGAAATGCTCCGTCAGAGACACAAATAGCAGGAATACATTTTTACCCAGCCCTAATCACCTCTAAGTGGGGGAAGGAGCATTGGGAAGAACAAAGATGTGTGGTTTCTTGCACTCTCCCTTCATTCTACCTTTGCGCCAACACTTGCTTTTGAATATATATTAAAATCTCCACTTTCCTGCCCTGCTGAGGCTGGGGATGTGCTGGGCTAGGAGGTGGCAACAGAGAATGGAACCTGTAACAGAAATTGGAGCTTGCAGTGCTTAAAACAAATACGTATATGTATGTGTGTGTGTGTTAACTACACATATATTTTTACACTGAAATGGAGAACAGCTGTTTGGGAAGAAATTCCCAGGAATTCCAATCTCAATGAATGTGTGAACCATTTGCACTTTTCCATGATTCCATGTGGCTTCAGAAGTGCTGCTCCGCAAAGGGAGAGAACGCCGTGCTCAAATATTTGAGTAGCTGCTCACAGAGGGTTTGAAATTGTGCATCTGACTGTGCAATTTGCATTTCATCACCTAGTGCTGGAACAAATACAGCCCAATGAATAATGATCCCATGTTCTCACTGGTGCTGCTGTGGTGGGATGGTGTTCAGCGGGCATGGTGGGGATGGGTTGATGGTTGGCCTAGGTGATTTTAGTGGTCTTCTCTAACATGAATGATTTTGTGATTCTATGATTCTGTGTCCCTCAGCTTCACATCATTTGCGTTCCTGCACTAAATCCACCATCACTGACTTTCTGGAAGGGGTTTGAGGTGTGTTCATCACAGAATCACAGAACTGTAAGGCTTAGAAGGGACTTGTGGAGGTCATCAAGTTCAACCCCCCTGCCAAAGCAGGTTCCCTACAGAGGTTGATGGCAAGGGGCATTTCAGCGCTATGCTCAGGACTTGCAGTGTTCCTCCTATTAAAAAAAAAACAATCTCACATTTTGCATGGATCTATGGCACTCTCTGCTCCAAAGGAAAAAAAAATAATCACGGATCTACTTAGCAGCAATTCAGAGGAAAGGATGCATGTGAGAATACTGCCAGTTGCTTGAGAGCAAACTGCAGCAAGAAAGAAATGAGAGTCAACAGAAGAGGCATTGGTGTCTGTTCACTGAGCCCTCACTGTGTGCAGCAGCTCACACTCAGGAAGTGAGTGCAGCACTTGGAAACATCTCTGTCAAGCAGCGATGGGTGAGCTGCGCTTCCGATGGAGGTGATGGCTGAGGAAGTCATAAAAGCTATCAGGGAGAGGAAAGAGGCAGGTGACATGTGTAAGAAGGCAAATATTAAGGGGATGAAAGGGATTATAAAGCAAAGCTGAAAAGATGTAAAAAGCTGATTAGGAAAGCAAATATGACAGAGAGAGAAGAATTGCCTATGGGGTGAATATAAACAATAAAAAATTTCTTTTACGCAGGTAAAGATGATGAGATTAGCAGAGAGGCCACTGGGCTACTGAGAGATGGAAGAGAGAGCTTAGAGAGCTTAATAACATGGGGAGAAAGGGTAAAATAACGGAAATTGAATGATTTTGGCTAGCTGACCCTCGTGGGACCAGAGATGCAAGAACAGGCACAGAGGCAAAGTACCCTGCAAAAGCAAAGCTGGAAACAGCTCAGGTCATTGGCCACCACCAAAGCAAGGTGATGCTGCTGGGGAAGGAACAGAGCTGCATATGGAGGCTGTGATGGAACCTCAGCCACCTCATAAAAGAGCAGGAAAGATAAAGTGCCCAATAATGGGCTTGGGTCCTCACCTTGGATATAAGAAGAGGAGAAGAGAAGCTGATATGAAGCAAACATATTTGAGCATCCATGACAAGAGATGGGAAGAAGCCAGTAAATATTGGCAGTATGTTATCAGCTGGTACAAGTGCATGTAAAATGCACGTGCACTTACTCCCACTCACTAGCTGAGAATCCAGCCCCAGCCCTGCAGTGTAATTTGAATCACAGGCTGGGTTTTAGCCATGTTAGCAGGGATGAGATCACCCAGCATCTGGAGAAATATGAACTGATAAAAACGGATCTGCCCAGCTTCATAAAGGGTAAATCTTGTCTGACAAATCCGGCAGAATTTGTTTTAGGAGTTAAAGTGAAAAACAGGCAGGGGCAAAGCAGTGGAGCTAATCCACATAGATTTCAGAAAAGTCATTTAAACGCAGCCCAGGATGGTAGACTAATACGTAAGGTTAGCAAGTATGGCATAAAAACCATTGTCCTTGAAAGACTAAGGAAATGGTTAGGTGATTAAGGGCAGGTTGTAATGGTAAAACTTTATGGGTCAGAGAGGAGGACGGTGATGTGGTGAAGACAGCTATATTTGAGGTTATTACGATGACAGTTCAAGGCATCGGATGGAGACTCATACTTTTTACTCTGTAGAAAAACTGTTCTGAGGAAAGTGCTACCCCAGGTGGTTCTAAACCAAAAATCACACTGAAACCAAGGCCAGTCTATCTTCTGGGGGGCATTTGTGGAACATAAAATCTTCCTGGGTCAGCAAAGCATACAGTGTACAGGAATGAAATCAGACCCAACAAATGGGGGGAAAAAAGTGCCCTCCCCTAAGGCAGGGCAAAGTCAGGAAGGCCAGAGGAATATATATGATGTGATGGGGTCTGCAGAACTAAAAGATGTCAGAACAAGGAAAGGATTTAAGGATGTCAGCACACAGTATGGATGTAGTGATTCCTGAATGTGTTAGCACCTTGTCTGGGCAGAGCTGCAGCTCACTCTTGGTTCTACAGGGCAATGGTGGGCAAGGCCCAAGATAACAGGATGCCCAAGAGCAGGGGAAAAACAGGGAAAAATAGGCACGATGTGATGGAGATGATCCAGAGTATGAAACCAAGAAAGGGGAATGGTTTAAAGAAGATTCAGGCAGTGAGAACCCTCAGTGCATCTCTCTGCAATCCAGACCCTCTGCAAATGCACACAACTTCATGTAGACAGCCTTTGGGTCCCTCTGTATGGGGCTGGGTTCAGCCAAAGCCTCTGGGTCCAGCATTTCTAAGCATTCACCTTGAATTCTACTGTAATTTCCAAGTGTCCAAAGGACTTGAGTTTTATGTGAATGTCTCACAATTTAGCCAACAAAACCTGGCTGGGAGAGTCAGCAGGAGCCATACATAACTCATCCATCTGTGACACCACATCTGCTGTTTCCCCCTCCTAGAGAATGGAAGGGTATCCGAGCCCCAGCTCACCCCAAAGCCAGACATAGAGTGGGGACCCTGGCACAGGAGGAGGGCAAGGAGGGGATACTGCTCATCACAGCAAGCTGCTGCATAGATAGGAATCCCAGATTGATTAATTGATTAATCACACCTGCTAATTACATTGAACAAATAGGCAAAATTAATATTTGATGTAGATCTCTACGGAGACTGTATGGATCAATTTTCCACAGATAAGACAGCAAAGTTCTCACAGAAAACACAGAGAAACACAGCAAAATCTCCCCAGCTTTATCACATCCCATCCCACCGGCGCTGTGCACCCATGTCCCACTTGTGGAGACATGCAAGCACATGCACGTGCTCAAAACCGCTCCCAGGGCTGCCTGGCTGCTGCTCGTATGAAAATCAAACATCAAAAACACATCAAGATAATGAAAATAGCAGATCAGCTGCATTTAATACATAAATCAGTGTTGGAAGCATTGCTGTGCAGCTCGAGCTGCCTTCAAGTCAAACTCCCATTAATACTGAGCAAAATATTGGTGCTTTTCAGGAGTCTGTAAAAATCTCTTTTTCAGGGAAAAAGCCAGGTCTGTTTGCATGGCATTGCCACAGCTGTCCAACCCCACCCTTGTGCCCTGGGATCTCCCCTTTCCAGATTCTGCCCCCCCACTGCATTTTTTGGGGGAAGCTCCAGGGATGAAAGTTCCTATGTAAATAGACATTATCATACATTTGCCAGGAAGCTGCTGTGCTGATTTGGTGGCTTTGCAGAAAATGGATTTTAAAATGGATTTGTTATTGTGACAGTGAATGTCTTTTGTCTTGGATTACTGTCTAACTACTATCTAGTGTAAGTAACAGACATTCTGCAAATCTAATGCTAGGTTTTTGTTTCATATACCTCTACTAATCTAGAAAGTCTGGTTGTATTAAGAAACAGCATCAGAAAGGAGTTAAGCCAGCATATCCTCATAAAGCTGAGATAGGCATGAAATGTAATGAAAAATCCTCCTGCAAATAGGCTGCATTTTCAGCCCCGAGTCTTTATTTATTAAACCTACTTTAGGAAATTCAGACAATCTACCAACATAGTTTGGAACGATGTGTTGTGGGCTTACAAAGTAATCTTGGGAGAGCAAAGAACACCTTGTGTTCTCACAGCAAATATTTCCTCATCTTCAGAAGGATTTTCTGGTGCATGAGAAAAACACTGCCTTTATTTTCATAAGCGATATCCGCGTCAGTGAGGAGCCTGGCACTGGACCAGCCAGCAGATGCATGGAGCAAGAGGGAAATGAGGTGGTGGTGAAGCAGCTCTTGGCTCAGGCAGGTACTCCCCAAAGCTTCTGAAAATTGAACCTTACCATGAAGTCAGTGTACCGAAGGAGCTTACTTGGTGCTCATGACTGCAGTGCCCAAATTTCCAGGCTGTGCTGGACCCCATGGCATGCCCCTGAGAATGGCAGGTGCCATCTGTGCCCTGCCCCAACCTAGCACCAAGGCCAAGTCCATCATGCCACGGGGGTGCCCACCGTGGGAACAGGCTGGAATAAAACTGCCCGAGTTCCATACTGAAATCCTAAGAACTTCTGTTCAACTGCCAGCAAGCCCTGAATCATCTAATGTCCACAGACACGTTTCCCATTTCCTTTAAGTGTCCTGGGTGCCTCAGCCCAGCTTTTGTGTATGCCCAGCTGCTTCCCAGAGTGGCAGCTTGCAGCCAGAAGCTGCAGCAAGGAGCGGGGCTGACTCAGCCCTGTCTCCAACTGGGACCAGTTTTACCTGCCCAGACCTTGGTGAGAAGGCTGAACTCCGCTTTCACAGAACGTAACTACAGGCAGAGAATAGGAAATGAGATTATGTGCAAACTCCCAGGCACTGCACTGAAAACCACCTCCTGGTCTACATGTCCTGATCACAGCACAGGGCTGAGTGAACAGAACCTGGAGGCTCCAGGGCCAGCAGCAGAGGAGCTATGGCTGTTCCCCCCCCCATGCTCCAAGCAATGCTCAGCCAAGCAGAGCAGCAGGAGCAGAGCTGTGGTCGTAGCATGCAGGGGGGCTGTGCTGAGCCCAGTGTCCCAGGAATGCAAACTCCTTATGAATCGGAAATTCCTTGAATTCATGCTCTCATGATGTGAGGAAGAATGCGCCTTTAAAAATTCTCACAGCCACTTTATTGCCGTAGCCTGGCAAGAAGGAGAATTTTACGCTAATCGGAAAGGAAAGCACAGCGCACCTTTAAATGAATATGGATAACATTATTCTATTACTCTGATGATTATCACCTAAATTGCCTCGTAAAATGCTTAGCACTGTTTATCCTGACAGTGTTTTGATGCTGGAGAAATTCTCAATTAGGGACGAAGAAGGGATGAGTGGCAGTGAGGCCATGGGAGGGCAGAGGGTAGTGGTGAGCTGCTGGGTCACAGCAGGCTCAGAGCCCATCCTGCTCTAGTGCAAGTCAAGGCTCTGGGGAGTCCCGAGAGCAGCCTGTCAGTATGGGGGGTATACGGAAGAGAAGGACAAACTCTTCAGCAGGATCTGTTGGAAATGGTTCCAAACTCACAGCCTCTGTGACTCTGTAATTAGCGTGCTCTCATTGCTCATCTCTTTGGTCACAGGTAGCATAAGAGCCACCATGCTGCTTGTATGCACCAAGGCACATGGGCTGGGTGTTCAGGTTATCGTCAGGGCTTCTTTTGCCATTCAGCTTGTACAGAACTTAAGGTGACACCAGGCTTACTGGCGGACAAAATAGTTAGGTGTGTACATTGTCACTGTTGGAAGGACATTTCTTGTTCTCCTTACCAGCAGCGTTCAGCCAGCTCTCACAAACATGAGGACTTGATACCCAGAGGTCCCTTCCAAGTCCTGTGATGTTCTGAGATCCTATCTGTAACTGAGTGGAGCACATTGGGGCCACTTAGTGGCTACACGAGCCACACAGGCTGTGTCCACAACCCCTGCTGCCTGGTAGATTCTCTTAGACATTTAAAAAAGTACCAGCTGGGATTAGAGTCAAATGACATTTGCTCATCTGAGCTTTCTCTCTGTAACTGACACAGGGAGAGAGAAGGAGAGAAAAAATCTTAATAATTGAAAGGAGAAGAGGGAGAAGGAAAGATTAGGGAGGAAAAAAAGGCTGAGTTCTCAGTTGGCAGGGGGAAATCCCACCAAGGATATGTGGAGATAATACTGAGCTGCTATTATATGCCTGTAACCCTCTGAAGGAGAACTTATCTCTCAATGGATCTGCAAGGATGTTTTAAACGAATCAGTAAATGAACCAGTCTGGGGATGTGAACAAAATATGTGTGTTTTCCAGCCTCTAAATATAAACAAACAAAACATAAATATTCAAAGATCACTCTAGATAGTCCTCTTGAAAACTCTTTGAGTAATAAAATAAATAGGATGGGTGTTTGTATTTCTGAGCAGATGATCTCCATGGGGAAAGCCAGGAGGGAAGGAGCTGTCTCGCAGTCCCTGGCTGCTGATTTACTCACCCGTCACCACCGCCCCATGCCGAGCAGTGTCCACACCACATAAAGCTCAGTGCTAACATACGACACACATAATGGACCTGCTTGGAAGTCCTCGCTCGAGGATTTATGAAGAACAATCTAATTATTCAACTCAGTGCTGCTCACTACCATTATTGCTCCTATTTAAAGCCTCCCCGGAATAGGCAGTTTGTCTCAGGGGACAGACCTTGTCATAGCGGTTTTCATTGATAGAAATACGCTCCTCCAATTTGATAGCAACCAGCTAATCCTGGAGGGACTCGGTAAACATAGCTCATACCTGATCGGCCCCAGGAATTAGGCCTTGACAGCCTCGATTTTCTGGGAGCAGAGAAATGGGGCTGCTTTGCCAATAAACTCTAATTAAAGGGGAGCGGAGCACAAGCCCATCTCTGCAGCACACACCAAAGTGCTTGCTGGATGGTGATTGTTCCAGCATCCCGAAGGAGGGAGGGGGCTGCCAGCCTCCCAGGCCTGATCAGACGCAGGATGCTATGTTATTTATAACCCTGTGATATGTAACAGATGAGAGGAGTCACCTTGGCTAAGCAAGCCACGCGTGTACCCTCACCTTGGGATAGCTCCTCTTTTGTGCAGCTCAAGCCATGGGGCTGGCAGAGCAGGGAGAGTCCAGGGGAGAGCCCTCATCTGCGTGGATTCCCTCATCCTCAGTGGAAAGTGGTTTTTAATTTGCCTGAATATTTATTGATTCTAATTGCATGCAAAAAAAGAAAAAAAGCCCTTTGTACCTTCTGTCTTACCAAAATGCATTGGTGGAGAGTCACCAAATTCCTCTCATTAGCTGCTGGCAAGGAGCTGAGTGACCAAAGAGATGAGGAGCAATGAGAGCTCACAGCTTTAAGTCGGCCACCCTTAAGAACCTTTCTTCAGCCTTTCCTCTGATAACTGAACACTGCCCTGGGTACATGTGGGCATCAGGAGATGTCCGCAAGGATTTAAGGTTGTGATATCCAAAGGGCCCTTGGGGAATTAGTGGTCAGGTTTTTAAAAGTATTTAGATACCTCCCTTCCATTGATTTTGAGACTGGCTACATGTGTGAAAACCTTGCTATTGCTTCTGCTGTTTTATCTTTCTTTGCTCAAGGCAATGCTCTGAATGATATATGGGCCATAATTAAAAATATACATTGAAAGAATAACCCATTCTCTACTTTTCTCTATTCCCCTTCCACTTAGGAATCCCAGACATCTTGCACGTGTGCAGAAACAGGACCATTTCTTTCTGAGCCATTCCATCATCTAGATCACAGTTTTAGGTCCCTGTTCCAACCCACCCGTCCAAGTTTGGCTCTTTTGAGCATTTCTTAGCAGAACCTGCAGATTACTGTGCTGGGGCTTTCCCTACTGATCCATTTTCACTTTCATCTTTTCTGGATTTTGAAGGCATAACAAGCAAAACACAGCTTAGCACGGAGCTGGGAGTTACAACATGGGGATGGGAGGGCATGCAGCTCTTCACAACTTCATTTTTGAGGGCAAAAACACAAATGAAATGACTTCCAGAGCACAATGGGCAGCTCCAGAATGCAAAGGGTAGGAGCACGTACTTTTCCTTCACATCTGATAGGTCGCTGCAGAAGGCTTGACCTGCTGTGCCCTTTGTGTAACACCAACTCAATGCTTTGGCTCCTGGTGGCTGCTGGGTTTTGATGCATTGCCCCACACACACTGTGGCTTGATATAGAGTTGGTAAGTTGTATAATACAAACAATCTGGATTCTAACTTGCTGCCTGGAAACCAGGTGAATGCAAGAAACCCACATGGTTGTGTTATAGATGGTGCTGTATCACAATTGACAAGAAAATTCCCACCCTCAGCATGGATGTTTGATGCGGAAGGCAGTAAAAGTGCAGCTGAAGTTCTTTTACTAGCTTGTAAGTGACAGCCCTCTCAGATAATAAATTATTTTCCGATAAGAATTTAGTCTTCAAGGTAAAATGAACTCCAAAAAGAAGTCTGTAGATGCTGTCTGCACTGACTTCAGTGCAGGAACTGTGGTCATGGGACTGAAAGTGTGTCCTTGCCATGCACTTCCACCTTCCTTACATGTTAAAACCCCCAAATAGCAAACTGGCCAGGGCTGAAACTTGCATGCCCAGTGGGCAAGGTGGGGGAGGGGAGGGGAGGGGAGGGGAGGGAAAGACAAAAAAAAAGGAAGGAAAAGGGGAAGAAAGGAAGGGGAAAAAAGGAAGAAAGGAAGAAGAAGAAAGGAAGGAAGGAAGAGGAAGGACAAGAGAAAAAAATCTTAGTTGGGTACAGCATTCCCACATATGGAGGCTGGCCTTGAAAGTGTTACATATCAGAGCTCCCACCTAATAAGTTAGTTCAGCTGTAGTTCACTTCCCTCGGTCTGTTCCAAAGCATAAACACCCTCCTCTGCCCTGTGTGCAGACACACACTCCCACACACCCACCTGCACATCCCCAGGCCTCCAGTACCACATCTCTCCCAAAGGCAGTGCTCAGGAGAGCTCACTTGTCAAACCTTCCTGTGCTCACAACAGAGACAGAAGTGAGATTCTTGCAGTGCAAGTGGCCATTCCACCCAAATCAGTGGCATTGCTTCCTACAGCCTGCCTAACTTTTGGTACATTTCTAGGTGAAATGTCTTTTTCCCTTATGGGTAAAGAGTACAGATTTTCTGGAGTACAGTACAGTGTTGAAATTGGGTATGAAATTGGCCCTTTTAAGGCTACTCTGAATATGACCAGCATACAAGCACCTGTGTAGCACCCCGTCAGCTCTGGCAGACCTGGGCACTGTAAGCAGGACAGCTGAGCCTGCACACCTCAGACTGCTTCCAGCCCGAGCTTCAGCTGTGCTAGGAGCTGACAAATGAGCTTGACTTTTTGAGACAATGGCTCACGGCTGCAACTCAAATGAAATTTGGGTTCACACTTTTACAAGTTTAAAAATGTAGATTTTTTTTTTTTTTTACTTGAGTTACTTGAGTCATAAGTCTTTAAAGGGCTGTGTAAGACCCCACTGCCTCATGCAAAAGTCAGTGCAGAATAACTGCCCTGTAGACATTAGAACCTCTCCTGACCTCACTACTAAAATATTTGAGGCAGAGAACGAAGTGAGAGAAAAAAGCCGTTCTGTGGACATGCTGCAGCATCTCTTTATCTTCAGAGCCTAAAGAGGGTGGAGTGCAATTAGCTCATCCGTAAGAAATCTGGGCAGGCAAGGAGCTTTGAGTAGCTCGGGCTCAGTTCTGGACCTGGATTCTGCCTGGAAGGCAGCTAACTCATTGCTGAAGGGGCTCTGTTGGGAATATGGACCTGTGAATGGCATCTGGAACATGGGCAGGGACACCTTGGTGGCCATTAGATTCCAAAGCTGCAGCCTCTGCACTGCTGCTTTGCAGAACAAGAAGAGCAGAACAAAAGGGAGAATCACTCCAGCAATTCCCCATTCCTCAAACTTTTTCCATACTAAACATCAGAAAGAGAAGGATTTTGCACAGACCTGGGCCTTACAGTCTATGCAACTGGGTCTCCCTGAGCAGCAACACTGCTGCATGGCTCTGTACCCACTGCCAGGAGGTAGCAAAATTTCCAGGGCTGGCCTGAACCCCAGGGTGCATCCCAACCCAAATCGTGTTTTTGGAGAAATGGAAGCAGAAGAAGATATTCCCAGGCAGCTGGATGTGAGAGTATCTCAATATCCGCTCATCCAAGCTTTAATCTCTAAATTGCAAAAACATTAACATTATTGATTGATCAGACATCAATCCAACAGGAAATTTAATTAAATTAAAATGTGTCACTGAGCAGTCCTCACTGCGTCACGTATAAATCTTGGTAATAAGTTGACAAAGACAGCCACAACCGATACTGTGTTCCCAGCCTCATTTATCCCCCACCATTTTATTTTCTTATGCTGACCATAAGCATGCCCACAGACATTCCCTACATCCTCCTGATGCACACCAATCCAAAACCAAACTCCCAGAGCCCCGGCAGTACTGAACATGGTCTATTCATAGAATCACAGAGGCATAGAACTGCTAAGGTTGGAAAAGAGCACTAAGATCATCCAGTCCATCCATCAAGCCACTCCCACTGTGCCCACTAATCAAGTCCCTCTTTGCTACATCTACACTCTTCTTGAAAACCTCCAGGGATGGTGACTCCAGCACCTCCCAGGGCAGCCTGTGCCAATGCCTCACATAGCCAATAAGACCCAAACTACACATCTCCTGAGCAACACCTCCACGCATAGCACTGTTCAGCAATGGATCAGCACAGCTTTCCCATCTCAGACCTCATATCAGCAGTTTTTTCCCCAGCAAAACAACTGCATTGAACCACACTGGAGCCTCTGCCGAAGCACAGACACATGCAGATAATAGCAAGATGCTACGACGGATGATTAAGAAACAACTCTGTACAGTAACTTCTTTGGAGTACTATAAATCATCACGGCTGACTGAATAACACAAAAAGAGATTAAGAAATATTTTCTCCAATTCACTTCTGAACAGCAGTGGGTTTGGTTTGCTGTCACTTCTGGCAGCATGGTATTTACTGTAATTTATTATTATTGTCGCTGCTTGCTGCTATTCAGGCAGCCACCGGCTATTTACAAAAAAGTTTGGCAATCTGGGAAGTGTTTGTGGGCTTTTCTCTATGCTGTTTCTCATAGCCATGAGGGTGTCTTTGGTTCCTTGACATTTGCTGCTCTGGTTCCCGAGTACTGGGGTTCCCAGGGAAGAAAGGAAGGGAAACCCAGATCAGTATTTATAGACATCAAAATCCAGCACTAAGCATTTTGCAGAGAGAAGGGAAACAAAGATTAGGTTACTGGGATAAATCTTATTTGCCATCAATGGCTCCCACGCTCACCGAGCAGACTTACAAGCTGTGCTACCTTCAGGAAACACTTGCATTACTTTTCTGTTGTTTCCTTTAATCTCACTAAATCCCAACTCCAATTCCACTTCTCAATAGCCGTCCCCCAAACAAATCCCAAGGTAATACCAATCGGCGTGTGATTGGATGTGAAAATAGAGCTGTCTCGGCATCGATTCCACAGACAGGGCACAGATTGTCGCTGTCTGCACCTCCCACTTGCAGCACAAGAACAGCTTTCGTGCCTTTGTCACAAGTGCAACCTGGGGAAGTTGCGATGCAAAAGCAAGGAGAGGAGTGATTAATTTCCTCGACAGCGTTCCTTGCTGACAATAAATTACTTAAGAATTTGATCTGGTAGGGTTTACCTCTCCACCGCCCAGGTCACTGGTGGCTGTTCTGGGGTGTGGGTTTCAGCTGGGATCAGCCCCTGGTGCATCTCTGCCAGTGAACACTTACACTGCACAGGAGATACAAAGTGAGCTCAGCTGCAGGGGAATGGCTCTGGAGTGGCATTCAGAGGCAATGATTAAAGAGCTGTAAATTATGAAGTGTGTCAATTCCGGATACGCATTTAGATGGAGTTTGTCAGCTCCAGCTCTGGAATGTGTATCGCCCACAGAAACCATCCAGAAAAGCCAACAGACTGCTTTAAACCCCAGCGTGCGATGGGCCCCCAACTAGGATTTAATGGATTAGAGTAGCTGAAAAGGACCATCGCCATCATCTGGTTTTGTTTCCTATGCAACACAGCTGAAGAACTTCACCCACTCATTTCAGCATCAAAGCCATAACTTCTGCTGAAGCTATTGCATATCTTTGGAAAGACACTTGCTCTTGATTTAGAGACTGAAAGTAATGCTAAATTTGCCACATTCCTAAGCCAACTGTTCCAGCCGCTAACTACTCTTGCTATTAAAAAGGCACACATCCAAGCTGGATTTATCTAGCTCCAGCTTCCTACAGTCAGGTCCTGCTATGTCCATCCCTGCTGTGGGATGAAGCAGACTATGCTCAGGTTTAAGCTGTAGGGACGACACTGGGAATCACTGCAAGCTTTCTCTTCTTGGATCATCTTGGAAATTTAGAAGATTTATGAATGGACAAATTCATTGGGAGTATCTTTCGCAAGAGAACAGCCAGAATAGCCCACCCACCCTCTTCTGATGAAGTACTTCTGTAGCTTTTGTGTGCGTGTGTTTCTGTGAATGCTTTGTTTTGCTTTTAATCTGGTAGCTCTCGGAACACAAGGATGAGGAGATGCTGCTAAAGATGTGCTGCACTTGAGCTCTCCCTTAGCACACAGCCGTGTAATTCTGTGCATCAAAGCAGCAGCCTGTGTCACATCCAGCACAGCCACCGAACAATGTCCCTTTAGAAAGGGCACCGGGTGAGAGTAGCTTTATGACACTATTGATTTATCCTGTGCCTGCAGTTAAAAACTATACCCAGACAGACAATAAAAATAACTGCTCTAACCATATAACAGCTTCCTGCTACTAAAATGGATTTTACACTTAAAGTCATGGAGGGCTTTTCTTTCTTTCTCTTTTAAGTCTCAATTACTTTTTTTTTTTTTTTTTTTTTTTTTAAATAAATGGAAATGAGAAATTGTGAGAGCTGCTTCAATCCTGATATTTTCCTTCTCTTCTGACACCCTCAGTGCTTCTTTTTTTTTAAAGGATTATTTTCCTGTCACGCAGTTATGTTGCAATTGCACCCCATAATCAGGTATTAATCAGGCCAGATAGTTTAGTGCAGACTTCCTGCATGCAGAAATATGCAGTTGAAGTGGTAATCTGGAATGGATTTACCATATAAAATCAAATTGATTATGGTCTTTGTGGTCAATTGGATGAGCTGGGATTGATGTTCTAGCATTAGATTCAAACTTGAAAATAATATCAAAAGCAACAGGATCGTCCCCCTGAAAACCTCTTCTAATTCAAAGGACCCCGTTGGAGGCACAGGGATGCAGACTGAGATTTATGCAATTTATTTTTGATGCCCTGAAACTGGTGTTTAAGCAAGTTGCTGACAAGTTTGTGTGCTAGCATGTGCTGGGAAAAACACCTCAGAAAAGGGAAAAGGAGGGTGAATCTGCTCTTCAAGTACCATTCCCTTTCTATTGTTTTTATGATTCAGGAGACATTGCCTGAATGACACACAATGCGAGATACTCTAGTGTGGCCTCCTGTCCCTGGAGACACTCTCAGAAATTAAATGATTGTGTGGTGGGGATTTTGTAAAAGCAAGCAAATAGTGCAATAAATGAACATAAATGCACAAAACATCAGTGGGAAAATCAAGAATAGGCTCTTAACTGGGGGGTTTTCTTCCACATATTAAGATGAATTAACTACCTTGCTTCAAAACTAAATCATTATGTCTTCAAGATATGCTTTTATTTTAATCTGTAAAACACTCTAACATGACTGCTACACATACAACCTTGTGGAAATTCTGCGATTTCACATGATCTCCAATCCAGGGAGGGAAAACCTATGACTTTTTGCAGCTTTGCTCTCACATGCCTTTTTGGTGACTTCAGCACTGGAAACCTTAACATCAGTTTTTGCACCATTGTCTGGTGAAGTGCCCAGGCAGGGTGACACTGCAGATAGGGACCTTTTTTTGGTTTCTCTGATTTTCACATAGTGGATAGCAGATCATAACAAAGGCAGAAGTTAAAATTTCCTCTTAGATTACAGACTTGATTAAAAATGTTCATCGCATCTTCCACTCATCCAGTCCCTATGTTTACACCACCTCCCTCACACAGGATTCACCATTTTAACCATGCCATTTCCCAGTGAATCACCCCTCTCTAGTACTCACTTTCACTTGTACTGCTTTTTGTCAGTTTGGCAATTTTGTATCCTTGCAATCACTATTTCCTTCTGAGAGCCATCAGCACCTGGTCAGTGTTGAACAAGGAGGATGATACAGTTGACTAGCAGCCTACTGAGTTTTTGCCTGGAGCAACCCTTGGTTAGTTTGGAGGTGCTATGGAACCCCTTCACAAAACCCGCATTGTTGGCTCCCTGTATGGCAGCAAAACTCAAGATCAGATCCCAAAGGATCGACTTTTTCCCCGTTCATTGCAGGGGAGTAGGACTAGATGACCTTTAGTGGTCCCTTCCAACTCAAATGATTCAATGATTCTGTATTTCTATGATCTTCAAAGAGACTCATCATCTATCACAGAAAGCTTCACCTGAGCTCCATCAGCCTTCAGTGAAATCTTGACCTCTCTGAATCGAAAGATAACTGGGAGCAGGATTTCTCCTTCCAAGTCCTCACTGCTCTGCAATGCTGAAATAAATCCTTATGGGGGAGTGATCCCTTCTGGTGCTTTTCAAAGCCTGCTCTTGAGAGTAGCAGATATATTTATATTGGAGGTGGGTTGCTAAGCACTGTAACTACTACATAGGAGCTAGGCACAACAAACCCGCTCCCCAGGTTTGACTCTGTGCTCAAATACAGCTACGTGGGTGTAGATGGTTGCATAGCTCAATAATTGTGGTAGCATATAAATCCTGAGCAGGAAATTATTTAAGGTAGCTATGGCACCTGAGAGTTTGCACTGCGAGGATGCTCAACTGGGGCTGTGCAGAAGCAATAAGGAGGCTGCTGAGCTTCATCCTGAAAGGAGAACATTCTGCATGCCTGCTGGTATAGGTGAGAATACAAGATGCTGCTCAGGAGATGAAGTGGGATAACAGGCCACAAAGCAGCCTGGCTCAAAGGGGAAAAGGCCATGTCCCACCTGGTGCAGTCCCATGCCAGACTGATCTCACTTACAGAGTGTGAGTGCTCACAAACTTATGCCAACATCACATCTTTGAATTTGCACAGTTCTGGGATTTCATGCTATATCCAGGAGGTTGTTTTGACATATGTTCCTAGAAGATTGAACAAATGTCTTCTGCCTCATTTCATCCCCCTCTCCAACACTGGCAAAAGAGCAGCAAAGGATCTGTATGTGCCGCATCGCCTTGTGCTTCCAGCTGGAAGTTTTTTCCGGGGAAGAAACTGGCTCAATAGAACAACACGGAGGTAAACCTGGGAGATCTGAGGGGATGCTGCTGCCTGCAGTTCCACGAGCCGGTCTTTGGGAAGTATTCTAAAGCTCACCAGTTCACTAGTGGGATGCCAGTTGCCAAGTGCTGCTATCAGTTGATTAAAACACAGCCTGCCAGCTTCCTACTTGATAAAACTAAGTACAATCTGATTGGGAATTCTCAAATCCATTACAGAATGGCTAGCCCATCACTTAAATCAGCACACACCACTTTGCTATGAATCATCAACATACTTTGTTAATATACGTAGAGCAGCTAAACCCTGACAGCCCATCAAACCACCCCTGAGTGCCAGATTCTAGGGGGTGGGAAGCGGACAGAGCTTCAAACCACAAGGGTTTCCTGTTGTTCCGTGCTCAGCTGGGTGAAGGTCATTTCCTCTCTTCACTCCTGCAGAAGGAACTCAACCCTCAGCCCTTGAAGATACAGCAGCAGCCCCCTGCAAGGAGCCCTCTCCTGCATGGCCACACCAGCTAGGCAAGGTCACTCAGTCACTCCCTAAAAACAGAAGTGCAGTCCTGTTATTTATCTGTTCTGCATGCTGTAGCACTGCCATGCAGTAGAAGAAAGGGGCATGCTGCCACTGCATTGAGGATAACCCACTAGTTGATTGGAAGCTTTAAACAAACAAACGAACAAACAAACCCCACAAACAAAACACATCTTCCTTGTTGCCTTGTTTTTAATCTGCTGAGTTGGAGGTGGGTGCCCAACTCCAGATATACATCAGTGTTTGCGCATCAGCTGCAATGTATTCTTGATCATCACAATGTGATAGATGGAAGTGTAACACAAAGTGCTGTGGGGCCCTTGCTATCAAAGTAACAACATAGATATACCAGAAGAACACATCAACTACAGCAGAAAAGTGAAATCTTAGCGCCTTAATTTCTTAGAACTTAAGAAAAGAGATCTTGGGGAGGGGAGCAAATGATGCAAAAGCTTCTAGAGGGAGTGAGCAATGAAACTGGGAGGCCATTCATTACTGATCACTCTAGCAGCAGATAATGAAAGGAGTGTTAGGAAGGTAATAAGTCCCAATCATAGGAATTCTCCAGTAATGCTCTGACAATACCAGCCTCCAATTCCACCATTCCCCTTCTGTGTCCTTTTACCTTCTCTCTCTTCCATGCCCCTCCTTCAGTTCTCCCTCTCCAATCTTTTACATTGCAATTAAACACTTTAACATTTACTCAACATACATACAGACAACACAGCATTTTTATGTAAAATGACAATACATGTTTTTTTTTTTTTTCTGGTGTAAAATCAGTGTAACACCGTATCTGGTCTCAACGCGTTTTATTTACAAGAAAACACGTAAGCAGGAGACAAATATCTTTTGACTGTTTCAGAAGCATAGACTATAATATTAGGGGTATTTCATGCCCCCTCTTGCATTGCTGAAAGTCTGGGAAGTCTCAGCAGAAGTGAGACTGACTTGGAATAGGTGTAATAAAGCAGAGATTCACAGGCATAGTTTCTTCACTTACGTTAACACAAAGCGAAAGGACAAAGAGGCTCCCCAGATTCTGCCCCCGAGGTCCAAATTTGAATATATATTTTTAAAGCTGGCCAAGCAACTGAAATTAAGCCTCACGTAATTAAGTTCCCGTAATTTGAACGGAATGTAGTCCTGGGAAAGTCAGCAGTATGGAAAAGTTATGGCAAAGCAGGTACATTGAATTTTTGGTGCCATTCCTGTCACATCAGAAGTCCACAAAGAGGAAATTTAAGATAAGTCAAGAGTTCTCAGTCTCTGGTGTGCAGACCCCAGACGTCCATGGGCTAAACCCAACAAGCAGCTGGCTGGGTGGTGTGCTCCCACCTGAAGAGCTCTTTGAGCTTTCTCTGGAGGACTGTGATGCTGATTCAAAGTCTATTCCTCAAAAGCACCACTTTCTTCTTCTTCAATGTATGGAACATTGCTCTCTGGTCCTCATACCCGCCAGCAGTCCTGGCTTACCTCCTGCTGCTGAAGAAACTTTTGGCCTCCTCATGGTGCAGATTTATAAGCAGTGTGATCTCTTCTCAGTCCAGACGTCACCACTCCAGGTCTTCTGGGAGACTAAGGTTGGAAATTGGAAAAGGGATCACAAAACGTGATAAAAGTAGAAAAAAAATAAGGAGAGCAACAAGAAGGAACAGCTACAGAAGATGGAACAGTTAATGAGCAGAAAGGATAATGAGCCAGAAGACTTGGTGGAAGAAGGAGTAATAGCAGTAGCAAGAACTGCCAGACACCAATAAAAAAGGCATCACATAAAGCATTTGATCCTCTTTGTAGAACAAGCTCCACTCCAGGGTGGCATGGGTGCTCACAGTGGGTTGACAGCACTTCTCTTGCAAAGTAGTGTTACATACACCCCAGAGAACTTCACGGTAGCGTGGCTCACCCTTGGGATCAGAGCTGAATGTCCCACCAAGTTCTGATTTGCCTTTGGAGAGAGCTCCCTAGTGGATCTCCTCGTGCTCCAGAAATGCTCTGAAGGTGAACTAGTGTCCCCCAGAAATTGGAGACAACCAGAGAACTACTGTAAAACCACTCTATTGCTCCAAACAAAAATAGCAGCATAGTAGCTGAAGAAGGCAAGAGAAGCAAAGCTACTGTCAGTGACCTTAAATAGATTAAAAATATGTAGGGGAAAAAAAACCCTAAGAAAGAAAGAAGAAAAAAAAAAAGCTGAAAAATAACCAGGTTTTTGCTTTAGTTTGTTGGTTTTTTTTCTTAATACTCTGCTATTTATTACTATTATACCTTCCACAATTCCACAAACTTCAGCTAACATCAGTTGATTCTCTACTTAAGAGTACTGAAACACAGCTTGCCCAATGATGACCAAATTACATGGGAAGAACTACATTTAATAAGACAAATGATTTATGAGGCTATTGTTTCCTAGGTTCTCACAAATAACCTTAGCTAGTGATTAACAAATCATCCATCCTCTGCTCTGTTATCATCATGCAGAATAGCCTCTCTAAAGTGGCTATTTAGGGGCACAATCCTTCAGAAAGGCAGGGTAGCTTCAGACAGGGGCAAGTAATTCTAGCATATGAGCAAAACATATGACATTGTCCTTCCATGTGCATGGAAAAGTTTCTTTTCACCATTCAGAACTGAAAAGTTCCAGTGCTATTATTCCCAGCTTGCAGTTCTGCCTCATCCCTTTGCAATGGGCTGGAAGTGTCCTGTTTGAGGAAGACTGCTTTCCAACAGCAGACACCTGCACCAGGACTTAGTGTCTTTCTGTCTCTGAATTTACTGTTCTCCCTGAAAAAGCACTTTGATCTTGTGGTGCTTCACCATTTGTCATGCTGTACCCTTGTCAGAAGGGAATGGTGGAACTTGAGACCTTCTTGTTGGCTGGTTTTAGGTGTAAGGTTCAGTCGGCTCCGTTTTAGCATACAGATGAGCTTTCTTGACCTTATGTCTGCACTTTAAATAATGCTTAAATAGCATTGTAATGGGTTGCACGCAGTTTACTTATGGAAACTACAAGGAAACCAGACAGCTTTTCAATTCGTGTATCAAAGATAAAGAGACTTACACATAAAAGGGTGAATTATTTTGATTTGTAGTTTTCAAGCTACTACACATTCACCAACATAAATGCTCCTTCATCTTTGGTTTCTGATAGTTCATATCAGGTTCAGTGGCCCAGATTTTCAGAAGTGACAGTTCTGGATGCCAGTATTTCTCAGTGCCAACGAAAGGAGCCTTAAAGATGCCAGATATTGTTAAGATATTGTGATCTTTGGAAAACTGGGTATTATTAACCTCTCTTAAACAAGGCACCCCAAAGTGACAGCATGGAAAACCACCAGAGGTGGATTTTCCAGAGGGATAAAGTTCTTTTCCTCACCACACCATCCCTTCCACTGGGTTGCTCATGCCGGTCTACACAGCATCAGCTGTTCCCCATCACCATTCAAATTCCCTACAGAACCAAAATTGCCAGTCCTTTTCAACACGCTCAACTGCTGAACATCCTATGCAACCTATAAAAAGAGCTCATTTCCTTAGCTTTATCAGCTTTTAATTTGCTATCAAAGTCTTCTAAGGCTCAATTCTGGACAGCTAAAATCTAGCTATATGGTATTTGAGGGAGAGGAGGGAAGAAACCCTATCCCATTATCCGCATTATCCAGTTCCCCTTGGATGTCTTCCATGTACTTGGAGGAGCAATGCCCCACTCTTGAGGCTTCACATTGCAGCCACCTCCTTTTTGGCAGAAGAAAGGTGGATGTGGCTCCCTTCAAAGACAATCAATGTGACTTCTTTAATCAATGTAGAAGGTCACTACTGTACCACCATCAAATAGAGTTGGGTACAATTCTCGCTGAGTCCTAAATGTTTATGGGGGGCTCAAGTTGCAGTGGGTGCTGGAAAAAGTCTTTTCCGGTATCTCAGCACATCTCCTATTCCTAGGACCTTTATAAGTGTTTAAGAACAAATAAGTACATCCAGGCTTCTGAGATACAGTGAAGTATGCAAAATGAAACCCCGGATTACACAAAACAGACTTTTGTGTTTCATTCAGGCTATGAAGACATCCCATTTTTGCTCAGAGAGGTCTTTGTGAAGGTAGGTCACGTTTTGAGTAAATTTAAAATGATTTCAAATTTCACATCAGGATAATCTACAAAATTTCAGTAAGGTCACAAAACAGAAATCTGCATTTCATGGGACTGCTGACCTGAGCAAGGCACATGCAGAAACATTCAGATAAAGTCAAGATATAAAGCTTGCCCAAACAAGGCTATCAATTCGAAACATTGAATCTTTTAAGCCAGAAAATTATTCTCCCCCTATTGAAATAATTATTGCCACAACTGGAACCATTATCAAAGCCCACTAAAGTCAAGGGTAACACTTCCATTGATTTCCAAGGAGTTTGGATCGGATCCTAAATCACCTCGTCACACTGCAGCAAAACCCAACCTCACTGCAGTGAACATACCTGATTTCTTACGCTGCCACTCCATGCATTCGAACGCACTGCAGGTACAGTCTGGGATGTTTCAATAAATAAACACTGTTTTATCAAAATCAGCAAAGCCGAATACTGCTCCTTGTTACTAAGTTAGGACAACTAATGAAAATGTATTTCCTTAAGAGCATTTGTCTGCTTTAATCAAATCCAAATGCCAAAAATTCTTGTTCTATCAGCTTGGTGTCTTCCTGCCCAAGCGTAGGCTGGGGCTGGCTATCAGCTTATGAAGTGAACAAGGACCTCACACTATTTCTTATTGGAGGTACACAGGCTTCTTTTACAGCTGAAAACAATTCAACAAAACCTGGTTAGGTAATGGCTTGACAGCTCCCGTGTATGGAAGAAAGAAAGAAGGGAAGCAAAGGAAAAAGGCAGGATGGCAAGAAGAGAAGAAGGAAGAAAGGAGTGAAGGAATGCTTCGTTTGCTAATGACAGGTCACAAAACCCTTCTTTAACCTCTCGCCTCCTCTCAACAAAATCATCCACCTACAAATTAAAATCATCTCCCGACACAAATTATTTTCTTAGTAAGTTCTGTAATGTGAATTGCCACATGCACTAGGAAATCATTTTAAAAATAAGACATAGAGATTCTCTTTTCCCTCAGCAAATCAAAACAGAAGTCTATATCTGAGACGAATTTCTGTGAAGAACAGAAAATCCTCTGGAGCTGGTACTGAAGTAGGTGCCCTAAACAAGCCTACAAGAGCATAATGAAGCAATGATTTATTGCACGCTATGCAACTCTTACTGCTGTGCAGTATGTTGCAAGAACAAGCAAAAAGGGAGAGGCAGCAGTCATACAGCCTCCTCCTCGTGTGTTTCTGGATATTACCAGCTTTGTGTGTGACCGTGTGACACTGAGACATGGATGCAGCCACGCTGAATTGCATCTCAGAGTTAGAGTTGCACCATCTCCCCACCTAAGAAAGGTAAGAAATAAAAAACTGCATTTGGATACTGTGAAGATTTGCTTAAATACCAAATGTAATTTGGGTTGGATGTGTTATAGCTCTATTTGCACAAGAGGGATTTTCTGGAATGTTTTCATTAGGAGGTTAAATCCTGTATCTTCCAGAGTCAACGGCAAATCTTCCCATGGTTTCAAAAAGAGCAACTTTCCATTCACCCCATTTAAAATGCATTAGTGACTTGTTACAGATAGCAAATTCTGCACACAAACAAAGTTATTAGAAAATCTTGGTCCTAAAGAATTACAATCAATTAAATAAGGAGCAGAAACATGCAACACAACTGGTATTGCACCAATCAATTACATCACTCAGTCAATTAATTTGCAATTAGTTGTGCTTTTTTTGCAATTTAAAATTCACTTGGTTTCTTGTAATGACTGCTGGATTGCTTGCAGTTCTGCCCAAGTTTCTCCCATATTCTTCAATTTAATTAAAAAAAAAAATCACTGTAACTAAGAGCTAGTCTTCAAATGTGTTTGGTGAGTTATTTATAATAAATAAATGTGAAAAAAATTACCTGCAGACTACTTATGCTCCCCCCCTCAACATGCACACAAAAAGGCTAAATCAGTGAAATAAATTAATTGCTATGAATTATTCAGCTCTACCTGTGGCAATGAAAAATAGCAAGAGCATTAGATTTCTTCTTTGTGTACTAAGCCTCTAATTTATAGAGAATGCATATTAATAAAACACAGGATATTCATCAATATTCAAGTCACTGGCTGCCTGGCTATTTAATCTAAAATTACCAGCCAGCTCAAAACTCTTACTAGTTAATCATGCCATCTAAGCTATTCCGATATTGATGGTTAACATTAATTGCCCAACTGCCATTTATAAAATCCTCTCTACATCTTCCTTTTGCCTAGCAAAGCCCTTCAAGCGTGCTTAACTTTAGGAAGAAGCTGGAGAATGCCAGTTCATCTGGGCCACTCTACAGCCCCAATGGTTGGATGTTTTGCATGAAAAGGTGTCATCTCCCACTGTTTTTGCATCTCTGCTGCACACATTAACACAACCAAAAGCCAAAAATAGCTATACCTGTGGGCATGAGGAGGATATAAAGAGAAATCCTAACTCTGATGCAGTTGGACCTTTGACTTCCATGGCCATCAGGGTTTTATCGCAATCAATATACATCAATGCACCACAAGGACTGCCCAAATTCCCTTACTGCACTAGGACTCAGTTCCTTAAATCTTGTTGAAAATCAGCCTCCAACTCTCTTAATAATCACCTTAGCTAGCTAGCTCTAGATACAGGCTCAAGCTCATGAAGTTTGCCGTAGCAGTAAGAACTGCTGATGGGGTGGATGTCAGTTTCCTAAAGCAATTTAGGCTAACACCAACCTTTAGCCAATCTTGATATTCATCACCTACAGTTTCTCTTCATTCTTCTATCATTTTATAAATGTAATCAGATTAAAGCAAAACAAGAAACAAAGAGGAAAACATTCAGCTGTTTTAACCCAAACATTACGATCTTGGAGGCTAAGATCTTGCTAAAATTATTGGGTTAAAAAATGCCCTTTCTCTGTTCCCTGAAATAGAGAGACACGTTTCCTGTATTTTGTCACTTTGTCCCCCTGGAATTCAGGAACTAGCACCAAATCAGAGGTTGTTCCCTTCTTATTATATGAGGGCCGCTTGTGAGCACTTCCTGGCTGGGTAAGACACGTGATGCTGTTTCTCTTCCCAGATTGCTCCGGCACCAAAGCATGCTCCTGGCCTTGGGACTTATGTAAGTGTTGCCATCCACCACAGCCATGTCAATAAGAACTTGAACCTGAATGTTTGCAGAAAGCAAACACGAGAAGCGCAATAGCGGAGTCTATCCCAATCCATTTCAAAATTCTGGTAAATATTTGTGAGCAGTGTTTTGTAGCGTTCGTACAGCTCCCATTGGCAATTAAACTCAGCTTCAAAACACACGGAGGCTCTCAGTGAATTCCAAGCTGCCAAAAGGTAACAACACGCTGACAGCAGGGAGAAAATGATGACTGCAGAGCGAAACACAGCCTCGGAACAAGAAAAGACTAAATAAACTCTCAGCATACCTTGGTAATTCTTTGTGGCTCGAGCCTTGTCTGAACGGGGCTTTCACCAGTGGTAGAAAACCAGGTTTAAATTAAATTTAAAGACCATTCTTCTTAAAAGAATTTCTACGCTGCTTTGGCTGGACATTGTGTTTTTCTAACTGATGTTTACATAGTTCGACCAATTTTCACTTCTTTGCTTGAACTGAAACTATTAATTAAGCTATTTAAAAATTAAATTGAGTATATGCCTCCTTTGGACTGGATCTCAGGCTTCATTTAATTGTTGGTTCTCGTGCTGGGTTTGGCTACGAGGGTGTGTGAATCTGTCTCGATTTGGAAATGAACCCACATTTACAAATACATTTCACACAGGCTACAAGATTGAGTAAAATGCCAAAGACATGCCCTGTTTTAATTGTTCAGAATATATCCCTGTGATATTAAAAATGACATCTGCAATAAACATAGTGATACGAGCCCAGCGTAGCTCACTGCAGAGAACCGTGCGCATCCGTAAATGGTTTAGCTGGAGTTAGATTCATAAAGCAAATGTTTGATTTTGTGAGCATGAAAACATTCACACATTTCTTGTGATTTATATACTGTAATCATGCTGGATTTTCAAGTGGAAAGGATGCCTAGAAATTACTGATAAAGGGTCATCTCTATCTTCCTATTTGCAACTAATATAAGGCTTTCTGTCTTAGGGGGGCCCACTGTGCATACCAAAGTCTGATTTAGATTTTCCCGTTGAACGGCTTTTCTGTATATAAATCTCATGAAGACACACTGATCCTTTAAACTTCAGTGTTGATGCTGAAATTATGCTGTGTGTCAAAATTACATCAAACAACCACACTTATTTCCACCAGAAAAATTTGATTATTTCACTCTCATTTACATTACATTTTTTCCCAACTATAATGCTGACTTGGAAATTCCCTTAGGTCTGGACACACGAAGTATACTTTTTCAGTAGAAAGAAAGCTTTCATTATATTTCTGATTTTTTTTTTTCCTCCTTGATTTGAATGTTATAATTGGATTGGAGAGATATTTATTGCGAACTTCATGTTTTGCCAGGCTCTGCGAGCGGCATCTTTTAATTTCTCTTTTCAATGAACCTTTTGACTTGATAAAAGTGGCTCTAAGGTATTTTTACAAAAGAGGCCAACAGAGCTGGTTCATTTTAAACACCCTCTCTTTAAAGTATCTCATTTCCTTATTATTTCTTAATAGCGGCACAATCCTGTAATGTCATAAAGAATGCTGCAGTTGACTTCAGTGGGATCAGGATCACTCCCTCCCACAATTAATTCTATATTTCAAAATATTAAAGGTTATTTTATTTTTCTTTTTTTTCCACCTAAGAAAACATTTTGTGTAAAAAAAAATTTTTTTTTCAAGGGTGACTGTCAGTATAATAAGTTGTGTGCTTTCCAGTTGCTACAACTTATGCCTTTAATGAAATTTTTCTCTTCTCATTTACTGTAAATTTTTAACATCAATTTTTACAGCTGTTTACTCGGTTATTCTGAATCTTCCCTTAATATTAGGTAGCAACAGAACTGGGGAAAATCCATCTGGTTATAACACACACCATCTATAAAGTTGTTCTGCTCATCCAAAGCAATTTTTTTTTCCCAGTGGATTCAGATGAGATTAAATTATAACATTTTGAAATACTTTTCTTACTATACAGAGATTAATACACTTGTAATTAATAATAAGTTTAAAATATTATGATGCCTCCAGAGAAATCAAAGGACCTAATGCCAATCAGCCCTACTGTCAGGGATGGGCTGAATCCCACTGCATTAATTATGCTCTGCAGCACAGCTGATTCTCTGAGCTGGGGCAGGGGGGGAAAACTGTGCCCCAATTCACACCAGGGAAAGAGCACACTGCTCTGGTGCTCCTTTTGAGAGTCTCCTTCAGGATCTGCAAGAGCAAAGGGCTGGGAGCCCATCTCACAGGGAGAAAATAGCTGAGCGTCCACTCCCTGGTCACAGCCTCTCCATCCATCCTGCTGTGCAGCATCTGAATGAAATGGTCTGGGGCCAGCAACAGCTTGACCCTGAGCAGCTATGGGCAGAGTGGTGTGTCTGGCCATGCCCTGGGAGCAGGGGGGAAAAAAAAATGTATGATTTTCCCCTAGGACCATCAAGTAAATGCTAAAAATACAAAGGACAGCTTTAGTCCCGCAAAGAGCACAACAATGCCCAGTGAGCAGACCCTGTAGAACTAGTGTGGGGCTGTTGTGCAGAGCAGAAAAACTCTGTTGTCCCTTGGGGGTGCCAGGACGTGAAATTTAAGAACACAGACAAGCTGCTGGAGAGGTATGGGGCATATTTTGGTACACTGCCTATGCCAGGTACATCTACTGGTGGCACTGATACAGTCCCAGGACATGCAGGAATCATTCAGGCGTTTGCTCAGCATGGGCTGAAGCAGCAGGAAGGTGTGCAGCCCGTGGACAAGGCACACCATGCAATGCCCAGCACTCTCCTACTGCCCACAGATGAGGGTGCAGAGGGGACCTGCTGCCTCCCGCGGGCTCTGCAGAGTGACAAGGGCACTGCTGTCAGCACTCTGCAGGAACAAGCAGAGTGACATATGCTAACACGCTGTTAAACATAACACAGCCGTGTTTAAAAATACACGAGCTAGTCCGATCAAATGCATTTTTAAACATGCCTGCCTTCTTTTATTTTATTTTTTTTTTCCCCTCCAAAAAGGAAGAGGTTTTGGTTAACATGTGCTAGTAAAAACATTTTTGAGCACGGTAGAAACAAGAGATGTAGAGTTAGGGTAAGAGTCTTTTGGATAAATAGCATCAGCAGGGAGAGCTCACTTAAAAGACAGGTTTGCACTGATAATGTTAATTTGTTTGCATTGTCCAGTGTGCAGGATTTCACCACAAAGAGAGCAAAATGCTTACGCGCAGCATAACACCCATGTAATCCATCCACAGCATTTATAAATTCGGCCCTAAGGCACTATAGCAATAAACACCCTTGTTATGTAATACGATAATAACAACTCCCCAAAAGCATTACAACTCTTCCTGTCAATACAGGTATCTCTTTAATGACATGTTAAAACTGAGAGCAGAATTAAAACCACAGTGCAGTTTTGTGCCTTTGGTGATAGTTGTAATATACGTCCAGAGAGAGGACAAATCCTTTCAACTGAAAGGAAGCCAGTTTCTGACTCTGTCCCACGTTCCCTTTCTCTCTGCAAATTGCTGCTGCTGGAAAACACGCCAACCTTTTCCCTTTGCATGCTCTCCTGCTGCTGGCTGCTCCTCCAGCTCTGTTCAGCTCAAGGGTTCATCATCTACAACAGCTCTTTAGTTCCAGTCTGAAGCCATGATACGATCATTTCCAGCAAAGCTGGTTGCTGCGTCAAAGGTCAGTGAGTGTGGTTTTTGGCCGGTGGATAAAAAACAAGTGTAGGAGAACAAGAGGAGACAAAAGGCTTTGCCTCCATGCAAATGTAACGTGGAATCGCAAATGGAAAATGGAATAGCAAAATCTAGGTCAGTGAAAAGCTTACTTGTGTGAAGAGACAACGAGTAGAATTGCCTCTAAATATAACAAATACTTAGTCAGGTTTTTACAGAAATTGTTGAAGATTCTTTAAACACCATTCCAGGGACCTGATTTGTAAATCTGCGTGCCCAAATGCCATGGTGCGCAGTAAAATGGAGGCACAAAAATGAAACCATACAACAAACTCCCAGCAATGCCAGTACACGAATACATGCTCTCATAGACTGCAGAATCCTAAAATGGCTTGGGTTGGAAGGGACCTCAAAGATCATCCATTTCCAACCTCCTGCACTGAGCAGAGTTGTCAACCGCATAAAGAAACCTTAGAGCAAGACTCTTGCTACCACTCTGCCCAGCTCTCAGCCCTGAGTTTGGGCTGCCTGGCCCGGGACTGACCTCATGCCAATGAGCCATTGCTATGGAGCATGAGCTGTGAAGTGCTGAGCCCAGTGCCATGCCCAGTATTCCTGTGGGATGCAGAAGGGGAAAGAGGGCTAAGGTTTGAGCTCAAAGCAGACTCAATGTGTGTTCTCAGTGGCTACTGAGAAGAAAAAGGAGAAAAATGAAAAGGGAAAGGCCAGGCTGAACGTTTATACCATTGTTCTGCCCTTTCCATGCTGTGTATATGAGAAGGTCAGAGGGCTGCTCTGACCACCTATGACAAAGAGAAGGAAATGTTCCTGGTGAAGGAATCCCGTGAAAATCTGTGATGTCCTCCACACATGCTCTGCTTGTCCCCATGGGGGGTGGTATTATCAGATTTTAAAGAGAACAAGCCAGAGAAAAAAAATGGCTTACAAACCTCCTTGGTCTGAAGGTCCACAAATTCTTTCCACCATTGCGGTACAGCACCTTATGTGCTAGGTGGAAGGGTGAGCTATTGAGTGTTGAATTACTGAGGGGAAAAAAACATCTCAAATTCCTTTCTATTTATACTCACAACTTTTCCAAATCATTATACACAAATCCCCTTGCCTCAGCTGAACTGTTCACGGGTTATGGGGCCAAGAAATAGGTGGAGCCTCCATAGCTTGCGCTAAGCCTTTCAGAAACTTGGAGAAAGCTCCCAAAAATGAAAGCAGTGAGAATTATCATGCAAGGCAGAGAAGATTTAACTTCTACAGTCCTCGGTGGGCTTGGAATTAATATCCAAGACAGTGGGATACTGCTTTCATAACAGGGAGCATCGGTTGCTTCCCTGTGAGATGTTTTCTGGAACTACCTTCATTGTTAATGGGTGCAAAGAGAGAAAAATTTGAAAAAAGCATGCCATGCTTTGGGGTATTTGAGAAAAAAGTCTATTCTGGTAGCCCAGACACTAGGCTAGGACTTGTTAAGTTGTGAACTTGTTAAGTTCATGCTCCACCAACGGCTTCCCGCATGACAAGGAACCAAAGCCTATTTCTGCCAGTACAAAATCCTCCATGACTTCAGTAGACACCACGGCCTTCATGTTTCAGCTGCTTACCCTAAAACCACTGGACAGCTGCCATGCAAAGCCCCACTGAGAACCTTGCAATATGGCTCCACTGCACCAGGCAGAGGGACTCTACATCTGGTGCTCATCCTCAGAGATACACCTGTGGTGCTTCTGCCCTTGGGATGGCTCAAAACCATTTTGTTTTCAGTCCATCTCAGCCACAATGAGACAGGTGGATACTTTTCAGATTTTAGCTTACTTGACATCACTTCTAGTGCTTCTTTGTTTCATCTATGTTTGGTTCATTGTTTTTAGCAAAGCTGGTGGATTAAATTAGGGACATCCATTTTCACTTTTGTTTCTGGTCTATTTTCATTTAATGGCTTTCAAGTTTTAGCAAAGTGCTCTCATTCTTGGATTTCCAACACTGAACTGGGCAATACAGACATTAAAGTAAGAAATATGCTAATTGGACTTTATAATAAACGTGAAAGTTATGAGAAGTCTCTAATCATGTGAGATTTGGAAGCTCCCACTGCTGCCCTAATTAAGAACCTCAGCCCTCTATTATCACGCATCAGGCTCACCACTGCAGTCACAAGCAAGGACAAGGGGCCCCATGGGCTCCTCCAGAGGGCAAAACCTTAAAGGAGCAAATTGCACATCTCAAATAAGGACTATATACCTTGATTGCACTGTTTGGTTTACCCACACCCAAGTGCTTTTTAAATGTGGGCTGTTGAGCGATCCAAAAAGCACCCTAGCCAACATGTTCTCAGATTTCCAACCAATATCCCTTTAAAATAGAACAGTTGATGTTTCATCCTCATTAACAAAGTAAATATAACATTACTCAAGGTCCGGTGCCTTTTGTGCCAACCTGCAGCAGTATTTTCCTGCTAGCAAAAAGCAGGCTGGAGTTGGTGACATAACACCAAATATACAGATGGGAACACACTATAATTAGCAAGGGAATGTCATTCCTGCCATCTTTGCTTCGTTTGTAACTGCGCCTGTAAGCTCTGGGGAATGGTGTGTATTTCACACAGTCTGCACACAAGTGAGGATTGCCAACTGTCCCAGTTCTGGTGGAATACCTGGGGTGCCCTGCCTGTGGCTGCTGGGAATGCCAGCAGTGCTGACGGATGGCAATGCCCATGGGCTGGCATGGCTCTGTGTGGCAGCAGTAACCCAGCTCCACTCCACAATGCTGTGTGATACAGAGCAGTGCTGGCACTACCCATTTCCTCCAGGCAAGCTCCTCCACGCACACAAAATCATCCTTTTGCCCATCACTGAGCCAAATGCACAGCCTGGAGCTAACAGCAGAGGCCAAGAACTGTATCACCCTTCCCACTTCTCTTGCTCCCTGCCTAGGGAGGTGGTGGAGCCATCATTCCTGGAGGTGTTCAAGAAAAGGGCAGATGTCACACAGAGTGACATGGTCTAGAGTGGTCACAGGCATAGGCTGATGATTGGACTAGATAATCTTGGTGCTCTTTCCAACCTTAACAATTTTATGAAAGCAAGGAGCTATTCAGTGCAAATATAAGGATTTTTCCTGGAGCTATGCTTTTCAGCACACAGCCATTTTTTTATTTTTTTTTTTCTTTTTTTAAATCTACTGGTTCCAGTAAAACACCAAATCAATTGTTTAAGGTTTTACTGCTTACTTTAAAAATACTCAATAATATAAGTCTAATTGTCTTTTAAATACTTTGTCATCCTCTGCAGGCACTTAGATCAAAAACTCACTGTGCGCTCCCCTCTGTTTACAGAGCCAAGAGGACTCCTCTTGGATGTGTTCAGTTTTTCATCAGGCTGCACAAACTTGTGGAACTAGCTAAGGGAACAGACCAATAATGCAATATGTTCTTTGTCTTGTGTGGAAAGTTCAAATCGGCTTGGTGGAGGAGGCTAATTCATTGTATTGAGTCCACAGGGGCCTTGCCTCTGAAGAGCTCAAAGCAGGGTAGGAATATTTAATTGCACAGGTTTGTTTGTTTGTTTAAGTCCATGGAATTTAAGCAGAACAGGTACTTCTGATAATCTCATCACAAAAAAAAAAAATCCCTATGTATTTCTTGCACAAACTCAAGTTTCAAGATAAAGTAGAGCATTTATTTCTGGCAAGCACTTCAATCTTGATGGACAAAACTTTACATTGTGGTGGACATCCCACATCCCTCAAGATTTCACAATTTTTCCTTCTCTTTGAATAAAAAGAAAAAGCCGTCTTCACAAATCCTTCTGCAATATCACCACACTGACAGCACAGGCTGGGAGGAGCCATGACTTTCCAAAGGTTACACGATGCCTGAACATGCATTTTCCCAGTGCTATTTGAAGCTCATTTAAGCTCAAACTGCTGCTGAAATACCCTTCCTGTTGTGTCCCCACCTACATACCTCAGTGGCACTCTGCCTGCTCAGGGCACTGATTCAGCCCAGCTCTGGTGCTCCTCATACAGGTTTCTGTTATGGAGGAATAGGCCAGCTCTCAACACACGCAGGAGCCCTGGGCTTTGCTCATAGCTTTCCCTAGGATCTCCCCATAAAATTGACAGATTGCCTTGAGATCCCTGGAGAAATGGCACTGTTCAAGAACAAGGCTTAATTATGATTGTTATAATATAGTTGTGCCACTAATTCCCACTAAGAACTGCAAAGTGCTCCCATCCCACTCTTCCATCCCCCACATCTGTCAGTGCTGACAGACAATGAATGCCCCACCCAAAATATATTAAAACACATGAAATCACATGAAATCACAGCCTCATTAAGGTTGGAAAAGATCACTAAGATCTTGAAGCCCAACTATCAACCCATCACTACCATAGTGATTCCACCACCTCCTTGAGCAGCCTGTTCCAATATCTTACCACCCTTTCCAAGAAGAAATTTTCCCTAATATCCAAACTGAGCTAGATGTTCACAGGGTTCCCACGTGCAGATTTCAGTTTCCCTCAAATGTATTTGCAATCTGAATGCAAGTGATGCATTTCCATATGATTTTTTTTTTTAGCAGCTTGACAGAACCTATTCAAAATTCAAGTTGAGAATGGCCAAATGAATCTTGTAACATCTCTCCCACGTCAGTGATCAACCAGATTCTTCTATCATGTACAAACTTAAAATTCATTTTCCATAAACCTGCATAGTTGTCTTTAAAAATCATTCTGAATGTTTTGGGCGTTTTTTTTTTTTTTTTTTTTTGCTCTCTGGTTAAATTTAGTCATTCTGAAATCCACAGGAAGCAATCTCAGGCAGAGTGCAGAAGGCTGAGTTCACTGAAAACCTCAAGTGAATTAAAATACTTCAGAAATACCTTGCATTTGTGCCCTGGAATAAAACAGGAGCCGCCAGAAATGCCTTCTCTCTCAGCCAAGTAACAACTGCAGCATCCCACAGCCTTGAGGTTAACAAAAACTATGCTGCAAGGGTTAAGGGATGAACTCAGCCCCAGGGGGACCGCTTAGGGAACATATGAAGGGCAGTTCAATACCCCACCTACAACAATGATCCACTGCACTGTCAGCTTAGCAACTCAAGCAAGAAGGGCTGAGATCTATTCGTGTAAGGTTGAGCCTGAAAAAATTACGAGTTGTGATGAAATTAAAGACATCCAAATTTTTAGCCATTCTCTGCTGATAAAGGCTCTGTTATTACCATTTACAAAGGGGAAACACAGCCAATTATAAGCTACTTCTGGCACATGCCAGGCCTCCAGTAGAAGATAAGCCAACACAGCAGAGCTTGCAGCTGGAAGCCCAGAAACCTGAAAATGAGCTGACTCATGGAAATAACCCTATATAAAATATCGGATGGTTATTTTTCTCTGCCTCATTTCTGTGTGTCTTAGGGATGATATATGAATTGCCTTATTTACTTTGTCCCATAAAACTTACATTTTTTTATTAATGTGCTGCCAGCTCCAGGAGCGGCTGGAAGGAGGAGGGCAGGAGCAGAGTGGCTCTAGTGCAGGGCAATAGGAAGGCTGTGCACAAGTGATGCTGCACACCTAAGAGCACAGCAGTGCTCCCAGTCCTCAACCTGTTTTGGTTTCAGAAAACAAGGATGGCGCCTGCACAAGTTCTAAGCAAGGGAGAATTGAGTGTCAAACTGGGGTATGGGAATTTATACTCCTGCTCATCCCATCAGGCAGTTCAAGGTTGTGACAGACCAGGCTGAAGTTTTTCCTGCAAAATGCAAGGATTTGGTAGCACTTCTGAAGAAAAGGAGACTCAGGGGAGACCTTATTGCCTTCCTCTCTCAAAGGAGATTGCAGTGAGGTAGGGGGGTGGCCTTTTCTCCCAGGTAACGGTGACAGGATGAGAGAGAATGGCCTCAGGTTGCACCAGGTTCAGGCTGAATATTAGAAACAGTGTTCTCTCAGAAAGACCAGTCAGGAATTGGGACAGGGCTGCCCTGGGAGGTGATGGAGTCCCTGGAGGCGCTCAAGAAATATGTGCATGCGACATTGAGCGACCACTAATATTAGTGGTGGAGATGGGTTGGACTAGCTGATATTAGAGGTCTTTTCCAACCTTAATGATTCTATAATTCTATTCCACAGTGCACTTGAGTCACCCCTCCCCTTCCAAACCCCCCAGCAAGGAGCTCACAGGTTGTTGGGAGACATCATACAGGAGGGTGGAATGGTACATGTTCCATTTCCTCGGAAACAAGGTTACAAGCCTGCCCTCCCCACATTACACCACGCTGTCAAATCACGGATGGTGAACACTCATTATGAATACAATTAAACACAACAGCCTTATATAATGGCCTATTTTTATCTGCTCCTTACTTGAATAAACAGTGGAAAGAACCACAATCCGGGGGGAAGATCCATGCTGGGAGTAAACAGGTAGTTCTGCCATCCAGCAGCTGGAAACACAGTGGGACAGATGTCAGAAAGACAACCTCCCCTGGAAACTACTGTCCACAAAAGAGATGCTTGGTATACTTCTCCCTGGGAACGCCATAGCCAACAAGCACAAGGGCAGACTGTGAGCAAACTTCTATTTTACTGGGGAGAAAGGAAAGAGCTTTGCAGTGTTGTACCAGCTGCCGGCTGTAGTGGTGGTAGGGTAGGTAATTAAGAAGGACATCATGTAACAGATAAATGCAGGATAGTAAGTACTCATTGATGTATAGTATATAATCTATTATTAGAGGCTAATAATTCTCTAACCTATTCATGTTACTCTTTTGTCCGTGCTGCCGGCCATTTGGCACACTCTAAATTTCTCAACATAAAATTTAGTAGATGTTACAACTCATATCTAAAACTGAATTTCTGTGCATTTCACTGCAGTATATCATGCAGCTATGTAAAAAGCATAACACTAAATCCTTTGCGAAAGGAAGAACGAGCCAACAAAACTCAACGTTTTCACTTTACTGCCAGAAGAAAAAAGGTATATTGCATATTTTTATTAGTTGTAATTTTAACATTTCTATCTTTCAAATTCTGACTTCTAAAGATGTTTAGCTGTATTTTACTCAAACTCAATAGTGTACTTCCAGATATTTTTATTCTTTTGGACATACCCTGTATTTTAAAATACATTTATACATACATTTAAATACATTTTCAAAATTCATTTTAAAGGGAACTGGAAGTGCCATCGCATTTAATTACAGGGAGCAAAATCCTGAAGTCATGTAAATCATCATTTCACAATCTGCTCCACACTGTCCTAATTTGGAAAGCGCACCATGGCAAACAGAGCTAATCTCATAAAGGATTCTTTACACGTTTACAACACTCATGTAACTTGGAGTGTCAATCTCCATCAGCTGTCCTAGATCACTCCAAAGTACAACCATAGAACTCATTTATTAGCAACTTCCTCTTGGTGGCTGGGCACTACAACCGGATGCTCAGGGAGGTGGTGGAGTTGCTGTGCCTGGAGGTGCTCCAGAACTGTGGAGATGTGGTACATAGAGATACAGTTTAGTGGGCAATAGTGGTGGTAGGTGGACAGTTGGTCTAGATGATCTTGAAGGTCTTTTGCAACCTTAGTTATTCTATTTTGGTTCTCTAATACCACTGATACTTGATTTTTTTTTCCCATTTTAATTTACTTCATTTTACTTGGTTGTTTCACATTATTTTATTTTTTGGAAGTCCAAAACCTCAAGCGCCAATCTTCGAGGAGCCAAGCCACTCAACGCAACCCGCTCCATAAGGTTCAGAAGTGACGATAAATAAAACCACATGGGATGAAGCAATGACACAGTGTTTGCCTGCAGTTCTCTGCTGATGTGCAACTACACAACGACTCCACTGATAAGGACTTACAGCCAGAAACCAGAGTAGCCATCCAAAAATGAAACCAGATCTCTGCCTCCATCCTCTGCAAACTGTTTCTCAGTGCAACACTCTTCTGAGAGGCAGAAAGCACTCGCTGCGGGTTAGCTTTCTGTCATGCTTTCTGTCAGCTCGGAGACGCTGCCAGTGAGCAGAAGTCACTGCAGCACTGGGGGAGGACAAAGTCTGCAAACTGCTGGGCAGGGCAAAGCACAGCGAGGGAAGCATCCCAGCAAATCCCCATAGATTTGCAGAGCACACCTCAACACTGCACCCAAAAGGAGAGCCGAGCGGTGTGCTTGGCCACTGAGCCAGCAAAGGAAAAATCCTCTCCTAGGAATTCCAAAGCATTCCACACTCAATAGGTGCTATGTGTATATATAATATATATTTAATGTTCTCTGTCTTGTTTACATATCCTTCATATAAAAACAACATTTTGTCCACCAAAGGGCACTAAAACCTACGTGCATTTTTGCAGCGCCGTGCTGTTTGTTTTCATGTGTCAGCAGCTTCGCATGAGTGCTCATTTAAATCCCGTTCCCCATAGTTTTGGCCAAGGCTGGCATTGGCTGCCCTCACCTATAGGCAGATTCTGCATGCCGCACTACAGGCCTTATACTCCACCCCAGAGATCATTGCTGTTTGAGCCTGGAAGATTTTCAGGCGCCCTGGCAAGGTATGAGCATTTGGGGTCCTTTCCTCATTTTAGAAACAGAATAAACACTGCAGGTTGAGCTCGGAGCAGATGCAACACAGCTCCCATAATGAGAGCCCAGCTCCGGAAAGCACAGCAGAACCTGAGCACATGCGAGTGAGCAGCCTGGTCAGAGCACAAAAGGCTGCTATCGGAAAAGGTTGTGCTGATATTACAGTGATAGCAGAGGAGGAAAAAGCTCTGACAAGTTTCTTAGAAACACCAGGCTGCTCCCACACACACCTTCAGCCCTGCTCTTTCACCCCACTCCTTTCCCTGAGCTCAGCAGCCACCGCCCTGGGTTATACTCCATCTCCAAAGACCTTTGGTAACTTTCCCTTTGTGTAACTGAGGAGATGGAAAATGTTTTCCTGCAGCTCCGATGAACCAAATTAAAAAAAAAAAATAAATGACTTCACTTTCTAACAGATGCACAAGCGCACCTTGGGATGAACGTGTGATGGAGTCCAAGCCACCACCACCTGCCTCCCAATTACATTTGCTGCATTGTCCCTGGTGGTGTGCACCTGTGACATGTTGGCACCGAGCAGGATGAGCAGAGCAGGCAGACATGGACCCATCCACACACGTTCTGCTATGCAGAAGTCTCCCAGCGATTATCACTGCACTTTCTTAAAGCCTAAAAGGGGCATTTTGCAGCAGCTCCTATGGACGCTATGAGTTAGCACACAAGAACTCTTAGTCCTCCAAAACAGCAAAGCTATAAAAATACAATTTAAGAAAACTTTTTTCATCAGAGTACCGCTGCCCAGAGGCTGATCTAACAAGGGAAAGACCACACTGGGCTCCCTGCACCACGCACACACACTTTGTCAGCCAATTAACCCACCAGCAATAATCACATCTGAATATGATTTTTACACCTGGAATAACGGAAGAACAAACACAGCTGAGACTGCAGCAAGAGCTATGTACAAGGGGCTTCTAAGGCTTTAGGCTCATTATATCTGTTGCAGTATGGAATCATGCATACCAATAAGGAACCCTGAGCCACGTGCTCACAGTGATATACACTGACAGGATTCACTTGACATTGGTAAGTGAAATCTTACTTTGCCATACCAGCAGATGCCCTAGCTGTGATCCCTAACAGATGCTGTCCTTGCAGCAAGAGGCTAATGCAGACTTCTAGCTTCTTCCCAGTTTTCAGTGGGATGGACACAGTGGGAGAGATTCAGCCTCGCAGTTTTGGGATGTCCTACAAGTGCCCATGGGCACCACAGGACCAGTGGACACCCTGCCACCCAAACCCTACAACAGCAAGAAAGCTCCACCACTCCACGTTTCCAACCTTAAATCCCTTCATAATACAGCCTGTCTAAACAGTGCTTCCCATTCATGTATTTTCAGCAAAGAGAACACTTCTTCCAAGACATAAGCTACATCTAAGAAAAATACTCTCTAGCTGATAAATCACAAAGATCCTTTGCACATAATCAATATTCAGAAGAACCAGGCTTTGTTCCTGCCCCATATTATCCTGCTGATTACATACACTCAAGAATGGAAAAGCTAGAATGGTACTGGGACAGAAGAGCTGCAGCACTGTTACAATGTGATGCTGCAATATTTATTACTGCCAAGAGAGGAAAAAAAAAAAAAGAAAAAACCCACAGAGTATCAAAAAAATCTTAATGTTTGTGAGGTTCAATTACAGCTTCAGGTTACCTTAAGGTGACAAATTCTAAACAATCAAAATTGTGTAATAAGCAAAAAAAATTTAAATCCAGTTTCATTCTTAGTTTGTGAACTCCCCAGCCAATGACAAATTATGCTATTAGCAGCCTTAGAAGGATTGTGAAAATATCCCTTACTTACAATTGAATGTGCTGGTCGGGGGCTTTTTTTTTTTTTTTTTTTTTTCCTTCATTGTTGTGTGTTGTTGAGCTAAAAATGACAAAGCCCTGAATTTCATCGTTCTTGCAATCTATTCTTTTCCCCTGACTTCCTGTTTTCATGAAATTTTAATAAGGCATTTAAAATAAATAGCTATGCAGAGTCTCTATGCCTCTTTGAATGCTTGGGATGGATGTTTTGGGTAAAGTGATAGTCCAGAGACCTTGAGAGCATTTAATCCCATTCTAACTTGGCAAGACAACACAAAACTGCAACAGTGCTCTCTGCAGTTCTACAACTCTGAAGAGATTTCAGGGGAAGGGAAGGAGGCCAGCCTGGTGCACAGGACAGCATGGGGAAATAGTGTTTCTGTTTCTACCAATCAGAGCTATTCAGAAAGGTAACTCTGTAAATGAGATCACCTAAAAAACTAGAAGCATATAGACAATGCTGCCTTGGTACCTTTCCAAAGTTGGTGTGTAACACAAAGCCCTTCATTGAGAACCTCACACCCCTCATAGAATCATTAAGGTGGGAAAAGGCCAATAAGATCATCTAATCCAATCATCAGCCCATCCCCACCAGGCCTGCTAACCACATCCCTCAGTGCCACATCTACCCTTTTCTTAAACACCTCCAAGGATGCTGACTCCATCCCTTCCCTGGGTCAGGGAATCTTCCCAGCTCCCCACCATGCTTCCACCAGCCCCTGCCCCACATCCACTGTTGGCATGGTTTGGGCTGCAGGGAATAGTTGGGATTGAAGGTGCTGAAATGGGAGAAGTCAAGAACTAGCTTAGAGCAGAATAGCTGACAATCATGCAGGATCAAACCCTTTGTGAATCACACTGCTCCTTAAGAGTTGTAGCTGACAAAATAAAAACTTCAGATTTTAGGAAATTAGAGGAATGACAGAGGAAAGCCACTCAAGTTTCAGGGCCAATGGCTCAGTTATTAACAAAGGTGAAATGATTTGATAGGAGAATCCAAGACCTCAGATCACAGCTAAGCCTGATCCCTGAGCCTCACTCCAATTTAAACTTCCACAGGATTTTTATTATCATGCACACTAAGAGTTCATGGGACAAACAATAAAACAATAATGCACCAGTGGCCAATGAATGGTTATAAAGCTAAACCACTTGTCTGGGACCAGTCATCTTCTGGCCATGGTTTCCTGGATAATCATGTTTAAACTTGGGTGAGCTTAAAAGACAGACATCTCATCTGTGCACTTTAGGAATGTTTCACATCCAGGGGTCAAGACTTTGCTTGAAGCAGGAGGAAGATGGGCGACTTTTTACTGCTCACCTAACAGGGAAGAAAGGGCAGGCCATCAGCTGCCACCTACACAAAGAAGGGAGAGCAGCTAAGTGGCAAAACAAACTTGCCACAGTGGCTTAGAAAAGCAGAGATGTGAATGAAAGTAAGAGGATTAAAGAATGCTCAAGAGGGAGCCATGCTTGGCAGGTCACATAAGGTGGCACAAATAGTATCTCCTATCAATAAAAATACAAAAATAAAGACAAAAACTTCCGAGAGCCCACATTTATGAAGATACCTCCACATTTTGGGGATCCCCAAGTTACACCCAACTTCCACCCCCCAGCTGCAGGCACAGCCTGAGCGCAGCAGGCAGCCTCTGCTCGTGGCCCCAGAGTTCTTTTCCTCTCCCTGCAAACCTTTTGAACCCTACTGGTAGGTGCAGGAAGCATTGTTTACACAGTTGGACACATTGCTTTTGCACACCACTGTGAGCCATCAGCAGCAATCTCCGCACTGGCCAGCTCACCAGCCTCTCCTTGGCATAGCCCCTGACTTTCATATATCAAATGGGCAAAAATATTCCAAGCAAAGCAAAACAGAGCGAATCTTGGCTCCCCATCCTTTAACATACATATTCAATGTGCAGGAAGCTGGGAAGAGCTATTCATGGGGTTGGCTTGTTTTTGTTGGTTTAGGTCTGGGGAAGGGGGGGGAGAAGGAGGGCAGTTTTCAACGCACACCGCATTCTCCACAGATTTTAATAAGTGCTTTAAGCCACAGCGATCCCTTTCCTCTCTTCTCCACCCCCTCCCCCTCAGTGTTTAATTTCTACAAGGACATTTCACTTTAATAGGAAGAAAGGGCTGCACCATAAGGGCTGCAGAGCAAAGCTTTTGCTAGTCATTTCCAACAATATATTTTGGAACTGTTCCCAGTAAACAGGCAGATTAGCTGCCTTTGGTTCACATTTTACATTGTTTGCTAGATAGGGAAGCTCTGAAAAGCAGACTCTGTCCATACTGTTTGGTTGCAATAAAGCTAATTCTATTCAGTCCTATAGCACTATGATAGCACTTGTGTAGGATTTCCCTTCGCTTGCATATTTATAGGGTCTTGTAGAGCTCCACTGTAGCTCAGTGCCAGCATGAAGAAATCAAGCTGTCAGTAGTTTCTATTTTTGTCCCTACCTATAGTTTCAGTAATGACAAGTGAGTGAGGCAACATATGCATTTCCCATCTACAGGAAAAAATTACTGTCTTCCTTCAGTGTCTTACATCTGTGCTACAACCTATTTTCCTAGGGCTTCAGATTATGCTGATAGTTAACATGTACAAGTCCTGGTCAGGTGCAGCTGATTCTAGACACAGCATTAATGGAACCACAAGAGAAAAAAGTTCCAGCAACTCACGATTCCTGGTGTTTTCACATTTTGCAACAAAGTAGAGGGGAAAAAATGCCTGGGAAATAGGCGCATAGCACCCAGTTCCCATCATGCTTTGATCAGCACACACATTCAAGTGAGTTTGGATTCTCCACCCAATTTTGAGAGGCACTGATTATATTTAATGTCCTCTTCTTGACCCTATGTGGTTAACTCATTGTTGCAGCTTCTGCAGCAGTTGGAATGGGAGCAGAAGCCAAAGCCCCAGCCACAGAACCATGGAATATTTGATTTGGAAGGGACCTTTAGAGGTCACCATGGTTAGCAATACCACACATGTCTACCAAGGGATCGAAGGCCAGGTTCCAATGCTAACAGAGAGACAAAGCGTCCCAAAAGCTGCTGAATTATTAAGGTACTTCTTTCATCATTTGCAGTCTTCTCTTTTCATACATTTAGAAAGTCTTTGACCACACCAGGGCATGGTGACAACCACGAGTGCCACCCTACCCAGCAGCTCCAAGACCTTCACACAGCTGTGTTGGGAGGTGGGCACCTGCCCTGTCACACCACTGCTTTGGCACAACGGCCCCCGACGTGACAGCATCACATCTCCAGCAACAGCTAATAAGACAGAACTGCACCCCACTGCTTCACAAAGCCACAACTCCTAACTCCTTCAGAGATAATGCTTATTTAAATAACACAGACACCAGGCATTAACAAAAGCTAGTAGGAAAAATAGCTTGGCAAGTTTGATAAGAAGAAATAGACTCTTTCATATTCTTTCCTCTTTTCCCCAGGTCCACCTCTGCTCGCTTCACCCACAGCCTGCAGAAGCAGACTTTTAACTTCACGTTCTGTTTGGAAGGGATGTGTGGGCACCACAGCGTTCAACCTTCATCCACACTGTTCCTCCACCTGAACTGACTTTTTTTTTTTTTTGGATTCTGCTCCAATGCACCAAAAGGAACAGACAGAACTGAGATGGTAGGGGAGGGAAGCAGGGGGCTGTTGGGAGAAGCTATAAATAAAAAGCAGGAAAAAAAATATGTTAAAAAATACAAGGCACCGCTATAAATCCTTCTCTCCTGTGTGAGCTGCTGTATCACAGAGCTGGTGGGGCTGAGAGACTTCCCCTTACTTTATAGTGCATGACGATCACCCTCTTACACCACCGCTGTATAACAAGCAAACGTCCCAGCTCCTGGGAAGTAGCTCATAAAAAGATGCTCTGCATGGCCTCTTACGGTCCTTGAAGCAAGAGGAGCAAAAGAAAGGGCTTTAATGAGTTTAAAGGGGGGGGGGGGGAAGTACTTATTTTGCTTATTTTGTTTGAGCCATATGCTAGGAAGGGGGATACTGGAAGGTGGGGAGGACGAAAGGATGAGGAGGAGGGACCCAAAGGAGCGGAGCTGGGCCTTTCTGCTTGTTAATACACAGCAAAATGATATGCACACATCCAGCTCCGAAAGCGACCGCGGGGAGGGAAGGAACACAAAGGAGCCATTTATTGCCTGAGAACTGTCTCTGAACAAACCCATTGTGTTAAAGTAATACAAATTCACAACACCTTCCTGCCTCCGTCTCCATCTGGGGCTGCATTGGTTCAGGGAGCGGATGCAGCCGCGTAGCATCCTCACAAGGTCACTGCGCGGGGCCAGATGCCATACTGATAGCACAGAGGTGAGGGAGAGGGGAGAGCATGGCCAGGAGGCTCTCAAAAATCCATCGCCTCCTTTCTGGCCCAGCTGCGGGTTTATCTGGAGAGGCAATTTAAATCCAAGAGCCAGAAGGAGGTATCTTTTGATGTAACATTTTGTTCTTTTTTTTTTTTTTTCCCTGAATACAAAGTTATTCCAGGCGATGCAGTTGGCCTGAAATAGTTATCAGTTACAAAACCAGGGCTGCTCCTATCTCCTCTCCTTGTGCAATGCTAAGAAGATCCTCCCGCTGAGCTCCAAAGTAGGGGAAAAGCTATTAATTAAAAATAATTCTCCACGTTAAGGCTAGCCGCCTAAAGCTCCATTAATATGAAGGAAAGTCCAGCCGTTCACTCCCTGCTGCTGGAGTCCTTTCTTTCTCTATTTCGTTTTGCTAAGCTTTTTGAGAATATATATGGAGATCGCCTCGACACCTCCCTTCCCTTTCTCCCCAAAATTCAGACCCTCTCTTCCGCATTCGGAGGGAATGGGTCCCCCAAAGGACAAAAGGTTTGTCCCCCTCCCACCACCTTCTCAAAGACAGATGATAACAGAGGGACCCCCACAACCCTCCTTGAACCCAAGCCAGTAGCACCAGCCAAAAGAAAGGCGTTTTCCTGCCTTCCCGCTGAGCGAGCAGCACACTGCTCAAAATACCTGCCCTCAATTCCCAGTGTCAGCAGCCTCAGACCCATTCTGGCTTTTTTACTGCTTGGAGATGCTCAGGACTCCGCTCCTGGGTAATTGGGCAGGGCTGCAAAGCAGGATGGGAAACATCCCTGCCCTAAGCAGAGACATGGAGAAGAGGAGCACAAAGCCCAGGTCCTCACCCAGATATCAGCTGAGGGTATGGAGGACACAACCAGTCTTGAAAATTACAGGGAGAGCCATGCTTCCCGTATTTCTGCATCCCAACATTCAGCATGGGGAAGGAATTTTCTCTCCTGCTAGCTGATGGAGATGTATTCCTTATCAGTGATGCTAAATATCATGGAAATCTTCTGGAAACCTCTTTAGAAAAAAAAATCTACATTTTATCAGGTATGTCTCACATGTTTGGGAAATGTAGGAAGAGCACAAAAAGGAAGTACTAAAAAAATAAAAAAACCACCAAGAAACTGAAGTCCAACAACTATTTTCTCCTATGGGAAGGGCTGAAATTAAATGCTATCTTATGCCTCAACACCACAGAACTGCAGCACATGCACCAGTTTCAACAGGGCCAATATTCCTGCAAGACTTCTGCCTGTACAACATCACAGTGTCTATAAATCATAGATTTTGTGCTCTTACTAATAGTTGCATATACTATGCATGACCTTCCCCCTACATTCAAGCACAAGTTTTTCAGAGAACAGACCTCAAGCAGTTTGCTTTATCAAATTCTGGCTGTTTTGAACTCCCCCATGCCAAAATATGACGTACAGGCTGTCAGAACAAGAGACCCATCTCTTCATTGCACACATCTTCAAGTCACTGCGTTTGATTTTTTTTTCAAGCAGCAAAAAAGAAAAGAATCAGAGGTTACCTTCAATTTATTTTCTTACGATTCCTAATTTCTTTTTCGAGTTCCAAAAGCCCCAAAGAGGTTTAATTAAAAACATTTCTGCATTTTCAGGCAGTAAGATTTTAGCACATGTTTTTAATAGTACTTTCCTAAATGCTTTTTTCTACAGAGATAGAGGTGAGGAGCAGCAAAGGAGATGGCGTACGATGAGAAAAAGTATTTCATAGATCACTGTGACTTTCCATAGAGCTGTGAAATGTCTTAAGTTAAGCAGGATTCCAGTGGGACAAAGCAACAAATAACCCTCTCATTCTTGAGCATTAGTCCTAGTGAACTGGGAATTTAGGTCCCAACTCATTGAAGTGGTTAAGCCCATATTTCCATGCATATAACTGAATCTCACAGAAATCACAAAGGCTGGAGATCAATGTAAGGTTTTATTTAAGTGGGTTTTCAGGTCCAAAGAATCAGTGTAGCCAGCAACAGAAAGGACAACTCACCCACTCTGCACATCTTCTTTCCAAACTATCCCTGCACCACAGTACCAACACAGCCAGCAAGCCCAGATGAACGTATTCCCATGGGAATTCCCACTGAGCTCTGAGCATAGACTACCTGGAGTTGACCATGAATCTCTGTCCCTGATGATATGGGATTTATGTGGAGCAGCCCCTCAGAACTAAGCTAAGGAGGAAAGCAATGCTTTCTGCTATATCCTAGACAGAACACAACCATTTATTACTCTTGATTTTTAGCAGCAGGGATCTCCATGGTGCAGATCCCTCATGCTACCTCTGTCCCTTTGAGTGAGAAATCCCTCCCTGTGTTATCACTACTGCTGTGTGAATGCTGCCATTAATGGCCATGGCAGTGGGTTGGAAGAGTACAATCTTTGAGGTCCCTTCACATTCGAGCCATTCTATGATTTTACATCTACTGTAAATTACATTTAGATTCATAGGTAGCACAGGACCATCTATTCTAGGGGGCCATGCAAGTTGCACCCTTGAGTTTATAAATTCTCCCCCTTCCCTTTGCCCTGCCTGAATTCACACACACACCAAGTGAGTCATCCAGGTTGCTTCGTGGCCACATCAACTCATCAGCAAAATGGTAACATGAGCTCTTCAGAACCCCAAACCACAGGATGTTTTTATCTGAGCTGCACAAGACAGCCTTTTCCCAAATCCAGCTGAAGGATGCAGTGCTCCATAAGCAGCTCGTTACTCACTTCTCTTCCATGGGAAACTCATCCCAAACGCCTTGCAAGAGGAATTACTGAATACAACCCCCCTCCTGCCTACATAACTTTATTTATACTGCAATAAATAGAAATCAAACAACACTTTTGATGTGAAAGCTACCGATTGAGAATCCCGTGTCCACATGAGGCTGCTTTCCACTTCCTAAAGTGATATTAATTTGTAATTTTCCTCCTGTCTCTGCAATCACTTTTTAAGCTCCTCTATTTCACATCGTCAATCCCACTTGTAAGGCTGCAAGTCACCTCGATGCCATCTGTTGAAAAACAGAGTGATGGAAAGTCTGAATAATGCACTGAGTCAGGGTTATAGATGCTACATTTTGACATAGTCAGAGGCGTAGAGCAGGGGGAACAGATTAATAATTACTTCACCTGAAATGAAATCAGTTCATCTATAGAGGCCTGACCACAGGCTAGAGCTAGTTCTATAAATACCTGGGTTTAGTCAGGACTAATTCAAACAAAGTATGCAAATATTCAGCACTCCAACAGCAAGACACTTTCTCTGACGGTTCTTGCTTTAGCATGTCAATCTGAAACCTTGATTGCTTTTCTCACACTTCTTTGGATGAAAGGACATAAACAGCTATGAAACCAGTTCTTTAATATGCTACTCTTCAATTCAATTCAAACATACACTTATTGCAAAAAGAACAACATGAGCTGAGAAAAAAAAAAAACAAAACAAAACAGAATGGAGAGCACCATAATGTAATAGCAAGTGCAAAGCAATTTACATTCCTGGATCCTGGACAATTCACATACAGAGCAGTTTTTCTACTATGTAACAAAAAGCCCAATCTAGGGGAACACATGTTTCTAGCATTAGTTGGGAATAGCTCAAGGAAAGATTGTTTTTGTCAACCTAAATTCAACATTTTTAGGAGATTTTTAGAAATCAGTGCTAATAATTGCTGCTTGGCATGACTGAGTGCATACATATTATTGCAAAGGACAAAAAAGTCCTAAATCTTACAGGCTTGGATTCTTTGACCTCAACAAGTTTAGTCTGAAAACATTTTTAACATGATGAAAAGCTTTGTGAGAATGCTAATAACATCCTTAAAGGGTTAATGATGCTGAACTGATTGGCACTAAAAACTAGATTTCATTTGGTACAGTGACAGAGAAACTCTGCCACCAGGAGTGTACGTTCATGCCCACATTATTATAGGACAATTTAGGTCATCTTATTTTAAATTTCATGGCTCTGTAACATAGATGTAAATCAAAGGCAGTGAGGCAAATGATGATTTTTCCATAGTGAGGTTTTTATAGTCTTGATCTTGAAAATATGCTTTGGGCATGAGCTGTCCATCAAAGTCCTCTGAATTAGCCAAAGGAGTCCGCATTGCTGCTAGTGTACAATTAGAATCAGGAAACAAAAGCAGAAAGCTTTCAGAATAAGGCACATCTCATTTTTCAGTTTGGGCCACACTATCCATTATCATTTTTAAAAGAGCTGGAATCAAGCTGCTCATGTCTAGGAACATGTGAATATTGAGATGGTGAGGCTTCAGCAAATGCCGAGTGCTGGTAGAGAGCCTCAAAACACTGCAAAGAGAGCCAGGTGTTTACTTAGCAAATGCACAGAGAGCTGTGTGTACACCTGCACACAATTTGCTTTTGAAGTATTTCAAGTGTTGATTGTATGATCGTAGCATGCAGCTTCAGCCACATACAAGCAATGCCTAACTTTAATAAACACGCTGTGAATTTGATGTATTGGTTGTTTGCTTTTTCAGAGCTGATTTATCTGCCACTTCCATTTCCAGATTTGATTTATCGGTCAATTCCTTTTCAAGATTTGATGTATTGGTCATTTTCTTTTCAAGATTTGATGAAAGCACGTCGTGTGAGCCCTTTCAGATCTATTTCTGAATATTACACATCTATCTACTGCATAGGTTTAAAATCTTAATTCCAAAACTTTCTTTATTAATAATTCATCCCTTTCTATCTGGAGCTAGCCCTTGCTTTACACGAGTATAATCTGAATTAGATGAAACAAGCAATTGCAGTGGACATAAAATAAAGTAACTGTAGTCTCACAATAAATTGCACTCTGTGAAGCTTTAAAGAGAGTCTGGAGATTTATTAAAAACCATTAACGCAAAATAGGTAAAATTTCAGTTTTAGCTTCAACATTTCCATGCTCTAGAATCACATGAAAAAGCAAATAGAAAGGAATTGGTGCTTTGCTGTTCTGACTGCCCTGGGGATGCCAGGGAGGGAACCTCAGAGTAAGGCACAGGGCTTCTTGCTGTGATAAAAAGGCACCAGAGCAAAGCTTAGGGGAAATATCAGAGACTTGGGAAGAAGCTCTGTGATCCCAGTTTTACACCCACTGAAGCCAGTGCAAGGTTCACACCCAAGTCCCCTTGGTGTTGGAGGGACCCAACGCCTGGTAAGAAGGTGAGAGGCTCTCACCAAAGCCAGTCTGCCATACTGCCACAGTGGTCCCAGCACTTGGCCAAAGCAGGTCCTACATAGAGGAACCACAAGAGGTTCAGACACCATGAAGGGCAAGCTGGTAATCCCTTCTCCTGCCAAGTGGGTTTGAAGCCAGACTTCAGAGGGTCATCCACTGAGTGGGATGAAGACCTGACAGAGTTCAGACTCCATAGTGAAACAACGAAGGGAGCAAAGTAAGCCTGACTAACTGGCCAAATTCCAGCAGCTGTAATTAAGCTCTGCCAAGCTAAATTCTCTCTGCACCCTCTATAAGATACTGGTTTGTTATCTACTTCCTCATCTGCCCCAAACTGTGGGCAGTGCTGTTTTACACATTCAGATAGCTGCTTGAAAGGAGCTGTATCCATCTCTTATCTACCTCACAGGGGCGATTTGAGGGCTAATTAATAAATATTTGGAAAGATAAAAGGTGCCCAGAAAGTACAGGGCAGTACTATTTCACACTCACCTCCGAGCGGATCTCTATAAACTGTATAATCTGGGAATTCAAACAGTCCAAGGAATGTGTTGCAGACTGCTGGGGAGCTAATGCTGAAATACGAAGAGGCTCCAACCTGCCCAAGGCTGAGCACCAATGCTCCCACTGAATCCAAGAGAAACAGAGAGCACTTCTCATACAACAGAAGATGCTCAGCTGCTCACAAAATGAGGTTAGCTTTGAGGAAAAATCTATTTGTGCTTCAATACACCTTTTTTTTTTTTTTTTTTTTTCCTCCTGGTAGCAGCTCAGGACAAGCACCACCAAAGTCAAAGGCAGCTTTTCCAGCACGTTTAACCTAAGTTTGATTTGAGAAACACACAGAGCAGCAGCTAGCTCTGAGATCTCCATGGCTTCTTTCCCTGCACAGCGAGCCCTGGAAGCAAGAAGTGTGCAGAGGTAGAGAAACATAGAACAGAGATGCCAGGGTCAAAGCTGAGGATGTGTGTTCCTACCTCTGGTCTTGCAAAATTAATAGAACAGTAACAGGAAAAAAAAAAAAGCCATAAGCAAAGGATCCATCCAAAGCCCACTGAAACTACTGCAAGGATTGCTACTGCCATGAGAAGGACTTCAGAGGAGCTCATACATCCAGATGTTGTCACTGCTTTTCTGTATGACAGATCATGATCAACATAGCCAGAAAGCTGTATCTTAGTGGGGTGACTCACCAGCCTCCTCATTGACTGAACACAGCATCACTTCATGCTACCAAGGAGAATGCAGAGAAAGCTATTTTAAATGATACCCTCCCATGCTCTTAAGCTGCTAGAAGCACCAATATAGAAGGCAATGATAGGAAGTTCTGAGAATGGACTAACTGCTACTATTTCCTTCGCTATAGAAAACACTGTAGGCTATTTTCCCCCCTTTTCATTTTTAATATAGTGATGCAATTGCAACATGGCTCATCCTTTGGAGGAAATGAAGATTGCTCAATCAATCTCTGTACTTGAGAATATTAAAAAATCCAGCACAGCATAGCAGAAGTACACAAGGAATTTCTCAGCTCTTTTCTAGAAGGGCTAGCAAGGAGAAGTCACCTGCTCCCCACAGCCAAATACCTTGAATTCAGTCAGACCTAATTACCCATTTCCCATAAAGCAGAGCAGCTCATGTTGTGGCCCTATTAAGTTCTGGCTGAGGAAATATCACTCTCACTGAAGGCCTTGACCACAAAGATTCGGAAGATGACACTCTGAGGTGGAAAAGCCCACCTACACCTCAAACAGTGGGGTCCACAGCCACGTGGCTGAGAGCACAGATTGCAAAGGATGGGACAGTCCAAGAAAAAGTCTCTGGACTTTCTCTTTTTTTTTTTTTTTTTTAAAACATCTCTAAAGTGATCTGAGAACCTTAATTTCCGTTTGCATCCAGTAATGACTTCCTGTCCTCCGCCGCTCCAGAAGTCAATGCTACTCTGTCCAAGACAAATCATCCTCCTGAGATAGGAAAAGGCTCCTGCCCCAAGTGAATAACATCCAGCCCCCTCCTACTTTCCCAGCAGAGCTTCCCCCTCTTTTTTCCACTATGCCAGCATTTCCCACACAACGCAAATCCACACTGGAATCCTTCACACAGCAGGGAGCCAATTCTCACACCACAAAATGCCAAATCCCCCAGAACGCGTAAAACAAACGCACTGCAGTTTGCATCCTGCACTTGTCGAAAAGCAGAAATGGGTCTAATACTTTGTTTCTCATCTGCTGGCTTCTCTCTGAGACAGCGTTTCAAGACAAACAGGTTGAGCGTGGGTATGACATGGAAGTGGTTTTGGTGAGGTTTTGTACAACCTAGTTCCCACCGCTGTGCACAAAGCATCCGAGTGCCCTCGGCTTCAGAGGTGTCTGCTGGCAGTGTGGCTCGGACAGGAGATGGGGATCTCAGCTGTGCTGACTGGGCTTCCGAGAAGCAGCTCACTGCTTCCATTACCCCACAGCTTACTGTGCTTCCAGCAACAAGAGGCAGAGCATCACCTGTCACAGCACCCGTGTCAACGGAGCTCTGAATGTGCTGCCACAGGAAACTGCAAAATTACCCTTCCTAAAATGGACAGTGCTTACAGTGCAGTTTGGAGAAGGAAAAAAAACCCCAGCAGCACAGCTATTGGCTCTCACTCTGTTCACCTATTGCTGTACGCAGGGCATTTACATCTACAGCACAACAAGGAACAGATGTTGGGTGATTGAAAAACTTGAGCCTTCCATTGTTTTATTGTCTTGTCACCACAGAGAAATTTGCTTTAATTTACTTTAAAAGTAAATGACTTGATCTTCATAAAACTGGTAGCAAGTCACAGTTCTTAATGAGGACGTTAAGCAAGGATTCTGTTTAACAACCAGAGACACCAATTCCAAATGCAGCACCTTATCTGAACAAGCACATCTATCTTCCCTTTTGGAGCTTGGTGGTTTATTTTCAAGACATTCAACGTATCTGTGTGTATGTGCATGGTGGAGGAGGGAGGGGGAGAAGCCTGTAAGCCCTTGAAAACCTGTGCAAAAAATTTAGTCTTCTCTCCATCCCATCTTTATAATGCTTGATGGTATCAGATGATACCAAGTAAACTCCTTTTTTTCCCCCCCTGAACCCTCCTGGGTACAAGATAGATTGCAGTACAAGTCAAGGAAATATGACATAAAAAAAAAACACAACAGGAATCCAGCAACTTAAAGCAGTGACACCCAATTTTCTGGAAATAAGCTACCAGCTAGTATCACTCCTAGCTGTGAGCCTTGGATTCTTTCTGAATCTGAATTAAGTTCTCCAGACATTCATCTCAATGCCAGCATTGCCAGCACAATTCAAGCTCTAAGCACCAACAGAGGACACCATCTCATTTGGGTGCTGGAATATGAAAGAGATCTTCCAATCACCTCATCATCACCACTTGAGATCACTTTCCACCATTACTAACAGGAGTGCATCCAATTACACAAGAAACATCACCTGCAGCTTTTAGAAACAAATGGACACCCACACATCAGGGCACAAGCACATTCCCTCCACCACCTCCTCCAAAGGTTGGGTGTTTCCAGAACAGTAACCCTTGCTACAGCATTCAGGCTGGATGTACATGCACTGCTCGTGGCACAGAGGTGCAAGAGATTTTCACATGCATTCACAGAGAAAGAAAGAAACAACCAAGTTCAACATCCAACTGATGGAGCCAGAGAAGTGGGCAGTGCTACATGGGCACAAGAGCCTTTCCAAGTACAGAACTCACACTGGCTCCCAGTTCAGAGCATTAACAGCACTAAAGCTGGAGCACCAATTTCTCTGGGATTCAGAGTAAACAGCTCTAATTAGTCCAAAGCACTCCTTCCTGCAGCTCCCTGTTACCCCCTTGCCCTGGCACAGACAAGCCCTCAGCCAGCTCCAGTAGCCTGAGACAAGCTGAGCCCAAGGTGTCAACAGCTGCAAATACAATGCTGTTAATTTAATTGGGCTGTCCACCCTTGATATTTGAAAAGTCCCTTTTAAGTGTTACAACTTTTTCTTTAAACAACTGAGTTATTATTTTCTTCTGAACTCCACTTTCATTTTAATGCTGACGTTCAGTTTCTTTTGCAAGCCAGTGAAAGGGAAACTCTCCCAGTAATATACCACCCCCTCCAACAACTGCTTCCCTTTTGATGCAGTTTCAAACAGATAGAGCCAAAATAAATTTTATCCCAGAAAACTAGAAGTTAAGCTTAACTTATAAAGCCTTTGTAAAAGGGGAAATCTTGCCAGGCTTATCACCGTGACAGTCACAGTTGTTTAGATTTATTATGCAATGGTAATCACATTATACAATAAGTTTGCTATAGTAATGCATTAATCACTTTGTAAAGAAAAATGAACTTCACAAAGGAAGACAATACATATTTTTTCCCCCCTCTTCTTCCCCGTAGTATTAACAGGTCCTTAACTCCAACCTTTAGAGATGGAAACACACATTTTCACTTCTGCTGCTATAGCTCTGATGTGAGCCAACGGCTCAGCAAGGTTGCTATCATTTTACTTCTCATTTCCCAGTGAAGTCTCTCTTTAGATCTTCAAAATGCTTGAGCTAAAACCTCTACTCATTAGTTGCTCTGTCTGGTTCAACATACATTTCCAACTTGTATACTGTTGATTGAAATGACAGTTTCAGTGGGGTTCATAGAAGAAACATCCCTAGAGAATACCTTGTTGCAAACAAGGTACAATACTTTTGCTTTACACAAGGACACCTCCCTAGCAGCCCCTGCACAAGTGCCCAGAAGACAATGCGAAAAACAAGACTAGCAGGCTCTGATTCCCCTCATTTTTCCAAGAAGCAAAGTGAACATTCATTGATTGAGCCTTACATCACTCCCAACGTAAGAAAACAACAACAAAAAAAGTCTTCAAACCTACCACAAAGCCCACATCCGTGCAGACAGCCAAAAAATCCTCTTCGGCCCACCACCATCAGCAGCACATCGAGAGAACTTCCCTCTGCTACAAAGAAGGAACCAAAGCCACCCAGCTCAGCTGGAGCAGCTTTTGAAATGCTAGAGCTGATTGCGTGCACCTGAGTTGCTAATGCAATCAAGGAAACTCATTATGTGATCTCCACGGAGCACCTGGGAGACATACCCAAGTTGTTACCTGCAACTGCGAAACTACCACCCCCCCTTCTTTTTTATATATACAATTACAAAAGGTCACCATATAAGATGCCATTTTTAAAAACATGTTTCCCAGTACCTATCAGCAAATTCTGGCTGTGCGTTGCATTACAGAACTCCTGGTACTGGACTAAACTCACAGGGAGCTGCAGTTAACGCACACCTGTACAGAATGCTCCCGAACTCTCTGTCCCACCGAAGAAAAATTATCAGTGTGAGAATTAAATTATTCCCCTCTCAGACGTTGTGAAGCCTCCAGGCACCATTCTAACACTCCTTTTCAGCACAGGTAAATTGAATACCAGCAAGTTTACTGTATGCAGGCTCTTCAGAGGAGATATTAAATAGCAAAGTCATGATTGTAACCTATGAAAAAAAAACCTGAAAAATGCGGTGTTGTTTAGTCTAGAGGAAAGGAGGCTGCAGCAAGCCATAACAACAGCCTTCAAATATGCAAAGGGTCAGTGTGGAGAGGCGTACGTCGTGCCTGGTGACCGGGACACAGCGTGAGGGACCTGCAAGACTCCTCTGGACCAGGGGAAAGGGCTTGGAGCATCTGCAGTGGCCAAGGTCTGTGCAGTAGCGTCTGGGGGGGGGGGCGCTGCCGCCCCCCCGGGGGGGGGGGGCTTCAAGGCCAGGCTATGCAAATATCTGTCAGGGATAACGCAATCTATCCGACCCGGGGATGGATTACATCGCCTCTCGAGATTTCCTGCAGCCCTGCTTCGCTTATGATTTTATACAGTGGAGCCCCAAGGGTAATTTTCCCCTCTGCCCGAGATATTCACTTATCTGTTCAGAGCCGGGGCATTATCTCTGCCCGTTTACTTGATCTGGGCTGTGCTCGTGTGAACAAAAAGGACGGTGTCTGCAGGCAACGTGCAGCCCTGCCGTCACAGCGGTGATCTCATGCTGATCAGTGAGCGGATGGCATGGTGGTCAGTGAGAGAACGCAAGGATTTGGGTCAAAGTTTGATGATTGCTTTGTGTTAGAAAATATGTACGTGAATAATTCTAAAGTTTGGAGTGGATTTTCCTGGCACAGAATGGCTTGGGTTGGAAGGGATCTCAAAGCTCCTCTAATTCCAAGCCCCTGCAATAGGGTATGTGGCTTTCTGCTGTGTGACAGACATGGTGAGCAGGGCCACGATGCCCCATCAAGCACCCAATGCACCCACCAGGACCCAGTTTGGTAAGGGAGGAAGGAGAAGCTGTTGGGAGAAGTTCTTCAATTAAATCTTGCTGAAATTAAATTGATTTTTAAATTGTGTAAAGCTTCAGTAACTGCAAAACTGTCCCTTTTAAGAAAAAAAAACAACCAATCACCAACGTTCCTTTTGCTTTAGATTCTCCAGTTTGATGTCTATCAAACTTCTTCTTTTGTAGCAATGCATTACACAGAGCTTTTCAGTGCTTTCTCCCCCAGAACTGGAGTATTTATTCCATAAATTAAATTAGCTTTCTTGATTGCAAGTTGGGAAATGTACAAGTATCTAATAAATCAGAAGAAACGCTTAACCAGATCCTACGTCAATAAATATTCCTCACACTTAATCTGAAAGCCATTAGGTAGTTGGGGTGGTGACTGATTTAACACCAGCCATTCAGTTTACTTGTGATGCCACATTATTTAAACTCAAGACTTTAAACTAAGTACAATCCAGATTTAAACTTTCGTTTGGAATTAATTGCAAAACTTGAAGGATTTTTCCTTTTTTTTAAAAAAAAAGAAAGAAAGAAGAAAGATTTAATTAAAAACACAAGATGAAATAAATATTTTAGGCAACCAGCAACAAAATGGGAAAATACCATGTGTTTGGAGTTTTAGTGCCCTCTGAGTGCTGGAATTTATTTGCAGCAAGCAGAAAATAGACAGCAAGCATAAAAATTCAGCAGATTCCCGCTAGTAAAATTATTTATCAAGCTAACAAGGGAGGAACCCTTCTAGTAGCAACAAGCCAGCAAGGAAAAGACGTGCCTTTATATTTTACCTTTGGGTTAGCACACCAGTAAAAATGCCAACTGACAAGCACTTCACATAAACATTTCTTTCTAAATGAGCTGCCTTGTTAGAAAAAAATCTAAGCAAAGGAGTGCTACAGTCAACAGACAGAAAAACCCAGGATGAATACTGCATCGCTCCGTAGTACAGAAAAATATAAATAAAGACATAAAAATAATGTGGATGCATAAATGACTTTAATAAATTAACACTTCATTTTGCATTTAAAATAACTGCTCAGGCTATAAATCTCTCTTAGCTTCAATTCCACCCAGAAAGAATGCATCCCAGTTATCTGTTATTTAGCTCTTACCCTTGGAGCCGTACGTATACACATACATACAGACATGTGTTTGCTGTACTGTGCTACTCAAGCCCCATTGCAATATTTACCATATCTTCTTTTACAGCCGAAACCCCGACGTCGGCTTTACAGTTCAGTTTAACGATAGCAAACTCTGATTATAAATTATAAGCGGCTTTATTGCAGCCCGAAGAGGGGGAAACTGGGAGACCCTCGATTTCCTGATCCCAATTAAATTTTAAAGAAACAGAAAAGTGACACATGTTCTGCAAAGAGCAGAGCTCCAAGGAGAGCTGCAAATTGTTCCTGTCGGCTGCGCAGAGGGCCGTCCCCTCTGAGCACTGCTTTGCTGGGATGAACGTTTGACAATTGCCAGCAAGCTTTAGAATAAAACCAAACCAAACAAAAGAAAACAACAGCAACGCGCATCCCAAGGATCTCTCGTAACCATTATTATTCCATCGCAGAAAAAAATATATATATAGCTTGTGGGAGGGTAAGTGGGCAAAATCAGATTCAGCAGTTTGTCCGATGCTGTAATGCAGGAAGTAAAACCTGCAGCAGTTGTTGACAAAGAGAAAGCAGAAAGGAAAGTTTTACACTATGCTGAGTGGCAGAAGGGATGCCTGGCTTGGGCAGAACTTGTGACCGATCCCCGATGGTTTTCCGGCCACAGTCCTGAGCTAGATCCTGCATGGTTCACTCTGAATGAGAAAGATAGAGGAAAGGTGGAAGAAATCAAGGAAAAAAAAAAAATGTTTTTTTTTTTTTTTTAATTAAAAAAAGAAAGAAAAATTAGAGTTTCTATTTGTGCTTTTCTCCCCTCCAAGCCAGGCATTCTTCTCGCCTCTGCAGCAGCCCACAGTGCAGGGAGGGAATGCAGCATCTCCCACTCCTGGCCGCGCCGCTGCCCAGCGCATTGCTGGGGCTGGGGGAGAGCCTGGCTCCCAACACCACCCAAGGGCCCGATCCGGCATTCTTCTCACACCCAAAGATTCCTGCAAAAACAATGGGAGTTTTGGGCGTGCGGGAAACGGCGAAGCGAGCTGGCATTTGTTAACTGCTGATGGATTGCATTAATATGAATATTTGTCTGTAGGGGACAAACACTTTTGAGAAGCGAGCGCAACATTATGGGCAAGACATCAGCAATAATAACCAAAAAGGGTAGAGAGAAACATCACTGATGTAAACCATGAAATAAATAATATATGTCAACCTTTATGTTTCTTGCCTTTGATCTGAGAACAGCTGACATTAAGTCCAGGAACTGATACCTTTTTAGCTGAGAAGATACTGGATGTCAAGTTAGGTTTTTTAGTGCAAGGCCAACATGTGAAAACAAAGCTAAAAGGGTTGAAGAAATGAGTACAACAGAAAACAGAGATTATCTCATGTCATTGGAAAGAAAATGCTGGGTGTTTCCACAGAAGCTGAGTAGTTAATACAGTGCTGACTTTGCTTCCCCATTCTCTCCTTATTAGAGTTATAATTTGGGTCTGACTGACAAGGAAATAGATCCTGAGCACAGAGAGGGAGCGCTGCTGGCAGAGTCAATGCAGAATGAGGTCTACAGCATGCACGTGTGTACGGCGCTGACTTCCCTCCCCTAACTCACCTACATCCCTGACATTGCTGACATCCTCCACATTACCAACATCCCCTACACTGCCTGCATCTCCTACATCACCTACAATACCTATATCTCCTACATACCTTCCACCCCTCCATCACCTACATCGCCTACAACCCCTGCATCCCTTACATCCCCTATGTCTCTCACTCCCCAGTCCGTACCTCTCTCTCTTCCTTCGCCTCCACCTTAGCTGTTTGGAGGTGAGCACAAAGCCCCACAAGCAGGTGTAGCTTTGAACCTCCTGCCCTGGTGGTGCAGCAGCAATCTTGGGCAGCCCCACGCTGCGGAGGAGGGCTGCTCTTGCCTTCAACCAAGCAAACCTGGCCATTGCTTCTTGTCTGATTGCTGCCCTCGCTGCAGCATCCCGCTGCCAGCATCCCACACCAGGGGTATATTGGTGCTGCTGCACGGAGTGCAGAGCAAATGTGCTTAATTTAGCCCAGGTCTTAATCCCGGTGACTTCGTTCGAGCAGAGAAGGGCTGGGGAGCACGGCTCTAGGGTGTCAATAAGGCAGTACAATATCTCTGCACAACGTGAAGCCAGCTATTTAATTACCTATCACTACTAACAAAAGCTCTCTTTATTTTTATTAACTTTGGGAGAACGAGGTTCCCCATCACCAGAGTATGTTTAAATAATTACTGTGCAGACTAACACGCCTGCAAACACAAAAAGAGAGGGAGCAGAGAGAGGGGAAAGAAAGGGAAGACATAAACTCAGCCTCGCTTCCCAATTTAAACTACGAATGACCCCGGGGTCAATTTTTCAGAGTATCTCAGATCAATTCAATTCTCACCTCCGCTGCCTACCTGCTACCAAATGAACTTACTGTGCCTTCCAATAGGCAGAAACGACTAAAAGGAAATCGCATTTAGCTGCATCTGAATAACCATGGTTATTAGGCATGCAGAGGAAAAAATACCATTCCCCTTCTCCTTTCTCCTCCTCTGGTTGTCATTCTCACCTCACTGGTGATTAAGATGTAGGATGCTCTTGCAGATTGTTAATTAGGTATTAATATCTGCAAGGGGCCACAGCAAGCTCCTACACCTGAGGTCATTTCTCAGAAGTCAGGCTGTCTCCAGTGACAGTACCTGCAATTCCCAGAGCTAGTTTGATACCCACTCAACAGCTGGAGCCAGTGCTTCTTTCATGTCTGGTTTCATTTCCTATCTGAAATTATATGAGTGCTAATATCTTTATTATCTGTCCTGTAGGAGCGTAGTGCTCGAGCACGGCACAGCGTGTCGTTCAGAGCCTTTCTTATTTATTTATCTTTTTCTTTCCCCCTTATGCTGTTTTTTTCGAATATTTTCAGCAAAAGTCTCTGCAGTTAGCAAATTTACAGCTGAAGACTCCATTGCAGATTGGAGGGGGGGGGGTAGAAAGTAGGAAGGAAAGTAATAATCTGGGGACAAAAGAAAAGAAAAGCTGCACCACTGCTGAATAATAATGGCTTGAACCTTGGGAAATAAATGAGGAGTTACAAGGGCAACGTGACCTCTGGACATTGTGCAGGTGCACAGCTCTTTAAGGAGCAAGCAGTGAGGATGCATACTTGGTGTTTGAGGAGAGAGGTACACCACTGAACCACCATTTGCTCCTGTTTTGCCTCAACCAAACTCCATATCAGGGTAAAACCTAAGCTACATTCCATTCAGCAAACCACCTGCCTCGTGCAGAGGTTTCTCACCCCAGTGCCAACCCCAAACCCTACAGACTTGTAAATTCAGCCCTTGGATGAGAGCAGAGTGGGCAACACAGAAGGCCTCCACCAGCACAGAGCTACTTGTTGGCCCCATTAATTATCCAGGTTTATAACTGTGTAAACTGAGACATAAAGAGATCAACAGCAAGAGACCTTTAGAAGACACCTCAGATAACAAGTTTACAGTGCTGCTGGATTTTGCTGAATCCAGAATCAAAGAACTGGGTCAAAGTCTCACGAGTGAGTCAGGCTGCAGCTCCCAGCTCCTGCTTTCTTCTCTCTCTAACCATCGGGACTATACGTGGAAGCCTGAGAAGTCATTTTACACATGGGACTCTACATCGATACTTTTCCTGTCTCATCCATCTCCTGTATTTTGGTACAATGTGAGTCATTTTGTAAGCAGCACAAATTAAGAAATCCAAAAGAAATGTTTTAAATATATATATACATGTATGTATGTAAGCAATTAGAATTATTAGAATCAAACAAAAGCAAAAGCCACATTTCTGGAAAGAAATGTTTTGTGTTTTTTTTTTTTACTTACATAAAGTGACTGTAAATTGTACAAAATACATTGTAAAGAGAGAAAGAAGGGAGATAGGTAACTGTTCATTTCTGAGCAAGAATAACAGCTTGCATCCCATCTGAAAGAAAAGATTCTCATTTAGACTTAATATAGCACATCTGCTTGAAAAATACATACAAGGCTCCCATTGACTGCCATGGGAAACTTGCCAATAATATTTCGTGGAATTTATCTAGATATCAGCTTTGAAAAATAAAGACGTCTTAAAGGGAGGGCTAATTCAAAAATGGGAAGTTAAAAATCATTCACTCATACCCAAAGAAATTGGGCTGTTTTTACAGTTCTCAGCTTTCATTTGCAATTTTATCAGATATATGGCCTTAGAATAAAACTTAGCTGAGGAGGCCTCGCTGCAGGGAAGTCAGGCAGTTTGACATCGCGGGCCATGAAAGGAACACAAATAACAGTCAGATCTGCTTCTACGTCAACAATACACTCAAAAAACCATGGGAGTGCAGAAGGCTTTCACAAAACACAAATCTCTTTAAAAAATGCGTGTGCAAACACAGGAATAGCACGGAAATGCAAGTAAATGTACACGTTAGGATTGCCATGATTTCCCTGGTGGGAAAGGTCTTAGAGGTATACTGGAAAAGGAATAGCAAATGTATTTCTCCTTTTTACTGCTCCTTACTTTCTCCTTAGTTTTAAGGCTTGTCCAGATAAGGAATTATGTGGTAAGATACAATGCAGTGCTACCTATTCCCAGGGCAACACTCCTGCTCCAAAGTAAAAGTGGATTTTCCTGCTTAGTTTATTCTGAAAGCAGCTTAAGCTACACTGCAGGGGAAGGGGGAGAGAGGGAGAATCCATTCTTAATCCCAAACTGGAACATCCATCCAGGGAATTCATGGCACCGCTACCGCTAGATGAATTCAGATCTTGCTTTTTATTAGCATGATTCCCCCCACAGATATTCATGTGGTGGAAATCTGGGCCCTGGGAATTCCGTGGGGTTTCACCAAAGCTGTGGTGAGGCCAGGAGCCCACTCAGGGCCTGTCCTCCCAGCTGGGATGGAGACACGGAGCAGTTCAGATCCCTTCCCTTAGAGCACGGCCAATGCCCTTCACAGTCCATAGCTTTGCCGTGCGTTTGAAACATTAGAAGTTACGCACAGTGATGAAAACCAGCAATCTTGGAAATCCTTCACAGGACTTCCCTTTGAAAGGAAAATTTGCCTTGTGAAATACTGCTCAGCAATCCCATGGGCAGGATGCTGCTGCCATAGACCCCAGAGGGACACCCAGGTGACAGTGTCTTAACTCTCCAGTCCATTTGTTGAAGGAATTGCCTTGAAATACTAAAAGCAAGCCAGAAGTAACATAATTCCTTAAAGGAGTCAAGTTAGTAGGTTAGACCACAGAGACCACTGTCCACTACTGGAGATTTACAGCCTGAAATCCCCTTACCCAAAGCACCTGCATGAATACCGAGTGAGAGCAGCTCCGGAGCGCACGGAGGTCTGAAGTCCTCATCTCTGAACTTATTATTCCTAATATCACAGAGACATTTCCCTGAATTGTCCTTCTCCTTTCCAAATTCCCCATCTGACCAGATGTCTCTCTCTTTCTTGCTTTCACCTGTCAATCACGCTTGCAGCTGAAATTTGATTTCTCTCCCAACAGTAACCTTAGATGAAATATTACCATAGGGGTCAGAACTGCCTGAACCTCGCCATAAAAGTTCGTTAACTCTTCCGAGACCCAACAGCAATTCGCTTAAAAGGAAGGGATTTTGCTGCTGTGTTTTCCTATTGTAAGTGACAGTGTCACCACAATGAATTGGAAGAAAGGAGTGAGGAATTGTCCCAGAGAGCAGCAAGTTACGTCCTGAGACCACAGCAGAGAAAGAGCTTTTGCCTTTTTTTTTTTTTTTAGTATATGGACAAAAAGCATTTGTATTGCTGATGTGATTTACAGAACTCGTATATAAATTAGAGGAGCCAGGAGAGGTTTCCTCACGAATTATCAGACCTGCAGCCCTTAGCCTAGAAAGAAGGTAAGACAGCAGGAGCTGCACCCTCACAATGAAATACCTCCTTGGAAACCTACTCATGAAGAACCCCAAAGAGCCCCTCTGCAGTGCACTGCATACCTCTTCCCCATTTCTTTGTAATTAATTTCATGAGTTAATCAAATATTGCTTTATAACAGCATGCTGTGTTTGACCAAAGTGTGGCAGGCCGTGCTCCTAACTAGAACAGGAGGTTTTATAACAAAACACACGCCAGAGCCTGTGTCATTGCAGCCCTGCAGCTCATTGAAGCCACTTAGTATTTTTTACAGTTGAGGTCAATAAAAATCAGATTCTATAGGAAAAAAAAAGGAAAAAAAAAAAGCATGCTATTTGAACCTAGCAGGGGAAGGAGCTGAACGCTTAATCCCCGCATTTTCCTGACAGTGTGTTTTGTAGTCAATGAGAGTTTGAATGAAAACAAGTTCCATGAGAAAAAGCAGTGCTGATTTAGACCCTATTGTGAACCAGGAGCACAGATGCTGCCTAACACACACAGCCTCATGACTTCCACCCAGAGATGAGGGACATCTTCAGGAGACCTATCCTTAATCCCTGCAGCTGATGCCTGAACGCCAGCATTTGAAGGGAAAGAAAGAAAACATTTGCAGAGGATTATAGATGAGCGGTGGGACATGGGACGGCTGACAGAAGGGCAAAGCCCAGCACTGTGGATGCTCTGTGCACCTGAAGCCAGCTTCACCCCACAGAGCACGTCCCCGCTGGGCAATGGGAAGCCCAGCACCCTCCCCAGATAGGTAAAGTGCAAAGGAAAGTGGGAACATACCTTTTGTTCTGACCTCAGGTAACAGGGATTTTCACATCACCGTTGTAGAAGATTCTCTCGGGTACCTAATTTAGTAAATACATTAAAATATGCTGTTATTAAAAGGAATTCTTAGCATTGTAAAACATGTCTGTTGTGCCACTACTGTACAAATAGGGCCTCTTATATTCAAATCCTGTATTTAACTCAGACAGTTGCTTGCGCTGCTCGTTAGCTGTAAGAAGAAGAAAATTAGCACAGCTTAAAGTGAAACGCTCCTTGCACATCTGGCCTCTCCTTTGCATGAATAGCAGGAGAATCTCACCAAGAAGTTACCTTAAAAACATCTCTTTGCCTCACCGGTGAGCACTACCTCCTATGACCTGAAAGCACGCCACTTTCGGCATCGTTCTCTTCATGGTTATTATCAGCTGTGCTAATCTCATTGGCAAAATAAGAATCCGTTTGTGTACACATTCCCTTATTTCCCAGACAAGTCGTTCAGTAACAAAAGCAGAGCTGTCACTGCTCCCGCGGTTGCTCACGCTGTACCAATTCCTACTGTCAACATATATTTAAAATCCAATTTAAATAAAGAAAAAACAATTCAACACACACGGAGCAAATCTCTGTATGCTAAATGAGGTCAGGCAGCGAGCCGATCTGCCTTTCCTAAATACGGGAATTCTGCTGTGTCCCTTTGGTTAACTTGCTCTCCCTGCTCCTACACACACACGCACATCCATTTCCCATAGACACCTCCAGCTCCATCCTGGTGGTGTCACAGCACCCGGCAGAGGGGACCGCCTGCTCCCCCAGGGGCATCGATCCATTAGCAGCTCCACTGAACTATCAGCTTATTAATAAGGAAAGAGTCTCAGAAAGCGAGACAGTGCTACAGCAGCCAGAGACACGGAGCAGATCAGTTAATTCCAAAGGGCTGATAACTGCCCTTTATTTCATCTGGCTGAGCTGGGGTGAGAGCTATGCTGGAATACGTTTTCTGCTCCACGCGGTGTTGTTTTAAAAGGATTTCACAATGAAGGGAGCTGAAAGACTGCATGCAGTCTGGAGACTGTATCTGGTGTGACATGAATATAGTTTTTGAAACAGATTTAATCTTACGATATTCCCTCCTCTACAATGACTTTGCAGGAGGAAACCCTACGGAAAGGAAAATCTGTTCATCCCACTCTGCAAACACTGAGTCGCGCTGCAGACGGCACATCTCTTCCTACATATCAAATGGCTTTCATCAGTGATTCTGGAAATACTTATGTTTTAGGGGAGGGAGAGAGGGAGGGAGAAAAAAAAAACGGAGAAAAAAAATGTAAAGAGCTACGTCTTATTTGGTTCACTTTGGGGCTCGTTTTCGTCGTCTCTAATGTCTCAGTGCAACAGCCCCAAGTGGCTGGGAGAGCTAAGACTAATTCCTTCCCCATCCCTGTCGGTTCCCAAGGTTTTGGCAACGCATTTTTGTTTTAAAATTGGAGAAGTGGGGTTCAGGGTGCAGGAAAGGGAATGTGCTTGCTTGCTGTTAGAGAGGGCTTTAAACTTAATCGCATACACACTCTGTCATATATCCACATAGATTTGGGAAACTTGGCCTTGGAAAGCTCTGTTCTCTGCCGTACTTCAGATTCCTTAAAAGCCATGAAATGTAAATCCTGCCCCCCCACCCTACTCAGTCCCTGCAGGGATCTCAGGGCCTGATCCAAAATGCCATTAAAAAGATTCCCTTTAATTTCTGGGGGGTTTAGATTGGACTCTGTGTGAGCACAGGTGAAAAAGAGAAGAGAAAAAAAAAGGGGGGGGGAGAATTGAGAAAATGAAAGGAAAGAAGAGAAAGGGAAAAAATAAAGAAAGAGGAAAAAGAAGAAAAAAGAAGAGGAGAGAAAAAGGGAAAAAGAAGAAAAAGAGAAAAAGAAAAGAAAAGAAAAGAAAAGAAAAGAAAAGAAA